>NW_005871319.1:811566-1000284 GCF_000147115.1 Myotis lucifugus
GGCAGTCCTGTGTGTACCGTGGCGTATGCTAGCCCCACATGAGCACAAGGTAGTGCTGCACTGTCTATACTTTCACTGGACAGGGTAGCCCTGCAGGCAGATACAGCAGCATTCTTCTAGCTCTGCACCCTCTCTAGGCATGGGAGCCATGTGTGTGCGGGAAGCAGCACCCTGCTGTACTGGCTGGGTCAGCCTTCGGATGGAGGGGCCCCTTGTGTGATGCTCTAGTTACTGCTGGATCTAGCTCATGGGGGAACGGTGGAGGCTGGGGATGCTCTCCAGTGCCCCGAAGGTAGCCTGGAGAATAGGCATGGCGCTTCCGCCCACTGCCCACATGCAGAGGAATGGAAACCAGTTGTGTTCACCTGGCCCTGGGTGGTTCCCTCAGCTCCCGGACAGCTCGTGCCGTTCCCCAACCTTCTCTACGCGGTCTCGCTCTCTTGCTTGTTGCACAGAAACTGTGGAACTGGCTCACAGTTTTCTCTCAGGAGGAACTGCTCTAAATATAGGTGTACATTCCACGTGTTCTTGGGAGGGGCGAGTTCAGCACCCACCTGGGCTGCCACGTTGGACCTGCCTGGAGAGGTCGGGTTTTGATGGCTGTCTTCTCTGAGCTGCATTTCTTTGAGGCGCCATAGAGTTTGCACTGTGTCCACAGCCATCAGAGGAATCAGTGGGCCTGTGTTAGGGAAAATCAAGCCAACTTCCCATGAGCTTCAGAGCGATACATTGATTGGATATCATAAGATCAGATCTGAGATTTACATGGTTATCATAAACTTGCAAAACTTTTACGTACTGGAAATGTGTTTTGTTATGATGTGTGAAAAAAACTGTTAACTTTTAAGCTATTCTCCTTTTTACCCAGCTAACTTCTGCTTATCCTTTAAAATTCTTTTTAAAAATGTTATTAGGGAGGAGAGACAGAGAAACATCGATTTATTGTTTCACTTATTTATGCATTAATTGGTTGCTTCTTGTATGCTCCCTGACTGGAAATCAAACCCGCAACCTTGGCGTATGGACAACATTCTAACCAACTGAGCTACTCGGCCAGGGCCTCCTTTAAAATTCTTTATTCAAGGGGCTTTTAGTGCTTCTACCCCCTCCCAGCACATCATCTTTAATCCTCTGATACACTATCTATTACCAATGTTTTGTTTCTGCCAGATTCCTGGCAATGTCTTCCTAAAAGGGTATCTGTTTCTTTAATCTTTTTACTCTTCATGTTTAGCACATAGCAGGAGCTCAGTATATAATGAATGAATGAATGAATGGGTAATCAGATGACTGGATAGATGAATAAATGCATTTTCTAGTGAACACTGAGTTAGCATCATTTCTGGATTTTATATATGATTGGACTAAAATATATCTTACAATATATCTTCACTCACCGTTTTACTTTCATTTTATGGGTTTGCATATCCTAATTTGAGCTTCTAATAATACAGTTTATTTTACTTTAACACAAACATGAAGCATTTATCTTTCTAATTGCTACCTGGAGTGTCCCATGGGAAACATGCAGTGTTGGAAAGAGGGACTCAGCCCCGAAGGAAGTGAGGATGAAATGGAAGTGTTTGCTGACATGGGTCACGTTTGGCTGCCCCAATGCTGAGGAGCCTGTTCTTACCTCCAGGCCACTTTTCCTGCTGGAAGATGCAGAGAGCGCGGCCAGCTTCTTCCCAGATCAGGAGGCTCCTGCGGGAGGGGACAAAAGCACCTCAGACTCCGAATCCCTGGGCTTAATCTCCATCGTGGACATCTTTTTACTGCATTTTTTAAAAAGTCAAATGCCAATGCTTTAAAAAAATTTATCTTTATTGTTGAAAGTATTACAGATGTCCGCTTTGTTGATTTTCCCCATTGGCCCTCTCCTCCCCACATCCAGCCCTCCCAAGCCTTCACCACACTATTGTCTGTGTCCATGGGCTACTCATAAACGCATGTAAGTTCCCTGGTTAATCCCCCACCCCCACCTTCCCTCTGAAACCCATCAGTCTGTTCATGGTTCTGTCTCTGTTCCCATTTGCAACAGCATGGAGGGACCTGGAGAGCATGATGCTAAGTGAAATAAGTCAGTCAGAGAAAGATGAGTATCACATGATCTCACTCATATGTGGAATCTAATGAACAAATTCCAATTTTGAAGGAGGCATGAAACCTCAGGAGCCAGACATCTACGGTAGCTGTCCAAATTCTGAAGATACCTACTCCCTCCACTCTCGCTATTTTACATTTTATTCTTATTACCTCTGCCATAGAGGTTTAAGAACTTGCCCCAGGATTGCAGAGTTTGAGCCTCCTCCTTTGGCTTCCCTCCAACCCCATCATTTTGTAGGCACCTTGGCGATTCCCATCTCTACCAACAATAAAGATATTTTTTTGAAAACATGATTTAAAATGAGAGCTTTTGAGTGAAAATGTCTCCGAAAGCAAAGACCTTTTCCGTAAGGCAAACATTTATTTAACTGAAACCTTAAAGAAAGCATGTCCCTCTTGTTGACAGCCTCATGCATCAGAGCTTTGTTTTCTGTTACTCGACAAGCCTGGCAGCCTAAACCCAAGCCTTAAATGTGTGCCGCGCAGGAGCCCTGGCTCTGGGGGTTATACAGAAAAATGGTTTCAGAAACCTGCTGCACCTCTAAAAATACTCTGGAAGGTTAAAGCATGTTAGAAGTTTTGAGCTTTTCACACAAAGAGGGTCTAAAGTAGCTGTAAACATTCCTTTAAACTTGTGCTGTCGATGCGAAATTTTAACTCAACAGAATTAACATTACTATATAAAATGTAGAGTCTAAAATACAATAACGTGATGTAGAATTATTTCTGTTTAGTTAACATCATGTAGTGTGTACGGATGAAACAGCTGCTGAAGGAATGTGTTTGGAAGGAATGCAAGATGTCTTTGATTCCTTCATTCACACAACATGTGGCTCTTCCCCTTGCTGATCAGTATCTTAATCATCCCAGACAGACGAGAACACTGGAGGTTGTGACGTACAGCGAAGCCATCTCTATTTTGTCTTTAGTAACTCATCCAAAACAAACACACACACAAACAAAAAATAACCAAGAGAAACTTACTAAATCTTGAAAATTGGGACAAACATTTTTTCTTGTGTAAAAAGGAAGATTTATCCAATCTCCATGAACCCTACTCTGCTTTGCCTCTGAATGAGCTCTTTAGATTATTCATCTTGAAAACCAATCCTCTGAACCAGATTTCTGATATCTCATCTGTAATATGTCACTTTGATAGATTATGTTTTCAAGGCCGTGTTGGGAAAGAACTTTAAAGATCCATCTAGTCCAAAGGTTTTTTGTTTGTTATTTTTAACTTGGTGAATATCAGGGGAAACATGAAAGCTTGGAAATTCTAAACTAAAGGGTTTGTGTGTTTATGCAGGAGGTCCATAACTTATACCTGATTATCTAAAGGGCTGGTGACTCCTAAAAAGTTAAGAACAATTCAACAATACACCCCTTCCTCCTCCATCATTTGAACTTGAGTGCTCTAGCAGCTTGCCTGGACTCCATTGTCATAGCCTTTGGATTTCTAAGCTCGAGTATGGCCTATCTCACAATTAGCCAAAGCAAATCCCTACCAGAAACAGATGAGTAGGGGCCTGGTGTAGTCCTTCCACATAGCAATGTCAGGAAACTATCTTGGGCAACATGGGAAAATAAACAAAAGCGTACCTGAAATATCCAATACTCATTGGATATCATTGTAATGAATATCATTGAAATGCTATTGAGACCATTAGAACAGAGGTAGGAAATACGGGGAAAGAATAAGTTTTTCTGCCTTTAGCACACAGGTCTTTAGAGTTAAAAGGGGAGCTAAGATCCAAACAAATATATAATCCAAGTAGAGTGTCATAGCCACTTGAATGGCAATTAAAATGTCTAAGCTGATTTGAAATTTAGTAATAATGTGACTAAAATTTTAGGAACCGGGTTATATGACCACCTGCCTTACTTTGAAGTCCCTCATGTAGACTAGAAACAGGACTTGCGTTCCATCGGTTTTCCTAACAGAATCCAGTAAGTGACCTGGTCAAAATCAACAGTGATATTTATTACCTGGAAAAGTAGTAATTGTCTTTTTTTTTTTACCCAATGTTTTAAATTAAATATAGAAATATTTAAGAGACTTGAAAGTAACACAGAATACTTTTGTGTTAAAAAGAATCTGTGTGTGTTTGGTATTTGAAGTTTTTGTAATGCTGAAGAGAATTTGGTCTGGTAGAGTAGCATGATCAGTCTCTTAATTTCAATTTAAAAAGCATAATTGAGTAATTGATTTAGACTTGTGGTTTTAGGTTGAAATATTACTAAATTGATCTACAGTGTTGGAATATTTAACAGAACTTGGTTCACTATATTTATAAATTTAATTTATTTGATTTCAGAGATTTATTTAATTACGCAGGAAGGTTTTAAGTCAGACAATTGAAGTACTTAAAGGAAATCAAATACATTAAATTTATAAATGAATTTTAAAATGTTTGAAGAGCTTTAATTAACTATTTATAAATGGAGCTAAATAGTCCTCTAAGTTCCATTAAAAGCAATTGCTAAAGTTTACTAGCTTATAAATAGAATTAAATTTGTAATCTGAAATGAGAAGCTTAAGAAAAAAAACGAGGCTTCTACATTTGTAACTTGAAGAAGTCAAATATTAATATTTAAAGTGAAAATATCATCAGACTAACCTTTTCTGAGTACAAAGGTCACCCTTAAGGCCTCTAAAACCTCATGTTTAATGCACACTTTCTGTATTAAACACAGGACTGTTCCTCACTTCCTCAGAGGCATATTCATCCCTTTTCTTCCTAGAGTCATGCAGTACTCTGGACAGTTCTCCTTTTTCCATTTTGGATAGACACATTTTTTTTTGCTTGGAAAGGAAAAATCAGTGCAGTTGTGATATTTGGGGAGCAATAGGAAGTAGTGGGATTGCGATCATTTGAATGTGTACTATTTGGCTGATTATCCCAGTGTATAATAACATGTTTGTGTGTGTGTTTTTTTCACTAGGAGAAGTCTGAACTTTAATGTGAAATCTTTCATAAGAAAAGTATGGGTACCAATTTTTTTAAAATCCGGGAGTGGGTATCATCTACATCTGAGACTGAATTAGCCTGCAGGTCACTTGCTTTAGAACTTTGGTGAAAGAGAAAGTGCTACGAACATTGATGCCACATGGGTATCAACTACCCTCTTGCCAGCCTCTGCCCAAGAGAAGCAGAACTCGTCAACATTCTGAGCATCCCTGGAATCAACTCATATCACAGCACTGGCCAACAGTGTCGTTTTCACTAAAGGTTTTGGAGAATCCAGGGACAGGGAGTGTATTGTATGTACATATACTCATTAAAAACAAGGCGCACTGTATTAAATAGCCCCCATTATATACTTCTTGGCTTCTATCAATCCTACACAACTGCTCTGCTTGGGGTGTAGAGCAGAATGGTGGTGGTCGTGATGTTTCTCCCCCTTGACCTTCACACAAGCCCCAGGCAGCTGGGTTTATGTCCTCCCTGTCTCCCTCAGGGAACTCCCACCCCCCTGCATGAAGCAGAGCAATCCAGCTCGACCTGAGCCTCTGGGCACTCGGTGCTAGAGCTGCTGAGAGGAGATAAGTAACTTCTTTCTAGTTGTGGTTGAAACCAGCAGCCAATGTCCATATCTAATGTTGGGCATTCACAGCCCATGTTTTCCACTTTTCTGCTGTCCAACTCACGGGCTGCACTTGCCTGATTTTTTTTTATTTTTTTTACAGTAGCAGCTGCAACTACTGCCCTACCCACACTCCCTCGGCTTTGCCATGTCTGTCACACTGGGCACAGGCCTGACTTCAGTCCACACCTGCTGCCGGAGCCCTCAGCCACGCTGCAGGCACTTCCTCCACCAGCAGCCCATGAAAACAGCAGCAGGTGGGAAGCGTGTGAGGCCTGTGCTCTATGCTGCTTCCCGGAATTCCTCAGTGGGATTAAGCTCCAGCTACCCTGGCTGGTAACCTGTGGACAGTGAACCCTTTACTAGCTTTCTTGGCTTTTCCTTCTCACAAGTTGACTGATGTTTCCCCGAACCACCTCTGACTTACATTCTAATGTCCACCTCTAGATTTCTAGGGGAGCCTAACCTGTAAAGTCTCCTCCAACCAGATGCCATGTTAATAAAATTAATTTGGCATGGAATTTAGTTAGCCCTCGGTGATCTTAAAGGCACGCTGCAGAATCTAGCACCCAGGCACCGCACTTCTTACTACAAAGAAAAACCCACTCCAACAGTAGCCTGGCCTTAATAATCATCCCAGGCTCTTAGAAAAGGGCATTCTTCTCTCCAATTTGAATTTTAATAAGTCAAGCTGACCCTGTGGATGTAGAAGACGCAGTGGGTCAGTGCAGCGCATTGCTGTGTGCAATGGGGAAAGCGTGCTAGGTGACCTTAGGAGCAGGAAGATGGCCCAGCTGCCTGGTGGAGTGCAGGACGGACTTCCCTGGGGAAGCCAATGCAGAACAGAATTGTGAAGGGGCAATTCCCTAGAGATGTGGAGGAGGAAGGGGAGGTGTGAGAAGACAAAAAACATTTACTGCAGAAAGAACAGAACATGTAAAGGAATGAAGGCATGAAAAAGCAAGGTGCATTTAAGCATGGCATGAAGGTCCCTCAAAAGGGAGTGAATGAAGATGAGTTTTGAAAGATGGGAGGAGCCAAGTCACAGTTGGGTAATAGCATGCAAAGAATTTGGAATTTACATTTTAGGCAAGATGAAGTTATTGAAAAATTTTAAAAAGGGCAATAATACAATGAATGATTAAAACCACAATGAGATAGCACCTCACACCTGTGAGAATGGCTACCATCAATAAACTAACAAACAAGTGTTGGTGACGATGTGGAGAAAAGGGAAACCTGGTGTACTGTTGGTGGGATTGTAAATTGAAGCAGCCACTATAAAAAACAGCATGAATGTTTCTCAAAAAATTAAAATTACAACTACTGTAAGACCCAATAGTTCTACTTCTTAGCTGACAAAATAAAAAAAACAGTAATTTGGAAAGATACTTGCACCCCTATGTTCAATGCAACATTATTTACAGTGGCCAAGATAAGGAAGCAACCTAAGTTTCCATTGATAGGTGAATGGATAAAGAAGATTTGGTACCTATATACAATGGAATACTACTCAGCCATACAAAAGACTGAAATCTTACCATTTGTGACAACATGGATGGACCTAGTAGGCATTATGCTACATGAAATAAATCAGAGAAAGACAAATACCATGTGATTTCACTTATAAGTGGAATCTGAAAACCATAATAAATGAACAAATAAAACAGACAAACTCATAGATCCAGAGAAAAACATTGATGGGAGGTGGGTTCAGGGGATGGGTGAAAAAGGTGATTAAGTACAAATTGCCAGTTATAAAAGTGGTCATAAGATTGTAAAGTATAGCATAGGGAATATAGTTAATAACTATATATGTTGCTATATGGGTCCACATTTACTGGGGTGATCACTTCATAAGATATATAAATGTCTAATCATATTGCACATCTAAAAGAAATATAATGCATGTCAACTGTAATTTGAAAAATTGAAAAATATTTTTTTAAAAAAATGCAATGAATGATAACATAAATGATTTAATTCTTAGTGTAGAAGTAGATGTAATGGGATCATAGCAGCTGGCCAGGAGACAAAGGGGCCCAAACCTGACTATATTTAAAAGTGGATAAATTCTTAAGTATTTAAGAGATCTGAAAATAAATTTTTTTATAAAAAGTTTTCTGAACATATGAAGGACAATATTATGACCAAATATAGCCTTGGAACGCTGTTGTTGCATTTATATTTCTAATGTCAAAATGAACAAAGCAATATTCATACTGTTTACCAGTTAACATAAAATTCTCTTGCTGCTCCAATTCTCAATTGAAAACATTTTTTCATAGAATAGTTCTTCAATTTAAGTTATTTAATAAAATGAGAGTTAGATTTGGTACCATGAGAATGAGGCAATAGGGAGAAACTACATTCTATCTTAATTGTTGAGGGCAAATAATAAAAGAATAAAGACAGATTTTTAAATGATGAATTTTCAAATGAGAAATGATGAGAATACTTGGTAGTATTAAGTATAATAAACTCAAATGAGACAGAACTGTAGCATCAAAAATACAATTTCTATCATATGTACCCTTTTGAAGTTTATCAGTAAATACACAAGAGATTTTGATTGCATTTTGATAGTAGTGAATTCTGTTATACATCATTAAGTTGATAGATTCATCAAAATAATTTTTTGGTGGTTAGAATACCATTGTTAAAAAAGAAAAGTACTCCTAAAATGATCATAATGATAGTGACAATGATATAAATGATGGCTGATTACATTTAGAATCAAAAGTATTAAGTGGACAACATGGAACTTTATAGTACATTTAACTTTGGCACCTTGATTTCAGCAGCAGAAAAAAAATGTTTTTGACAAATGTTATCTCAAATGCTACTGTTTTGTTTGTATTTACTTTTAAATTTGTTTTGAGGTTTAATTAGAAATTTTAATAATAAAGAGTTTATGCCTAGTGTTATATAATGTGATAAAAATAATTTTAAACAAACAAGGTGTTTTGTTTGGTTTATTTCCTTAAAGGGGAGACATATACTACTGAAATGTAAGAAACACTGGGCTGCGTTAGAAATAAAGAGGTTTAAATGATGACCTTTAGGAAAGGGTTGGGAATTATTTGGGAATTTGGATAGATAAATTCATTCATTTATATCCAGTGAAAGCATCTGTCATTGGCTACTCAGTGTGTATCAGCCACTGACTTAAGTATGAGGGACGGGGAAGGAAATGGCCCTGTCCTGGAGGAACAGGGACACCAGACTGGGAGTGATCAGTGCAGGATCTTGGCCCCAGCTTGCTTTAGAAATCCCAGATGATTAGAACCTCAAGAGAATATTTTCATCTCTCCCTATAAATCAGTGAAAAATGTTTACCTGCCAGTACTGTTTCCTTTATAATATTAAGTATACAAGAGGCAATAGCCTCAAACAGCCTTCAGGCAAGCTGAAATATTTACCAAGCCCTAACTCTTGCTCCAATCTTGAATATAATATTCCTAGGAGGCACATAGATAGCCAAGTGCAGAAAAGCACACTGATTTCTCATCCACCAAGCAAAACTGATGTCGCTGCTCAAATAGAAGGATCTATGTCTCAAAAGCTTTATGCTAGTAGTGAACTAAGGCATGTTTATGTTAAATAATATTTACAAGTATATTTATTCATTAAAGTATTTGGATGAGAGTTATTTTCCCTATGTATTTCTCTAAATGTGTGCTTCCATTTTTAATTATAACAAAGGATGAAAGAAGAGAGGTGGGGAGAGGGAACATAGGGAGGGGGAATGAAGCCTACCAGGAAGTTGTTCTTAAATCTGGTAAGACCACAATAATATAAAATCTTCACCCTCGTTTTTGGGTTGGCAGAGGAACGCTGAGCAGTGATTTGCTTCAAACTATCACCAAGACATTTTCTTGGGGCTCATAGTCAATCTTATCCCAGTTCTGCCACTTAACTAATGCTGGCTCTTAACAAGTCTGTTTTCAGTTTCCTGATGAGAAAAATGGCCATGAAAAGGAATCTCACTCATAGGAAGGCTGAGAGGGTTAGAGTTAATGCAGGTAGAGCGCTTAGGATACCACCTGGCACGCTTGTGGTGAGTGCTGATTTTGTGATTATTATGATCATTATGTTATTGAGTGTCCATTGAGAACAGAACACCATCCTATGGCTGAGCTGAGCTACTAGAAAATTGGCAGTCAACCCTTTTACCCTCCAGGGACAAGACACTGCTTTGGAACCAACAGTGTGAAAAAACGTTTTATAGGGTAGCTCTAGTTGAACTAATTACCACCTACACACATCTGTGCCATTTGGTCCCTTGCCAGGATCTTCTCTATGTTATTGTGTGGATGTGGGCATATTCTTTCGGAGGTTTGATTTAAAGTAGTTGCTCACCAGCTTATCTGAAGAGTTATTGCACCAGAACATCCTGGGAACTTAGGAAAAGATAAATTCCTAGGCACTGCCCCCTCCCAATGAATACAGATCTTGAATCTTTGAAGACTGCACACAAATGCCATTCCTGTGCATATTACTTATTCTCAGACACAGAAAACGCAGAAAATCATTACAATTTACATGTTGAAGAATATACTATACATGAACATTATTTAGTTGGAAAGGAAATGACTCCATAATTGTATGACACACACGGCACTGTCCTGCCCAGGTGTCAAGAGAGAAGCTTTTGGCGAAAGCTCTGCAGCCAGGCAGATTGGGTTGAAATCCGTCTCCCCCAGTTAATGGCTGTGAACTTGGGCAGGTTACTTAACCTCCCGGTGCCCTAGACTCCTCTTATATAAGAGAGTAATCCTAGTTTTATCTCATTGGTTGTGAAAATTAAGTACAACAGATGTAAAACATTTGAAATACTACATGACACACAGTCTATACTCAGACACATAGTACGTACTCATAATGTCAGAAGTTATTGTTAATCTAAGTCCACATCATATAGTCAGTGGGTGCTTGAACATTAGGTATTTCCCCCTATTCTGTTTATATTCTCAGTAATTCATTAAGTTAGAAGTCTGTCTTTACAGCTATTTCTGAAAGTAAAATGAGTTAACATGGAAAATAGCGCTTCAGTAGCTCAGGGATTAATCTTTCCAATGACAACATTCTTTTTAATATGGTATGGTTTAATGCAGCACCGAATTGCTTAGCAAATACTGATCAGTTATGGTAATTTCAAAAAGTCCAAAGAAGATCACAGAGAATGTATCTATAGGGGTGAAGGCAGAGGCAAGCATCAGTGAAAATCAAAAGAAATTAACAAATCACCCTTTAGAGTAAGTGGTTTCTCCATGTAGATTTGTATTAAAAACAAGGGAAAGCAAATAATCTGTTTGCTGAAAGTATACACAAAGTCCTACTCATCCCTGCCTAATAGATCCCAGAGAATTCACAGATACTCTTTGTTAAATAGTATACAAGGTTCATAAATTAGTCTCTGCGTAAAGTGAATGGGAAATCTGTGGTTACTTCTGTGAGATTACACTGTGTGTGAAATGCTCCCTCACAAACATCCTCTAACTTTAGGCCCATAAATTATTTATGTGTGTGATGGTTGTTTGGGGCAATGCCTGGAGATTTAGCCAGATTCTGAAATCTCAAATAAAAGTAAATGGTTAAAAATGAAAGAGTTGGAAGGAGACAATTATATTGGTTTGATGAGAGTTGACATGTTTCTACTACATCAGCATTGATTTTTAAAGATCTGAATGACATACAGACTGATGAATAATTCAGATTCATTTATTAATCCACTGACCCTACACATGGCTTCATAAAAATGAAAATAACGTTATTCTCCTGCTTTATTTTCTGTAGGATGGAATAGGTGTACGTAGCTGCATAGAATTTTTTGGTGTAGTTTGCTCCAGCACATTGGAAACACATATATTTGCATGTCATACATTTAGAAGAAATGTTGAGATAAACAATTTCCATAACTTGTACAAAGGAGACCATTTTGCCCCCTACTGGGAGCTGACTTAGGTCTGTGAAAAAGACAATGCTGAATATCATGTAAAAACTGGTTACCTGGCAACTAGAAACTAGACAGTGTAGCAGTACCATTCTATGTCCTCAGTCTAGGATTGACACAAGGAATTGCCACCAGGGCATCCGCAGGGCTACCTCCTAGGAGACTATGCATTTTCTTCCATGGCCTCCCATCTCTAAGAATGTAAAGCCATCACACTAAATTATTTTGCTTAGGAAATCAAGTCATCGGTGATGCTATTAGCCAAGATAGAGATTCTAAGAAAAGGAATATATTTATTGTAGGTAAGAATAAATGAGCTAATTCTTTGAATAGGTTGCGTGAGGGACATCTTTGGGACACCAATAAGAAGACTATCAGGGATTTGGAAAATTTGCCCTTCTGGGGGGAACATGAATTGTCCATATTCTAACCATTCATTTGCAAGTCACTTATTTACAGTAATATTAGGTGATCTTTATTAGGTTACTTTATCAGTAGGCACTGCCTGTCTTCTAAGCCTAAACTCTACATAGCCAATTTCAGAAAGTATTTTCCAGTCAATTATATAACACAATAATAAACTGAAGTTTGGGCTGTCACCCTATGACAATAGATACTAGATACCAAAGGTATTTGTAATACAAAGATTCCTGTAAGACTTTCAAAAATAGATGTGTGAAAAATATGAAACTCTTGGTTTAAAAGACTCATAACTTCCATGATCTATAATAATAAAAGCGCAATATCCTAATTAAACTGGATGTCCTTCCAGACGACCTTCGGGACAAAGCCAGGGCTGCGAGGGAAGCCTGGGTCCCGGGTGCCAGAGGGAAGCCGGTGCCAGCAGCTGGGGGAAGGAAGGCCTACTCTTGCACGAATTTCGTGCATCAGGCCTCTAGTCTATAATAATAAAAGTGCAATATGCTAATTAGACCGGACAGCCGAAAGACCTTCCAGAAGAAGCTGGGGCTGCGAGGGCCGAGCCTCTTGCACGAATTTTATGCATTGGGCCTCTAGTAGTTTTATAAAAGGGTCAAGAGTGAAAATTATGAAAAAATTATGCATGATGCTCTTTTTGGACAGGATGGACTCTGGTCTCCACTGACCCCCAGTGGGGTGGGGGTATTGATTTACAACTTGGGTAGAGAGTTTAATATATGTCTCCTACTGTTTTTCAGACCAATGAACTATTAATGCATAGGCTGAACTAATAATCTAGTCATAGCAGACTAGAAGAGTCTAAGTAACTACACTCCCAGAATTTGTTGAAGCAAAGGATCCATGAGTTTCCTCAGGGATAGACATGGCCTATATACATCGCAGAGAGAAAGCTGGTGATGAGTTTGTCATACTATCCACAGGGTACTTAAATGATAAAAACAGATGTCAACAGAGGGATGTTAAAGGTATCCCCAGATTCCAAGAGAATGAAGACGGAGTAAGCAGGAAGCTAAAATGATTTTATCACTCTCAAAAGGGCAATGCAGACAAGAATTCTCACAAGATAAACAATGTGCCTGTGGGCTACACCTAATCCAAAAAGTGTCAAAACAAAATCACCACAACTGTAGCTGTCAAATAACTGCATTCCAGCTCTCTTTACCTCATTACCCTCCCAGTTTTCACCCCCAAGAAATCTGGTTTCGTAAGATAGGTAAGTAGAGGTAGGATAATGAGCTAAAAGAAAGGTATCTAGCATCTCTCCCCAGTAGCAAGTGTCCCCTTTGCAACAGGCCCAAGAGAGGAGAGAAGAGAGAAAGCCTCAATCTTATATCACATTTGGGGTTTACATTACAACATTGGAGAGAACATTGTATTAGGGAATTGGGAATTTTTTCTGCAACTTAAAGTTAATATACACCTTTGTATTTCCTAAAGGTGAATAGAGAAGCCTGCCCAAATGTTCATCTCAGGGTCAGCAGCAAAAGTTGCCCCAGTGAGCAGATGTACAGGAACTATGGAAGACCAAATAAATTGCTTTATGATTATATCCCATGAGCAGTGCTTGTGCAATGTTCCTGTTACCATGACAACCTCCTAACATGATCAGAAGTCAGAAGACTCTAGAGCAGTGGTTCTCAACCTTCCTAATGCCACGACCCTTTAATACAGTTCCTCATGTTGTGGTGACCCCCAATTTCATTGTTACAAATTGAACATAATTAAAGCATAGTGATTAATCACAAAAACAATATGTAATTATATATGTGTTTTCCAATGGTCTTAGGCAACCCCTGTGAAAGAGTCATTCGACCCCCAAAGGCGTCGCGACCCACAGGTTGAGAACTGCTGCTCTAGAGTGATCCAGTCCACTGCCCACCCCATGCCATAACTTCTGCTCTAGCTTGTGTGTGTGTGTGTGTGTGTGTGTGTTTGAATAGTTAGTTTTTTTAATTTCAAATCATTTTTTAATTTTTCAATTATAGTTGACACATTAGTTGATACATTATTATATTAGTTTCAGGTGTACACCCTAGTGATTAGACATTATATAACTTACTAAGTGATCATCCCGATAAATCTTATACCAGTCTTACAATATACGTAGTTATTAAGTTATTGACTATATTCTCTATGCTGTACTTTACAACCCCATGACTATTCTGTAATTACCAATTAATTTCCTCACCTTTTTCACCAATCCCCCCAACCCTTCTCCCATGTTGCAAGCATCAAAATGTTCTCTGTATCTATGAGTCTGTTTCTGTTCTGCTTGTTTTGTTTTTTATATTTCATTGTCGATAGATATGTGTTTAGTGCCATTTTATTAATATTTCTGGTTTTTTTCCTCTTTCTTCTTAAAGAAGATCCTTTAACATTTCATGTAATACTGGTTTGGTGGGGATGAACTCCTTTAGCTTTTTCTTTTCTGTGAAGCTCTTTATCTGACCTTCAATTCTAAAAACACAGCTTTGCTGGGTAGAGTAATCTTGGTTGTAGGTTCTTGCTTTTCATCACTTTGAGTATTTTTTGCCACTCCCTTCTGGCCTGCATAGTTTCTATTGAGAAATCAGCTGACAGTCTTATGGCAACTCCGTTGTAGGTAACTGCTTTTTTCTTGCTGCTTTTAAGATACTCTCTTTGTCTTTTACCTTTTGCATTTTAATTATGATGTGTCTTGGTGTGAGCTTCTTTGGGTTCATCTTGTTTGGGACTCTCCGCACTTCCTGGACTTGTGTGTTTATTTCCGTCACCAGGTTAAGGAAGCTTCCCAACATTATTTTTTCAAATCATTTTTAATTTTTTGCTCTTGCTCCTCTTGCTGGCACCCCCATGATGAAAATGTTGGTGTGCTTGAAGTTGTCCCTGAGGGCCCTTACACTATACTCATTTTTTGAATTCTGTTTTCTTTTTGCTATTCTCATTGGGTGGTTTTTGCTTCCTTATATTTCAAATCACTGATGTGATTCTTGACTTCATCTTCTCTACTATGGACTCCCTGTAAATGATTCTTTATTTCAGTTAGTGTATCCTTCATTTCTGACTTTTTTTTTTAAATGGTTTCCATGTCTTTTTTCATGCTGTTGAATTTCTCACTAAATTCCTTGAGCATCCTTAAAACTATTGCTTTGAACTCTGTATCCATTTGTTTGCTTGTCTCCATTTCATTTAGTTCTTTTTCTGGAGATTTCTCCTGTTCTTTCACTTGGACCTGTTTCTTTGTGTCCTCATCTTGGCTGCTTCCCTGTGTTTGTTTTTATGTATTAGGTAGAGCTGCTATATCTCTTAGACTTGATAGTGTCCTGTAGGCTCCAGTGGCACAGCCTCCCCATTCACTTGAGCCTCACTCTGTGTGGGCAGTGTATACTCCTGTTGTAGTTGTAGAGCCTTGACTGCTGTAGGCACATCACTGAGAGGGATTTATCCCAGGCCGAGAGACTGCAAGGACAGGAAGGAACCACTGTGGAGGATCAGCTGTGCAGGGGCCCACCCCACAGAGCAGGACTTACTTTCGCGGGGCTCTGGTGCCTCCTGAGTCTGCCTCTTGAGTGTGTCACTTATGGAGGTGGTTGGGTGGTGCTTTGATGTGATCTGATGCTGCCCACTGGGTATGCTGGCTCTTGGGCCTCCTGGGAAGTTCAGGCTAAGGTGATCAGCCACCTGTTTTCTGCCCAGGCTTTCCTGGCATGTGCTACAAAGCCATCTCCAGATGTCTGCTCTTGTGCATGGTTTGGAGGTGCCCAGGGGAGGCCAATCTAGGAGCCAAGGCTGGCTGCTGCTAGTGCCTGGCCTGGGACCACATAGCCAGAGGTTCAGGGCATGCTGAGGCCAGATGCTGCTAGTTTGAGAGATTTTTAGGAGAGCCTGAAACATGAGCTAATACAGGCCATTCATATGGAAAAGCCACAGGAAACAGCTTGGGTGGGCCTGCTAGTTTGGTGGGGTAGGGTCTCAGGGAATCACCAGGGTGGGGCAAATAGTACTAGCCAGGTTGATGGAAACTCAGATTTAATGCTTGCCTGTCAGCTCTGTGGTGGGAGGGCTCACCAAAGGACCGATGGCTTCTGCCAGCACTTCTGTCTGGGAGAAAACTGCCCCTCCATCTCCTGACCAAAGCCAGACAACTCAGTCCTTTCCCATATGTTTATGGTACCTTTTGAACTGATGCCCCAGCACTGAGCTCAGAGGGAGTGAATCTGAGTAAATCAGTGTGTGGGCTGTTTAAGAGGAACTTCCTGGGACTCCAGCAGCCTGTCTCCCTCAGCCTCAATACCTGTTTTTGTTTGTTTGTTTGTTTGTTTTTACAGCCAGAAGTTCTAGGGACTTCTCTTTCTGGCACTGGAACCCTGGGCTGGGGGCCTGGTGTGGAGCGGTGATCCCTTGCTCCTCACAGGGGGTGGGGGTTTATGCACCGAAGGTATTCCTTCCAGTTTTTATCTGCCACACACGGGTGTGGGATCTGCCCCTTCCACGTCTCCGCTCCCCCTACCAGTCTTGATGTGGCTCCTTCTTTAATTCTCTAGTTGTAAGATCTGTGTTCAGCTGGTTTTCAGGTGGTTCTGAATGATGGCTGTTCTGTAGTTTAGTTGTAATTTTGGTGTGGTTGTGGGAGGATGCCAGTACCGCATTTACCTACGCCCCCCTCTTGACTGGCCAGCTGCTCTAGGTTTTCTGATTTACCCTGCCTCTGCTGGGAAAATGATACGAGATGAGTATTTTTCAAGTGTGCCCTTTCCATCTTTATCAGATCTAATTTTGAAAAAAAAAATTCCTTAGTGAATTTCAATCTACTTCCCGAATCTTCTATCATGTTGCCCTAATTCTGTCTTTTCTAGTTATACACAATAAATTAAGTGCCTCTTTCATATGATAGTTCTTAGGGCTCTTGAAAAGAACCATCATTATAACTTTCCCCCCAGCCTGCTATTCTTCACACTAAACCATCACAGTTTCCTCCGATTGTGCTTTATTCTGTTCACCACTTCCTCAGACAAATATCTTCAGGTTAGGAAGCATTCCACCTCCCTAAGACGTATGAACAACACTTGTCCTACAACTATCAGCTATAATGGACCTTTTCATAATAAGTATTGATGTGCTCCCTCCAAACGTAAGCTTTTTGATAAAGTGGTGAATCTTTAGATTTGACTGACTTGTGAGAGCTAATGCTACTCCATCTTTCTTGTGTTTCTGTGGGGGACTTCCTAGTGTAATGCGTACTCTTGGCCCCCTGCCCATCCCTCACTCGTGCATCCCCAGAGGATGTGAGTTGCCAAGTTCATAAATGACAGCCATCGCTGCACTTTTTATAACAATAGTCTATTTACAGGTCATAAGCAATGGGGTTAAGTCTCTTCCTCCCCACCCCACCCCCCTGCCCAATACCAGGAAGAGACAATGATTTGGAGAGACCAAAATTTTTCTGAGATAACCTACCCAAAAAGTAGACTGGCAATGAGGCAGGAAATGGAGGAATAGTGAAGCGGGGGGAGGGAGAAGAGAGAGACTGGAAATAACATTCACAGTCCTTTTCTAAGCCACTTTCTCCACACAGAATTAACTAATGCTTTCATCAAATTTTCTCACTTAGTAGTCAAGGACAAATGAGCATAATTTATTAACCCCTAAAATCCTAATATTTGGCCCTCTGATTTGGTACTGTATCTCAGAATAAAAAGATAACGAATTATATTTGGAGAGTGCTAAGGACTTGGACTTCGGTGCACTTGGGCCACATGGGAATTAGCATGACAGAACACACGGCAGCTAATTGTGGCTAGAACTTATAAGCGGAGGTCATTTTTAATGGGGTGGTTTGTTTGAAAAAGTCAAGCTAATAAGGCATTAATATGTGGTCCTCAGAACTGACCTTGAAATACACCGGTACAGATTTTATCCAAGCAGGAATAGCTGGAGCAGGTTTAATTATATGGAAAACAATCTTTGTGTAGACAGGCTTTTTAAGCAATGAAACAACAACAACTTTTTACTACTTTCTTGTGTCTCGTGATTTGCAGACAAGGAGGCCAGGAATGCAAAAGCAATTGAGTTTTAGAACTACCACAGAGCACTAATAAGGCCCTAGCTTCCAAATGTTAGTGCCACACCCAGATGCAGAACACCATCTCAACTCACCAAACACCCTCCTACTGAGACAAAGTAGAATAGTAAATTGGCAAGAATGACTTTTATAGCTTAATCTCTTTGGTCTCTTAATGCAAAATTTTAAGAAGATTTGTTTTGGAACTTTAAAGACTTGGAAGGCAACTTTTAAGGACATAAACATGCAACTTACTTTTGAGCTTCAATTTCTCTCTGGAAATTTATAGGAAGAATGACTATATATTAAAATTGTGGGCAGCTCTATACTGTTGGCCTTAAATTATTATTTTAACTTAATGTTCTTTTTAAAAAATATATATTTTATTGATTTTTTTACAGAGAGGAAGGGAGAGGGATAGAGAGTTAGAAACATCAATGAGAGAGAAACATCGATCAGCAGCCTCCTGCATACCTCTTACTAGGGATGTGCCTGCAACCAAGGTACATGCCCTTGACCAGAATCGAACCCGGGACCCTTCAGTCCGCAGGCCAACACTATCCACTGAGCCAAACTGGTTAGGGCACTTAATGTTCTCTTAAAGTCACTGTAAAACCTATGTTGACCTATACTGGACTACATGTCTGGGAACTTTGCAATGACAAGTGAAGGGGGAGTGAATTTTCAATCCTGAATATGGTGAGGTCGTGATATGCTTTAATCAATATGTTGTTCTAACCCTTTTCTGAGATTTCTGGAGACAAAATGTGCACCAATAACCAGCGGTTCAAGGAGGATCCTCGGGGGAACAATTGTTAGGATTAGGGGAGACACCTCTTGCAGCAGGATTTACACAGGCTTCATATTTCAGACAAATGGGTTAAGAGAATCAAGAGCTAAGAATGTGAGGAATAACTCAGGGAAGGGCCACTTGTCCTCCCATTCCTCAAATTTTCATGTGGAGTCATCTTACTGAAACAATACATCTGACCACTTTCCAACTTCTTTCTTATCTTTTACACCAGAGGAGTAAGGTACCTGGTTGGTGAAATATAGAGATGGGCCCACCTTTCCAAGTACCTAGGATTTAATCTACTAAAAGGCCCAAACATCCATAATTTGGTCTCCTTTATTCCCTCTCCATCTGTGACCATGAGAAAATGATACTACATCTATGTATCTTCTCTGCAGGATTAAACCTTCCTCGGGTGGGCTGTTTCTAAAGCCAAAGTGGGAGAAGGACAGAAAGAATATTGGTAATGTTGTCTGATCCTTACATTGAAGCCACAATGAGGGCAAAGTAAAAAGAAAATGAGAAAGTGTGTCCTCACCAGACATGCAGGACAGAAACGATAAAAAGAGTTTTTCAGAGAGAGGAAAAATGAACCCCAGGGGACACATGAAGATTCGGGGAGAAAGAACAAGCCTTGGAAATGGTAAACACATGTGATCAATCAAAATATATCAGCTCAAAACAAGTTCCATAATGTACTTAGTATGAATAATTAAAATACATAATGCAAGTCGTGGGTAGCCGGTGGTAAAAGAAGTTAAAGTGGTTCAAGTTTCATTATCAAGGAAGTAGTCAAAGTAATCATTTTCATTATTTCATGCAACAAGCTAGGATGCTTTTTGTAATCTCCAGGTTAACCAGAACAACACTAGGGAAAAAAGCAAAACCAAAAAGATTGTTTAGAAATAAGTCAAAGAGAAGAACAGATTGATAAAAAAAATAGTTAAATACTAAAAAAGAAAGCGGAAAAAGACAAAAATGGAAACAAAATAGGTGTGCAAACTAGACATAAGTAGGAAGATGGTAGGAACAATAAACACATAACTAAGTAAACTAAATACAAGCAAAGTATATTATTATTAGACTGGATAAAAAAGTAAAACCTTATTACATGCTACTTATAAGAAAACCACCTTAAATAAACCAATACCAAAAAGTAGAAAATAAAGGGATATAGCATTAACTCATAATAACCTTGTGTAGCTATAGTAGTATCAAACAAACAGATTTGAGGCAATAAATGAGCTAAAGGAAGACATTTTTCAATGGTAAAGAGGAATGGTAGACCAGGAATATATCTTCAGTAGCATAAAATAAATCAAATACATAGCACTAGGTCCAATAAAATTTTTAGGAGATCTCTTCAGTGAAAAATGTAAAATATTATTGAAAGGCATTACATATAATCTAAATAAATAGAAGAATGTATTCTTCCCATGGATTGGAAGGCTTATTATTATAAAGATACCATTCTCCCCAAATTGATTTGTAGATTCAAAGCAATCCAAATCAGAATCCCTGAAAGATTTTTTTGTAGACATTGACAAGTTGATTCTAAAACTTACATGGAAAATGTAGGGGCAAAACTAGCTAGCATGATTTTGAAAAATAATCAAATAGCATGGCTTATTATAAAGCGATAACAATTTAGATAAATGGAAATAAAAATAGACCAGGGGAACAGAACAAAGAGATGAGGAATAGACAAACATGAGCTAGAAGAGGCAGTGTTTAAATTATATATATATATATTACTAGCGTTTATTTTTTATAACATAGGTGATGCTACAGTGCAGTGGAGTAAAGATGGTTCTGGATCACTTGGTGATCCATATGCTAAAAACTAAATCTACCCTCACATGATACAACACAAATATTAATTCCAGATGGATTGGAGCTCTGTGAAAGGTAGAACAATAAAGATTTTAGAAAAATAAAATATTTTCAAGAACTTGCATAGACTGATATCTATATCTGTATAATCTATATATCTCTATCTATATATCTCTATCTCTCTCTCTATCTCTCTCTCTATCTCTATCTCTATCTCTATCTCTATCTCTATCTCTATCTCTATATATAAAAGCCTAAGCAACTGTCTGACTGTTCAACCATCTGGCCAGTAGCTATGATGCGCAATAACCACCAGGGGGCAGATGCTCAATGCAGGAGCTGCCGAGCTGTGGTGACTTGGCAGCCGCGGTTCTCAGGTGAAGCACCAGGAACCAGTGAGGAGGGAGCCCAATTCCAGGGTGCATCAACCGAGAACTACCCTCTCGCAATCCGGGACCCCTTGGGGGATGTCGGAGAGCTAGTTTCTGCCTGATCCCTGCAGGCCAGGCTGAGGGATCCCACCAGTGCACGAATCCGTGCACGGGGCCTCTAGTTAATAAGAACACAAAGCACTGACTATAAAGGGAAAGATGATAAATTGGACTACATTAACGTTTTGAAGTCTTGTTTATTAATATAGCATTAAGAGAATCAAAATCACACACAAAGTAGGAGATAATATTGGTAAGACATTCAGAAAAAGGACTAGCATACAAAAATGCATAGCGTTCCGATTAGTCAGTTTAAGACAATGCCAGAAATGTGCAAAAGACTTCACAGAGTGTCTCTAAATGGCAACAAGTGTATGAACACTGGTAAATATGATTATTGTTATGAGAAAATCAAAACAAAACTACAAAACACTCAAACATTCATGGTCAATTGATTTCTCACAAGGGTGTCAAAGCAATTCATTGAGAAAGAATGGTCTTTTCGATAAATGGTGCTGAAACAACTGGATATCCACATGTAAAAGAATAAAGTTGGAACCCTACTGTCTACAAAATAAAGTTAGAACTCACACTGTTTACAAAAATGAGATCAAAATGGATCAAAGACCTAAATGGAAGAGCAAAAACTATGAAATTCATAGACAAAAACACAGGTGCAAATCTTCATGACCTTGGTTTAGGCAATGGTTTCTTACATGTGACACCAACAGCATAAGCAACCAAACTAAAGTTTGATAAATTACACTTCATCAAAATTAAAAGTGCATGCAAACCAAAGGATTCCATACGAAGTAAGTTAAAAGACAACTCAGAAAAAGGGAGAAAATATTTGCAACTCATATATCCAGAATATATAAAGAACAATTACATCTCAGCAATAAAAAAGACAACTAACTCAATTAATAAATGGGCCAGGGATTTATATAGACATTTCTCTGAAGAAGATACACAAATGGGAAATAATTACAAGAAAAGATATTCAATAGCATTAGGCATTAGGAAAATCAAATCAAGACCACAAGACAATCCCACTTCACACCCACTAGGATGGCTATGACTTAAAAATCGAAAATAAAAAGTATTATTGAGGTTTTAAGAAATTGGAAGCTTCATATATTGATGGAGGAATTGTCAAATAGTGCAGCCATTTTGGAAAATCATTTGGTAGTTTCTCAGAAAGTTAAAAGTTACCATATGACCCTGCAATTCTACTCCTAAGTAGAACTAAAAACATGTCTACACAAAAACTTGTACATGAATGCTTATTCATTGTAACCCAAAGCAGAAACAAACCAAATTTCCATCAACTGATGAATGGATAATGAATGTGGTGTATCCATACAATGAAATATTATTCATTTATAAAACGGATAAAGTTTTGATTCCTACTACAACTTGGAAGAGCCTTGAAAATATTATACTAAGTAAAAGAAGCCAGACACAAAAGGTCACAAATTGTATGATTCTATTTACACAAAATGTCTAGAATAGGCAAATCCATACAGAGAGAAAAGCAGATTAGCGTTTTCAGGGCCTGGGGAGAGAGGGAAATTGGGAGAAACTGCTAAGAGGTATGGAGTTTCCTGCTGGGGTGATGAAAATGCTCTGGATTTAGAGGAGGGTGACGGTTGTACAACACTGTGAATATACTAAAAAGCACTGAATTGTAAAGAGTGAATTCTACGGTATTTGAATATCTCAATTTTAAAAATACAAAACCATAATCAATGCCATGCCATATCAATCAGAATAACTAAAATGAAAAATACTGATTACCAAAAGTTGATCACAATGTGTAATGACTGACCCTTTCACACACTTCTGGTGGATGTATAAATGGAAACAATCTCATTGAAAACTAGCTATTTCAACTAAAGCTGAAAACATGCATACCCCATGATCCTGCAATTCTCTCAGCATATATGCTATAAAACAGGTAAGCATGGTCACACGATTCACATACTGTATGCCGCGAGGACGTTTATATCAGCAGTATTCATGTCTCCAAACTGGAAGCCACCCAAAGGTCCAACAACAGTAGAATGGATTAAAAACACTGTAGAAATGTTCATGCATCGAATCTTTACACAAAACAATGAAGGAGAACAAACTGTTTTTACATGAAACAACATTGATGCATCTCACAAACATAAGGCTGGGCAAAATAAGCTATGCACAAAAGAATGCGGACTATATGGTTCTTTTAATATAAACTTGAGAAATAGATAAAATTCATCTAATGTATCAGAAGTCAGTATTCCTCCTGGGCATGTGATAATGAGAAAGGTGCAACATGAAAGACCTCCTGGAGTTCTGTTCTCTTTTTTTTGATCTGGGTGCTGGTGGCAAGGGTGGATTAATTTTATGAATATCATTGAGATCTATTGATGGGTGGGCTTATTTGCATGTATGTTATACAGCAACTTACAAAGTTTATGCTTATGTTAAAATAAACAATAGAGTCCAGAGAGAAACTCATGTATATATGAATATTTAATATGTGTTACAACTAGCATTTCAGATCATTTGATATTTTGGGACTAGAGATGATAATAAGACTTTAATGTGGAACCTCACTGAAGGCTTCTCTCCAAATTGAAGAACTATCTAATACTATACTCCAGCCACAATGTCAAATGTTTATAAGAATATTGGCCACATTAACCCATTTCCCATTTGATTCTTTCATTGCTATGATCATGATCCTCCATATCGTCAGGCTTCTCCTGCTACAGACTTAGCAATTCTCCAAAGAGGAAATGAAAATGTTTTTTCTTAGTGAATGTATACTGGTCCCTGGGGATTGTCTCAGTCTTTTCCTCGGTTTTCTCGACAGAGCTTAGAATATTAAGGAAAACTGGTATCAAAGTTATGTGTCTCTAGCTTTAAGAATCTATATTGCCTCATCTGAAAAATAGGAATTTATTCCTTTCCAGTTTGGGGAGGATTTCCATGATTTCCCAAATAGTAATAATTAGTATGATTCCATGTCAATTTAAATATGTAAAGGCATTTAAAATTTCATTTAATTCCAGTCTCTATAATCGGTTGCTACTCCTGATCATCCATGCTTAGAGTGAAATACATATTTTGAGTATTTTTTAACATTACAAGCTGTGCATGTCCTTATGGGAATAAAAAATATTTTTTATTAGCTACTAAATTTTTTACACTTGTACAAGTCCACAACGTTTTTCAAGGCTGAATTCAATTCCAACTCCCTGCCTTCACATTAAAGCCTACACAAACTGCTCCATATGAATAGTTATTTAATCTTTTATTAGAGCTTTTAATTTTACTGTTCTCTCAGCAACTTATTCCCCTGCTTACAAACCTTATGGTCAAGAAATTTTCCCAAGAGCTAATATGAATTTTCTACTTTTTATTTCTTACCATTCTGAGATTTGTTGATCTTCCCTCCCCACCCTTCCCTACCACCATTCTTCTCTAATACACACAGTTCTTTTATTTTCTCCCTTCCATTTCTAATGCCAACTGTTGCCAAGCATTAACCAGCACGACCTGCCATAAGTAAGCATGACATACATGCTAATGTCATCAGTATAGGATAAGAAAGCTGATTCAGTCTATTATGAGTATAATCTCAACTAAATTATTTAATCCCTGTCTTCCCTCAACTTCCTAATCTACTAAATACAAATAATAGTATCTACTCCATAAGGTTATCCTGAGGATTCTGATGCAGAATATGGGGCAAGCCTTTGCTTGTTTGCACTAAAAGCTCAATACTGTTATAATTATTACTAGAGGCCTGGTGCACACAATTTGTGAACGGGTACAGTCCCTAGGCCTGGCCTGCGATCAGGGCCATCTTCCCTGGCTGCCTGCAGCCGGCCCGCTCTCCTGCCACCACCCATCCCTGGTTCCCCGTTTGCCATTAGGTGATTGGAGCCTGCTGGCTGGGGGGAGAAATTGAGAGGTTGGCCGTTCACGCTCGATCACTGGCCCCACCCCCCACTGCGGGTTGCCCTCTGTGTGTGGGGTGACTGGTGGGGTGGGGGCCTTGGACTGGTGCCACCTGCATCCCCTGCCACCCACCCGGTTCCCTGTTCATCATCAGGCGATCATAGCCTGCCGGCCGGGGGAATGGACCGAGAAGTGGCCAGTGCGCCTCATAGTGACTGGTCGAACAGTTGTTCTGGTCGTTCTGCTGTTAGGGTCAATTTGCATATTACCCTTTTATTATATAGGATTGTGGTAGTTTTTGGTTGCACATCAATGAAACGGCTACATCTAAAAGGGAGGGCAGGGCAGAGTGTTAGCATGATTCATGGTGGAAGAATCAGTGCTTTGGATACACAGCAATGAGGGGCGCGCAGGCCACAGCTGCAGGGGTCCAGCACCGTCAGCCATAATGGCAACCCCCCCTCCCCCCCGCACACACGTGTTGTGTTCAGTCCAAGTTTTAAATTCAGGGAAGGGTGCACCTTATTTCTGCAACATGGCTCAGGCTATTTAGCACTCCTGGGTCAATGAGCCAAGAGCAGGAGTCCACAGACGTCACCAGGAGAGATCCACTCCCATGTCAGGAACCGTGCCCTAGCAGCCTCTCCTCCTGGTGCTATCATCCATTATTACAACAGCTACTGCTACTCTTAGAACTTCTGCTTCTGCTGCTGCTGCTGTTACTGTTACTGCTACATCCCCTTTTATAATTAGCAAGCTACTCTAGCACTTCATCTAGAATCAGTGAGAAACCAGATCATAAACACAACAAAATCCTCGCTCCACAAATCATGCCAGGATGGAAACTGTCATTGCTGCCCCTGGGGATACAATAAGGAAATAATAAAAATCAAATTAAAAGATATTTATTTGGAGGAATTTAACCTTATGAATTTAAAAAAGACATAATCCTATGACAATCTTAGAGTGAGGATAACTTTGAGGAATCCCTCACAAAACCTGAACTAATGATGCATAACAATGATAAACAGCTTCCAGAGACTTACCTACACCTTCTAATTTGCACATTATTTCTGCCTTTATCCAGCACACTCTAAACATTACATATACACATCATTTCTGCCTCTACCTGGCACAGTGCTGCAAGTAGCTATTTATAAAATGAGATTAAATTAGATTTAATTTATCCAATTTTGATTAAATTCTTTACTTAAATTGTTATTCACTTAAACAACTAAATTGCCACGGCTATTCCACTTCTTTGGGTATATATTGCCAAACACATTCAGACAATATTTACTTGAATAAATGTTGATAAATATTGTAAGTAAATATTTACCTGAATGCATAACTATAAGGTATAATTATAATTATGAAATATGAAATTAACATGATTGATCTAGCAATGTCATTTCTGTTTCCCCTAATTGAAGGACATCTTGCTGGTGTGCTCAGAAAAAAGAAACCAAGATATTGGAAAAATAAAGACGATGGCTGAATAAAATTATGTTGCTGGATTAATCTTATTAAGGGCAGCAGCACAAATAAAAAAAATAGATAGGGAAAAAAGCATATATAGGTGATGGTGTGATGGACAAAGTATCGACTCTAGAGTTGAACAACCCAACCCTGGGGTACAATCCTAGCTCTGCCGCTGGTTGTGAAAGCATGCACCAATTCCTACATTCACCTGAGCCCTCGTGTCAGCCTCTGGAGAATAGGCAGGATAGAATCTACTTCAAGGCGGGACTCTGACAAGACAACACATAGACAACACCTAGGGTCCACCATGGAGCAGGGCACACCAAGACTTGTTAGGTCACCACTTTCTCAAAAGAAAGTGGAAACCAGCTTACTCTGCATTTGAACAGGTCAAATAATATAAACAATCTACAGAAGCACAAAACTTGTCATGTTAAAATAGTACTTACATTTTTTACTAAGAAAATGTCAGGCGTAACATCTCTTTTGACTCCGTGATGAGAACACAAATTAGGGAAAGCCTAATTTATTTAGATTAGCTGAGAGATTTGCTCAAGGCCAAATGGAGGTCTATGGTCAGATCAGAACAAAAGCCCAGGTCTGCTGACTTTGAGCTATGTGCTAAGATGTACTCTTTGCCTGAGCTCCAGGTAGCATCTATTGGGGTGGAGTGGGGGGCGGTTGGGGGAGCTTGCTGTAATTAGCCCTCCTATCTGAATCTAAATATCAGATCAGTAGCAAAGACAAGTAGGTAGGAAATTAAGAATATTCACTGTGTTCAGAGCAGATATAATGTGTTGTTTGTGCAAAAATCAATGAAAACTGTAAAAGAGAACAAACTGCCTACTGAGGACAGGAATCACACAGGGTCAATTTACCTCAGTTTCAGGAAGAGCAAAAAAAAAAAAAGAAAAGATGGGCCCAGCCAGTGTGGCTCAGTGGTGGGACGTCAACCTATGAACCAGGAGGTCACCTAGGTTGTGGGCTCGATCCCCAGTGTGGCGCGTGCAGGAGGCAGCCAATCAATGATTCTCTCTCATCATTGATGTTTCTCTCTCTCTCTCTCTCTCTCTCTCTCTCTCTCTCTTCTTCTCTGAAATCAATAAAAATATTTTTTTTAAAAAAAGGAAAATATTGTGTATATGGAGGAAAAACACACAAGTAACTCACCTTGCCAATAGAGCCAATCCCCTCTGTATTCCGATGTCTTTACTTCCTACCCCATCCCATCCAGTCTCAATGCTCAGTTACAACTAGAGAAGCCAATAGACTCAGGGCATGTTCCAGTTAGAAACATAAAATGGGGAAATAAAAAAAAATTAGGCTCTTTCCCCCAAAATATTTATGGGAATCGTGCTGTAAAGCTCCTGAAGAAAATAAGTTTCTGTGAAGTGGAAGGAATCAGGATGAGGATGAAAGAGAAATGAAGTAGGAAAGAAAGGACTTTCCCAGGATCTGTCCTGTGCACATGCACTTACTTCATTCAGAAGGGTGTTGCTACAGCACCCAGCAGGGGTAAACTATTATTTATCTCTGGCTATTAGCCAAGCCTGAATTGTGTAACAAATATAACAAAAGACACACTTTACATCTAATTAGACATAAAGGCTAGAACAATGTTCTCCTGAAAGGATGCTTTTAAGATGCTTTCTTGGAATTGAAATAGTAACAACATTTGTTTTGTGTGGTAAACAGAAGCCTTTTGGCAGTGCAGTTGCTTTCATTTGGAAACTGCCAAGAATTATTTGCTTATCTATGGAATTTCAGCTACTTTCCCTGCCTGTGAGTCATACGGATGCTAATCTAGAATAAACAGGGCTGCACAGGGGAACACTGGGGCTTACTGTGGCCACACACACACACACACACACACACACTTCAGTATTCACAGTCCTTCCATAGGAGCAGGGGGTGGGGAAAAAAGAAGAGAGAGAAAAGAATGTAAAGGGTAAGGAAAAAGAAAGAGACAGGAGAATCACCATAAATGACACGCCATGAGAGGAGGGGAGGACATTGGAGAAAAGGAAGGAAGAGCGATGTCAGAGAGGATGACAATTCCCAGGGGTAAAATCCCAGCAGGAGGGAAAAGTGTACAATTTATGGGAGAGTGTTGGGTAGACAGAACAACAACATAGAAAGTGAGGGTACTAATAGGAAGAAAACGAGAAAACGATTTTGTGAATCAAGCATAGCCTAATATCATTTGGACGGGGCTACAGAGTTGTGTAAGTGATAATGGTATTTGACAATTTGATATGTGGTTAGAGCTGTTTCCAGCTCTCTATGATTACTATATAGGATTATCCAGATTTTCTGGGGTTTATCACCACAGGCATGTGGGATTAACAGCCTGGTGAAGTGAAGAATTATTCTCCCATCCTATTCTTAGGCTTCTGTATCATCTTCCCAAGTTCCCTCAGCACACTACATAGAATGCAATAACTGGGGAATGATGAGCTGTGTGTATGTGTGTGTATATATTTATCTATCAATATCTAAAATTCTTCCATCTAGACTTGAAATGCACAAAGATACTAGGTTCACAGAAATTCTTTAAATTAGCAAATATTATTTAGACACTGAGAACTCAGTGACAAAAAAAAAATGTAGACATAGCCTGTGCCTCTCAGAGCTGAAAGTCCAGCCCCTGATGTGTGTGGGAAACCGTGTGTCAGAGGAGATACAGAGCTGGGAAAAAAGCATGTGTCCAGAGAACCAACTCGGTTCAAGTGGAAAGTAATGTGTGAGTTCAAAACATAAAGATGGTTGAAAACCAACCAGATCAAACCTGAAAGAAGGGTGGGGTGTTGCAAGGAAACAGAAAGGAAAGATTCAAGACAGAAGGAATAACAAAAGAATGACCTCTTTGCTTTACAGTGAGTCTTACCCAGTGCCTTAGAGCACACACCTGGGAACTTTGAGGAGGGATGTCCCAGGGCAGTGGTTGGCAAACTGCGGCTCGAGAGCCACATGCAGCTCTTTGGCCCCTTGAGTGTGGCCATGAAGTTTCAATCGCACTGTACATACGCGCCCGCACGTGGTATTTTGTGGAAGAGCCACACTCAAGGGGCCGCAGTTTGCCGACCACGGTCCTAGGGGAAGCAGAGCCAAGGTGTGTAGGGACTTAGATGTGAATTATGGATTTAAAGCTTTATAACCAGAGCAATAAAAAGCGTCTGAAAAGTTGTTCATAGGGATGAACACTACAGAATTTTTATTTTCTAAATATCACCCTTTGGAAAGTGGGAGAGAACTGGGAAAGACTGGTGTGTCAAGAAGTTCAGGAAGAAGTTCTTATAGGAGCAGATATGCTAGAAGATAGTGGTCTGAACCAGCGTAGCAGCAATGATGGGAGAGAGAAGGGTCTGGAGTCTCAAGGGGAGAACTTGAAGAATCAATGGATTAGACAGATTTGGAGAGATTAAGCCTGGAGTCAGTCTGTACAGCTCGGTAGATGGTGTTGCTTTTCACTATTCAAGAGGTAAGGGATCAAAAAGAGAGTTGCAAGTCGAGAAGTTATAGGAATGCCAAACTCCTTGATACCAAGAGGCACGAATCTTTAGCTACAGTGTTGTTGACTTAACTGAATAGTCCTGTGTCTTCTGAGTCTCTCCATATATAGACATCTCTTCATTAACTAAGTTCAATACAGGTTTATTGAATGAAAGATTGAATTCCAGAATGGATGTGAGGGAATAAACATAGCATTGAATCATTTATTACTAGTAAATAAATGATTAAATGAAGGAGTAGTAAGTGGGTGAGAGAAAAATCATGGAACGAGGGAGACAGTGAACATATGAAAAGATGTGTTTTCCTCATCAGCAAGGTGATACATTTACACTCAAAACGGAGTCAGTCTCCCAGTTTCAAGATGGAGCAAAATAAAATCTGCAACAGAAATTGTACTGAGGCCTGATGAAGCTTCATTTAGGAATGCAGACAGGTTTGCATACTTTATAGGCATTGATTTTTCCCAGGGAGACAAACAGTTATAAATACTAGTATCCTCCTTAATGCTGTAAGAGAAGCCCAATTGAGACTTCAGACTCTGTCCTAATGAGTGCTGACTTCTAGCTTACTACTTTCTTGGATGCACACATGCTTATTTAATGAACATTTTAGTATGATTTGTTAGACAAATAAGGTAGCAAAATGGTTCCATTTTACCCCTAGAATCAGAGCTCTCTGGGAGTTTTAAGATCAAAACAGTGAAAACAAACAGCAGGATCTAATAAAAACTATTCTAAACTTTCTACATTTCAGCTCCTCTTTGCTCACAGGTGTCCCTGGGGGTGGAGAAGTGGGCCCCAGCTAGTGTATGCTAACCGATGGGATCATCGCCTGAATGAGCTCTTCCACCTATACACGGTGCCTTCGATGCAATTCAGAGAAACCCATTTCTCACTCAACTCCATGTCAGCGTATTTAATAATTCAGAATGGAGACAGCTCTAGTGATAAAAGGTAGTGCTTTAGCTGACAGCAATATCAATATGTAAAGTAAGAACTTCGAAATCTGCCAGAAAAAGTAAAATCTGAGGAGCACATTCTGGAACATCTGGCTATGAGACGAAAGCAGAACAAACACGATTGTTCTTATGCTTAGACTATCCTGCTAATTCTTTAGAGAAGGCAATTTTTATTAAGAATGCTAAAGTCCCATTCTCCATTGTTCAAAGGTCCCAGAAACGAACAGAAAGTTTAGTTCTCACAAGTATTACCTACTGAAGAAAACATTCAAAACACAGGAACCTAGAAAGCATTTACTCCAATTCCATCATGATACGTCATCTGACCTTTACAAACCTTGTTCTCCTCATCTTTAAATGGAGATAAAATTTGGGGGGTATTAAGAAAGATGATTTAGTGCATGTTAACATTTATGAGGGGGTGCAAAAAAGGCTAATGTAACTGATTTTTTTAAAAATATATTTTATTGATTTTTTACAGAGAGGAAGGGAGAGGGATAGAGAGTCAGAAACATCGATGAGAGAGAATCATCAATCAGCTGCCTCCTACACACCCCCTACTGGGGATGTGCCCGCAACCAAGGTACATGCCCTTGACCGGAATTGAACCTGGGACCCTTCAGTCCGCAGGCCGACACTCTATCCACTGAGCCAAACCAGTTAGGGCTGTAACTGATTTTTTAAACAGGTTGAACTCTATGGGAAACAGGCCAGAAACACTTTTTCTCCCCACCAGTTCCTTCAAAGATGCCCTATTGGATCTCTTTTCTGGTTCTAGACAACCCGTGAGTGATTCCTTCAGCTTTCTGGTCACTTTCATTCATGAGAACAAAAATCACACTTTGGTAATTGAGAATCCACTTTCAGATATCACACAGCCTTTTCTAGTCTAAACCAGAGCAGCAATTTCAAACCTAGTTCAGTCTGTCCTCACATCAATTTCCACATGTCCCAGGCTTTGAAACCTCCATGGGGAAGATGGGCTTTTGCTCTGCCTTGTTCATTCACTTTTCCTTCCTCTCTCCTTTTATTTGTTCCTTCATTTTCTCTCTTGGTCCTCTTCCCCTCCATTATATTGGTGCTCAGGAGGCAGCCTGGGGGTGGGAAACTGGGTGAAGTGCTTTTGCCATCTGACCATTTGTTTCCTCAGGGGGCCAATGCCTAAATGCTGGCTTTCTTGTGGAGCCCATTCCCAGCTCTCTCACAGGCCACGCAGTGACCTGCCTATCCAACGATTTCAAGCAGGCAAAGCCATACCCAGCTAACCTGGTACTACACCACACTGCACCATCTCCTGCTACCAGCAGATGTTCCTGTAGGTCCAGACGTCTAGGGGTGCCTTGCCAAGGCAGGCTACCCTCATGGGCATGGTTCCACCAAAATATCTTGAGTCCAGTTACCTTTTGAGGTGCTCAATTAGCCCACAGAAAACTCATGAATTCTTGTCAACCAAAAGTTGAAGGCTCCATCAGGTTCTTCCTGCCCTCCTCCCTTGGCCTGCAACCACAAATTCAGTCCCATCTTTTTTTTTATAAAAAAAAAATATATATATATTGATTTCAGAAAGGAAGGAAGAGGGAGAGAGAGCTAGAAATATCAATGATGAGAGAGAATCATTGATCGGCTGCCTCCTGCACTACCCCCACTGGGGAACGAGCCCGCAACCCGGGCATGCGCCCTTGACCGAAATGAAGCCTGGGACCCTTCAGTCCGCAAGCCGAGCTCTATCCACCGAGCCAAACCGGCTAGGGCCTCAGTCCCATCTTTAGAATTCTCCAGGCAGGAGCCAAGCACCAGTCTCTTCATTGACGTACACTCTCAGAATGCATGTCAAGCACTTCTAAGAACACCCCCCTCGCCTTTCTCCTCCCTCAGCATAAAGGCATGCCCTAGTCTCTGCAGCTCAGCAGACAATCAGTGAGGGTGGGATGCCATCTTCCCATCTTGTAACCACCTTTGAATCCTCAGGGATTATTTTGGAGCCTCCTTACTTGATTTGAAATTAGAGGAGAGAAAAAAAAAAACAAGAATATTTTTACCCCAAAACCTGTAACTCCTTACTCATACAATTCCCCCCCACCCCCCCCGCCCGGCTATATAGATTAAATAGTGGGTGAGAGAATAAGTCGATGGACCTTCTTGAATCCCAGAGGAGGTTTCTCAACCACCGCATTATTAACACTAGATATTTTGTTTGAGAACACAGGACTCTACATTGTAGGGTATTTAACAGCATCCTACTCTACATCCACTAGATGCCAGAAGCTTCACTTCCCTTTGAGGTATGACAACCAAATACGCCTCCAGATATTGTCAAATAGCCCACGGGACAAATCACCCCCACTGAGAACCACTGCCCGGCAGGAAGGTCACTGGCTGCAGCTGGGTGCTCTCCTAAGCATGCGAAGGTGTTTTTGTTCACAGCATCCTTAGCTTTGAGGTTTTACCTGAAAATCGGAGACAACAGAAAACATCCATGTAGTTCTACTAGTTCCCCACCCTCTACCTACGTTAGTTTAGCGGACATCCACTCTTCATCCACTAAATGAATATCCATGTTCTACTGTGAACCAGACTCTGTCATAGGTACTGACAAGGACTAGACATTATCCTCTGGGAGGTCAGTGATACAGAGGCATGACCGAGCATTCAGCACATAGACAAGATGATCACAGTGTTGACTAAAGAAGATTATCACCTAGGCATCACTATGTATGTTGAAAATCAAAGGAATTTTGAGAGCCAGGAAGGCCAGTTAGGAGGCAGTTGCCATAGTAAAATTAAAAAATATATATTTTTTTTATGATCTCACCATGACTTCTGGGATTGAAGAGGAAATAATAAAACTGGGAAGGAGTTTGAAGAAAATTGGTGACATTTTGTAAGTGGTTGGGTAGATGAAATAAGAGAAGAAAGAGATAAATGTCTTCTTCAGTTTCCTTATTAGGGCATTATTACAGTTGTCCTATCACTGGCAGATATGGGATTGTTGAGATTTTCTTAAAAAGCAAACACTGCTGGCTGATGATTATGGCTAAAGTGCTCATGAGTTGGGTTCTTTTTAATCTTTCTATGTGGTAAGTTTGACTCAAAGATGGACCGACTATGCGAGGCTATTCTGTATACAGAAATACAAGCTAAGGACTTCTCTGAAAAGGATACATGGTTTTCATGTCAGTTCTCCTTGAAATTCTCAAGATATACACAAGTGGACTGGTTGATGTCTCAATTATATTTTGAGCAAAATAGCTTATTACCAACTCAGATTCTCAAACTAGCATCCAGACCATCCAACAATAAAACACAACATTTAAATTGCCTTCAGTGACTTTACCTAAGCAAAATCAGCCGAAAGAAGGAAAACCTTTTATCTTCACAGGTAGGAGACATAAATCTTCATAGGCCCTTAAGATGACAGAATTTTAAAAATAAAGTCTAATTAGAAATGTAAGAAGCTTTTCTTTTAAATAACACAGCAACTGAATAGCACTTGTTAAAATAATCAGATTCCAAAGATGGTGTAAAAATATAACTCAAGTGGTCATAGGATTGCTTAGGTAAAAAAAAAAAGAAATTAATGGGACTAGAATTTGAACTATTTCTTCTTTCTACTATTTCTTCCCCTTGTTCAATTGCATTTTCTTAATTTTAGATAAAGAAGGTTAAATTGAGGAAACATTTGTTTTTTGGAAATGAACCTATTATTTCATAATCCCTTCACCCTCTGCCAGCCACTGAGCAGCCCCCGGGGTGGTTCCTTCCTTCTTCTTCTCTCTCGCTTCTGTTGAGATGTATGAGAACATTTTTAGGTGTCCTATAGTCCCGGGGTCATATCTCAAGGGTACCCCTATTAGATTACTCTGTAAACTCAGGCAAGTCCTTCTCTAAGATTTCATTTCTTAAAGTAGAACATTTTCTTTACATGGTTGTTATATTAATTAAATGAATTAATTTAAGAGGAACATGACCTAAAAATACAGAATTCAGTTTAGTTGTTTTCCCTCTTCCTTTTTCTGCCTAACAATTTAGTAATAGGAGATATGAAAGGCATGTATACATTCCATTATATATGTGAAAACAAGGGTAAAAAAAGACATAGAACTATTTGTGCTCTATAAAACAAAAATACGTAAATATGAATAGAAAATAAATGCAAGAATACATATTGTTGTTAACAATAATTATTTAGGATGGTAGAAAATTAATATTTATCCTTTTCACTGTTCTCTGTTTCCCAAACTCCATATAATTAATATTAACTTTCCTAATGAAAAATATAAATTTCATGAAAAAAGAAAAGAAACTTTCTAGAGTAAACGGAATTTAAATGTTCTCATTAATGAAAGCAAAGTTTACTGGATTAACTAGTAATTCAGCAAAATAATCTTCAACTGTTGTCCTGCCTACTTTATGAGCAGAACAAACCCCACTGATGCCCATGGAATACAACTCAGACTCTGTCTATAGCAGTGACTTTGGGCTTTTTGACATAAAAATAAGGTATTTTTCATGTGACTCCAGTCATTATCATGATAATAGCATTAACTAATCAGCTTTTGAATGTCCTTATACAAATTAATGCTAAATAGTAAATGATAATGTGGCCTAGACATGTCTTTTTTCTAGCAAAAGTACAGAACAGATACCAATAGTTAAGAAGATGTGGTCACTACTCTCTAGTTCAATTTTGCCTTTTTTCCTGTTGATTTCCTCAAAGTGTTTCTTAAGTACAGCAGCAGTGGAAGCCTAATCCACATACCACAATGCAATTTTAATTCAGAATCACATAAACCCTACTTAAACTATTGCTTCTCTCTCCTGCCACCCCCGGCAGTGATCTTCAAAGGGAAAATGAAGACTTCGATCAATGATCAATAACTTTCAGCTGCACTTAGTCATTCACATGTCTACTTTCCTATAACAATGTGTTGTTCTCCTTTTAGACAAGGGGGACGTTTCCGTCTTTTTGCATTGCTAAATCAGTTGTGGAACATAGGACATATTCAATCATAAATGAGTGAATGAATGGACTCTTTGAAAAGGAAGCGATCTTAAAGATTATACAGCCCTAGTTTCCACTGGTTTTAATACACTTTCCATAGCTTGGCAACAAATGGTCTGTCAGACTTTCTTTGGCTCTCATTAGCTTGTGACAGGACACATAGAACTGTTACTCTCTTCACCTGGTTAAAGAATGATGGTCTATCCCAAACCCACCTTTAATTGATATGTGTAATCTGTGGATTATTTTTTACTTGGGCCTCTTTTATTGGTCTGCCTTCTGCTTTTCTTAAATTGAACACGTCACACTAGTGTAGCTCTTGGAGTCTTTTCTAAAGAGCACCACTTTGGCATAGCTCATGCCCATTTACACTGGTTTCAACTGCCTATAGCCAATGTCCAAACTACATGGTCTGCAAATCAGGAACCAACCACCAGCTCTGATCCCCACGCTTTGCCATTTATTAATTTACTAGAGGCCCGATGCACGAAGATTCTTGCAAGAATAGGCCTTTCTTCCCCTGGCTGCTGGCACTGGCTTCCTTCTGGCACCTGGGACCCGGGCCTTCTCTCTGGCCGCCGCCTTCACTCTGAGCCGGAGCCGCCTTCCACCTTCACTCCAGCCCTGCTGCCCTCCTATAGCTCCCTCCACCCCCTGCACAACCCCCCTCCCCTCCATAGCAAGCATCCCGGCCCGGCTGCTGCCATCTTTGTCATGTCAATTTGCATATTCCCTCCTTATTGGCTGTGGGTACCACCATCTTTGTGGTGAAGTGTTGGTCAATTTGTATATTCCATCTTTATTAGATAGGATTCTTATATTTATTAAACATCTTTTTAAAAAATATATTTTATTGATTTTTTACAGAGAGGAAGGGAGAGGTATAGAGAGTTAGAAACATCAATGAGAGAGAAACATTGATGAGCTGCCTCCTGCACACCTCCCACAGGGGATGTGCCCGCAACCAAGGTACATGCCCCTGACCGGAATCAAACCTGGGACTCTTCAGTCCACAGGCCGATGCTCTATCCACTGAGCCAAACCAGTTAGGGCTTAAACATCTTTTTACATCTACTCTGTTCCTGGCACTAAGCTGGATCCTTGAGAGCAAGAAATAATGTTGACCTGCCCAGAGCACAGAGCCCAGAGGCCAACATGTATTTTAAACCAGTGATCTTTCTGGCCTCACTTTTAACTGAGAAATCAAATAGCTATGAGGTTGACAATAGGCATGAGACAGATACTCCCCCATATGCAGAGTTTATAAAGAGACTGAAGAACCGTAAGTGCCTGAAAGATAAAAATATTTAAAAAGACAAACTTCCGCTTCTGGCCACCATCATAAACTAAGTGGTTCTGGAAATAGCACAGGAGTGTGAAGCCTGAGAGAAGGGAAGGGCACAAAATGAACCCTGTGCCAGACTTGATTCCTGGAGGCACTTTTCTGACTGCAGCACAGGGCGGGGATTCCAAGCAGAGCACTGTGGCCTTGCTAAGTTAAGGAGACACAGATTAGAGTCTGGGGAAGCTGAGGTGGCTGGAATTTGCAGGGCAAAGCACCAGAGAGGAGGGAGCTATGCAGAGGAAGAGCTCCAGATAGCTGCGTTGGGATCCTCTTGAGTCTTTGGCGGAATATTGTGCTGTGCTTATATAAGGTACAGCTCCATGAGGCAGGAAAGGAACAATCACTAAAGAGATTTAGCTGAACAAGTCCCAGAGCTCACAGAGGGCTGGGAGATATTAGAGCTCTGACTAGACAATGTAATGAAAATTGTTGAAAACTAGAACATTCAATAGAAATTCCAGTGGGGTCGCATCTTAATAGTGAACTAACTAGCCCTAGATTACAGGTCACTATACAAACACCAAAAGAAAGCTTTCAAAACCTTCAAAATGATAAAGCTCAGCCATTGTTAATTAGGTGCCAGGAAAAAAAATGAATTTCAATACTGTTTAAAAGAAGACAAATTTAAGAAAATCAACAATGTGAAAATCATAATATACAATACTCATAAACAAATAATATCAGGACTTTTGCTTCCATCCATGAAGGGAGTAACTGCTACAGGAATGTCCTCCCACAGTAAAAAAGTAGAAAATGTAAAAAAAAATGCAGGAAATAATTGTGTCTCAGGACTGACAGATAAAATGTAGGAAGCAAGTTAAATAGGAATTTCAGATAAATAGTTTTAGTGTTGGTATGTCTCATGCAATGCTTGAGACCTACTGAGACTAAATAAGTACTTGTTGTTGATCTAAAATACAAATTTAGATACTTGTTCTGTATTTTTATATGCTGAATTTAGCAAAGCCTATGGACACTGGAGAACACTCACAGCGCTATGACAATTGAGAGGAGGAAAATAATGATGTGAGCCCAGTGACAGTCCCAGCTCTCACGTTAGAGGCAATTCTGGACTATGGTTCAGGGTAAGGGAACCCAAATATTCCCCAGAAAACATGAACCAAAAAGAACCTTCAGACAAAAATTAGAGTTCATGGAGGTCAAAGTGGCTAAACACTATCGGACTCATGCCATGGAGGAGATAGTTATGTGGAAACAGAGCTCTACAAATACAATCTCCATCGAGTACTTGACTGACTGGTTAACATAAAATTGCATGAGGTGGGGGAAACAACTATTGAAAAAAGAAAAATAAGCAAGAGACTATAAGCTAAATAATTCCCAGAGCTCACAAAGAACCAGACTTTCTACCAGTCAGAGTGGAAAGATTCCAATAAATACATGAGACTTTTAGTACAAACTCCAGAAGGAAGAGTAGTAGGGATAAACTAACACTACAGTAAATTCTACTCTAGACGTACCACAAAAGATAAACCATAAGCATAAAAAGAATCAAACTCATATACAAGTAACTTTGTAGGTGTTGGCCAGAACAAAGACCACACAATCCAATAAGCACAAGGAATTAAAGGAAGCCACATGTATGGAATTAAAGGAAAGTACAACAACAAGTGATCCAATAAATAGAGCAGTGGTTCTCAACCTTCCTAATGCCACGACCCTTTTAATACAGTTCCTCATGTTATGGTGACCCCCAATTTCATTGTTACAAATTGAACATAATTAAAGCATAGTGATTAACCACAAAAACAATATGTAATTATATATGTGTTTTCCGATGGTCTTAGGCGACTTCTGTGAAAGGGTCGTTCGACTCCCAAAGGGGTCGCGACCCACAGGTTGAGAACCGCTGAAATAGAGAGTATCAATACAGATATAAATTAAGATTCAAAGTACACAGTATATTCTACATTTATTTGATCCTCCTCAATTTCTTTTACCAGTGTTTCATATTTTTCACACACAGAATCTGTACATATTTTGTTAGACTTATACCTAAATACAAGATACAGGTATGTCTCATTTTCTGAAGTCCGAGCTATACTGCTTTTAGGAAATACATTAGTATGGTAATGAATTTTTTTTTTTTTTTTTTTTTGGTAAAAGTGAAAAATCCTCTTCGGATTTATTTCAGTTAGCAAAAATAGGTACTAATGTTGGTCTTTTATAAAAGTGACATTATGCAACCTTTTGGAAAGCAGGGGGTACCCTTAGCTTTGTGCCATTTCAGTTTACAAAAGGTTTAATGGGAATGCAACTTTTGGAGAGCAGGGGAACTTTTTAAAATGCCCATTTTTAGAACTATTATAAATGCCATTTTAAAAAAGGTCTCAAATACCACATGTTAATTGCTTGGACACAGTGGACTTCTCTACATTGACCTTGTAGCCCCGATCTTGTTAAACTTATTAGTTTCAGAATTTGTTGATAGATTCTTTGGGGTTTTGTACATTCAAGTAGTATATCTGAATAGTACTTTCATTTTTAAAGTATAGTTTTGTTGAATATAGAGTTCTTGGTTTACTTTTTATCAGTACTTATCCCATTACCCTTTGAACTTAATCATTTCTGGTGAGAAGTCAACTGTTTTCTTTCTGTATGTGATGAGTTGCTTTTCTCTTACTGTTTTCAAGATGTTCTTATGGTCTTTGGTTATGAACAGTTTGACTACAGTATTTCTAGTTGTGAACTTCTTTGTGTCTATCCTATTTCAAATACGTTGAGCTTCTTGGGAGTCTAAGTGAATGTTTTTCTTCAAACATAGGATGTATTTATCTATTATTATTTTTTAAAATATAAATTCTTTATTGTTTAAAGTATTACGTAAGTCTCCTTTTTCTCCCATTGACCTCTCCCCAGCCACTCTTACCCTGCAGCACATGCCCTTACCCCCTTACTGTTTCCATTGGTTATGCTCATATGCATGAATACAAGTCCTCCCCTCCCTTGCCTCTTAGGTTGGACAGTCTGTTTGATGCTTCTATGACTCTGGCTCTATTTTTGTTCATCAGTTTATGTTGTTCATTATATTTCACAAATGAGTAAGATCATGTGATATTTATCTTTCTCTGACTGGCTTATTTCGCTTAGCATGATGCTCTCCAGGTCCATTATGCTGTTGCAAATGGTAAGAGTTCCTTCTTTCTTACAGCAGTATAGTATTCCATTGTGTAGATGTACCATGGTTTTTCAATCCATTCATCTGCTGATGAGCACTTAGGCTGTTTCCAAATCTTAGCTATTGTAAATTGTTCTGCTATGAACATAGGGGTGCATATATCCCTTCTGATTGATGTTTCTGATTTCTTGGGATATATTCCTAGAAGTGGAATCACTGGGTCAAATGGGAGTTCCATTTTTAATTTTTTGAGGAAACTACATACTGTCCTCCACAGTGGCTGCACCAGTCTGCATTCCCACCAGCAGTGCACAAGGGTTCCTTTTCCTCCACATCCTCGCCAGCACTTGCTATTTGTTGACTTGTTGATGATAGCCAGTCTGACAGGTGTGAGATGGTACCTCATTGTTGTTTTGATTTGCATCTCTCAGATGATTAGTGACTTTGAGCATGTTTTCATATGTCTCTTTGCCTTCTGTATGTTCTTTTTGAAAAGTTTCTATTTAGGTCCTTTGCTCATTTTTTTATTGGATTGTTTATCCTTCTATGGTTAAGTTGCATGAGTTCACTGTACATTTTGGAGATTAAACCCTTATCTGAGATAATATTGGCAAATATGTTCTCCTATGCAGTGGGCTTTCTTGTTTTGTTGATGGTTTCTTTTGTTGTGTAGAAGCTTTTTATTTTGATGTAGTCAATTTGTTTATTTTCTCCCTAGTTTCTATTGTCCTAGGAGCTGTATCGGTAAAGATATTGCTAGAACATATGTCTGATATTTTGTTGCCTATGGATTCTTCTAAGATTTTTACGGTTTCCCGTCTTACATTTAAGTCCTTTATGCATTTTGAATTTATTTTTGTATATGGTGTCTAGTTGGTGGTCTAGTTTCATTTTTTTGCATGTCTGCCCAATTATTCCAACACCATTTATTGAAGAGACTGTCTTGACTCCATTGTATACTCTTGCCTTCTTTGTCAAATATTAATTGAGCATAATGGCTTGGGCCAATTTCTGGGTTCTCTGTTCTGTTCCATTGGTCTATATGTCTATTCTTGTGCCAGTACCATAGCTATTATTAAAAAAATATTTTGTTCTTCACTTTCTCTTTATCCTCTTCTGGGGGTCCTTTATGCATATATTCATTGTTTCCCATAGGTCTCTGAGGCTCTGCTATTTTTCCTTTATTTTTTTCCTTTTTCTGTTCATTTTTGATTGTCTTTGAGTGATTTTTTTCTTCCCACCATCTCAAATCTGCTGTTAAGTCCCCTAGTAAGTTTTTATTTTAGTTATATTTTTATCTCCAAAATTTTCATTTGGTTCCATTTAATAATTTATGTCTCTATTGATAATTGTAATTTACTACATTAATAGAATTCATGACAAAAATACTTAATCCTTTCAACAGAGAAAATTCAATATCAATTCAGAAAAAAACTCTAAACAAATTAGGAGTATAAGGGATTTCCCTCAACCTAATAAAGAGCATCTATGGAAGATCTACAGCTAACATTTCATTTGATGTGAAAGACTGAATATTTTCCTCTAAGATTGGGAACAAGGCAAGCATGTTCACTCTCATCATTCTATTAAAAGTCATACTGGAGGTCCTCACCAGTGAAAGAAGGCAATATAAAATAAATTAAAGGAATGCATACTGGAAAGGAAAACCATCTTTATTTATAAACAACATGGCCTTGTCTGTAGGAAGTACTAAGGAATAATTCACTTAAAAAAGTTAAAACTGATACTAGTTCAGAAAGGTCAAATGAACCAAGGTAAATATAGAAACACCAATTAATTCCTATACATCAACATTGAACCACCCACATATGAAATTAAGAACACAATTCCTTTTATAACAACTCAAAAAGTGGAAAAAATACTTATGATCAAATTTAATAAAAGAAGTATAAGACCTATACACTGAAAACTACAAGATGTTGCTGAGAGAAATAAAAGAAGATACAACTAAATGGAGAAGTATTCCATGTTCATGTTCAATATTGTCAAGATTAAAAATTTTCCTCAAAGTATCTACAGATTCAAAGTAACATCTATCAAAATATCAGCAAGTGGTTGTTTTTTTATTAAATAGAAATTGACAAGCTATTTCTAAAATTTATATTGAAATGCTAAGGACTAAAAATAACTCAAACCATTTAAAAAACACACTTAGAGGACTTATCTTTTCAATTTCAAAGCTTATAATTATACAGAAATCAAAATAGTGTAGTACTGACAAAAGAAAAGATATATAAATCAAAGAGAAATGATTGGGAATGCAGAAGTAAATTCTTACATTTACAAAGGTGCCAAGGCAACCCAATAAGGGGAAAAAATAGTCTTTCCGACAAAGAGTGCTGACACAATTGGATATTCTGATGTAAAAAAATGAATTTAGACCCTTGTCTCATATCAAACACAAAAATTAACTCAAAGTTGATAATATAGCAAATGTAAGAGCTGAAACTAAATACATAGGAAAGATATCCTCATGACCTTGGGTTAGTTAAACAGTTCTTACATATAATACCCAAAATATGGTCCATAAAGTGAAAATTGGACATCATCAAATTGAAGCTTTTGAATTTCAACAGATACTGCTCAGGAAATAAAAAAAATAAGCTGTAGGCTGGGAGAAAAATTTTGCTAATAATATATTTGATAAACACCTTGTGTCTATAACATGTAAGGAACCCTTTTAACTCAATAACAGAAAGATAAATAACCCAATAAAAATATATACGAATGCCTAACAAGCTCTTCTCACTTTTATAAGCTTGAATACAACACCCCTCAAGGGTCTCTTCCTTTCAAACTCTTATAGTATATTTATTTTCCATATCATTATTTTGGCACTTGCTGTCTATCATGTGTTGTTAGTTTGCCCTCACTACTCAACTGGTCTATAAATTTGGAAAGATCCCAAAGCAGTGTGATAATTCTTTGCGAAAGCAGAGTCTGCCATACTACATTGCATAGAGTAGCTATTAAATAGTGATGATTAGGGAATCAGAAGACTGCAAGAGACCTTTATCACAGCTTCTTCTATGAAAAATTGAATGTAAAAACCCTTTAAACTTGTATCTATATTTTTCCCTTCATACCTACAAAGAGGAAGTTTTCAGTTTCCTTCGCCAACTCTTCTATGTTAACAACTCTCACTTTCAACCAGCTATATATGCAGTTGGTGTAGTACTTTTCTGTTTTATTCCAGTTAATGTAGGTTCCTTTTTTTTAAAAAAAAATAGCAGTTTAGCCCTACCTGGTTTGGCTCAGTGGATATAGCATCAGCCTGCGGACTGAAGGGTCCCCAGTTTGATTCCAGTCAAGGGCACATGCCTGGGTTGTGGGTTGGACCCCAGTAGGGGGCATGCAGGAGTCAGCCAATGAATGATTCTCTCTCATCATTAATGTTTTTATCTCTCCCTCTCCCTTCCTCTCTGAAATCAATAAAAATATATTTTAAAAATATAGAAGTTTAATTTGATCATTCAAACAGGCTTAACAATCAACTTCAAATTCAATTCTACCATCCTGAATCAGATGAGACTACCTTCATTAAATTCACAGAACCTTGAGAAATAGTAGACAAAGCTAGATGTTTTTTAAATCTGCTATCTCAAAGATAATACGACATCATGGGTGTCCTACTTTTGATTTGCCTAGGTGTGTCATCTACCAAATTAATAATAATAATTATTATATTTTAATCCTCACCCAAGGATAGAGAGAGGGAGGAAGAGAGAGAGAAAGAGAAAAACATCAACGTGAGAGGAACATGATCAGTGGCCTCCCATACACGCCACGACTGGGGATTGAACCTCAACCTTTTGGTGTCTGAGACAACCCTCTAACCAACTGAACCACCCGCCAGGGCCAAATTAATAATTTTTTTCACTGTGATCATTTTCAAATCCATTGCTATTTTTAAATCAAACAGTAAAAGATACAGCTTCCCTGAACCAAGTACAAAGTAAATAACTAATCATTAATTATGCATGACATTATATACCAATTATTTGTGAAGAAGCCGGAGAGTGTTATAAATATAATCTCATTAGTTTTCTCAAATTTTCCACAAGCTTGAGAGGTAGTCATTATTATCTCTATATTTAACACATTTCTGTTAATAAAAACCACAGACTCCTTTCTATTTTACAAAACACGTTTACATTTATCATTCTACTTGCCCTTTTGTGAAACAGATACTATTATGATCCAATTTTTCAAATGAGAAAACTTCCAAAGATCTTTGTAATCATAAATGTTAACAAAGGCCAATCTTTACCTCTGAGGAGGTGCCCAGATCCGAAGGATCACCTTATTTTGGCAAAGAATTGGAGTACCTGGCTTGGTACTGAAAATGGGGAAGTAAGGGGCAGAAAGGGAACCTCTAGGGACCAAAACTTTCCAAATTTATAGACCAGTTGAGTCATGTGGGCAAGATAACAACAACACATAATAGACAGCAAGTGCCAAATGAATGATATGGAAAATAAATATACCGCAAGAGTTTGAAGAGGAAGAGACCCTTGAGGGGTGTTGTATTCAAGCTCATAAAAATGAGAAGAGCTTGTTAGTCATTCATATATGTATTTTTTCATTGGGTTATTTGTCTTTTATTATTAATCAGCTGCAATGCAGTCAAGGTCCAAAATTTGTTTTGCTATTACTGCCTTTGCTCCTGGGTCTTCCCATCAAAACATATATGTTTAATTCTTGACACACATTCTAGAGTAGAAAAACGAATATGAGTATAAAAGCAATGCTGTCTTAAATAGTCATTGATTATAGGACCCATACAGCAAGGTTTATAGTCTTCAAGCTTTCCAAAACTCTCTCTTCCCCCTCTAGGTAGCTAAAACAATCTTCATACTTGCCATTAAGAAGTCAGAAGGCAACTGTCATATTCACTGTGCCTCCTGGTGGCAGCCATGAATAGATGCTACAGAATCATACTGGAAAAAGCAGGTCAGGTTGAACTAGCCACTAGTAACTAGCATGTCCACTAAAATGAGTCAGTTCCCTCTTCATGTTGCTGGAATTTACACTAAGCACCCTACCATTGCTGTTACATTATAACATAGTGCTAGATTGAGGATTTTAAGTATTTATGTTGGAATATTAGTAGTTTAGGCAACTAGCAATTATTTAGCTTAAACAAACAGCAAAAAAAAAAATAGAAGTGAACAATCTGATAACATGATATGTTTGGTCAAAAATGGCCTCTAGATCTACAAGATCCACAAGAACCCATTGTCCAAAGAAGAAAATTAGGAAAGCAGTAAATAAACAGCTCTGCTACTAAATAACTGTGAGGTCAGACTAGTCACCATTTCCTTATCTGTAAAATAGGAACACTATTGCTCTCTACTGAATTTATTAAAAATATTTGGTATATGTAAGCTCACCCCCAAAATGACGGGAATGACTAGAAGACAAAGGTCTAGGTTTGAGCTTCAGCTATGCCACTTACTTGCCATTTTGTGATTTTTATGAATCTCAATTTTCTCATATGAAAGTGGAACTAGCCATATCTATGTGCCTGAGATATCAGATTATTTTTATTTGGAGAAGCAACTGAGATAATGCTGGCCAAAGAACTTTATTGATAATATTTAAAACTATGGAATTATAAGAATTTGTTAAGCCTTGGTATCATTTTAGAGAGGAGGTGTACTGTTCCCATGATATCAAGGACAGAAGTCCAACTATACTACAAGATAAGCTGAAAAGAAGAGGGAATCAGGGACAGCATGTATATTAAAGGATTTGCATTGAATTAATTATTTCCCACACACTGTACTGAATTCTTAACATTCATTCAGATGACCACTATGCTTTTATCTATACTCTTGTGCACTTTGGGCATTTATGACTTATAACAAATGTTGAAGCACATTTATAAATGGGTGAATATATTTAATTGGATTTTGTAAAGTACCGTCTCAATGCACACTAACATTACTATGCCTAATAACTTCAACAAATAGTCTATAAGATGGTTTGAAATCATATTTAGCAACCCAGGGTAGGGAAACATTCATTCCTTCTTTCACTCGAAATTACTTTGGAAGTGCCTGTTGTGTTATGTATTTAGTTACTTACTAAATGGACATTTATGACTTAAACAAAGTGTGGTTTCTGCCCTCACAGATTTTATGGTCTTGTGGGGGAAAGATAATAAAGAAATGAAGCAAGCAAGTTACTGTATGCATTGCTCAGGATGGGTCAGATTATGCTGGGATAATGAGCAACCCCCAAATCTCAATGACTTCATACCAGCAAAGCTTTTCCTCCACTCATGCGATTTGCTCACTGCAAGTCTCTAGGAAGGCTCTGCACATTGTTGTCATGCAGGGACTGAGGGTGACAAAGGCTTTATCTCAACATGTGCTTCCGACACTCTCCACAGCAATGGGAAATGAGTGTGGCAAACCCCACAGTGGTCTTAAAGTTTCTGCTCATAAGTTGCTCACATTCCTCCTATTTAATGTTTCATTGTGCAAAGTCACATGGCCATACTTAAATTCAAAGAGAGTACAGCCCCACCATGTGCTCAGATGGAAGGAAGCAAAAAATAATAACGATTACCATGATATAAAATTTCAAATGAACAAGGTCTAGAGCAGTGGTTCTCAACCTTCCTAATGCCGCGATCCTTTAATATAGTTCCTCATGTTGTGGTGACCCCCAATTTCATTGTTACAAATTGCACATAATTAAAGCATAGTGATTAATCACAAAAACAATATGTAATTATATATGTGTTTTCCGATGGTCTTAGGCGACCCCTGTGAGGGGGTCGTTCGACCCTAAAGGGGTCGAGACCCACAGGTTGAGAACCGCTGGTCTAGAGAGACTAGAGTGGTAGTATAGGATAAGGAAGTCTTACATGGGATGTCTGAAAGTTCTCTTGAAACATGAATAGATAAGGAGAATTTAATCCAGTTATGAGCCGAAGAAAGAATCCTGTCATAATAAACATGGGTAAAAATTCTGGGGCTGGCTAGAGCTAGACAATTACAATGAACAGAAAAGGAGTCAACATGCATGAAGCACGGTGGGTGAGGAAGGGGCTAGGAAGAAGGGCTGGCATGAGATCCTTTAGGGCTTCATATACCAGAGTCATGAATGGGAAGCCAAGGAGGGCTTCCAGTCAGGGAGTGGAACATGATAGTGCCAGTAATGAGTGAGAACTTGATGGTGCAGCATGATTAAAAGGAAGAATACCCACCAGCAGTAGAGACAGAAAAGGTAAAAAAAAATTGTGCAGACATATTTTGGTGCTAGGAACAATAAGACGTTCAGACAGAGTAGCTGTGGGATTTAAGGAAATGCATGACTCAAGAATGACTCCTGGGTTTCTCATCTGAGCGCTAGTGTGGGATGTGTCATCAATTAACAAAGCTGATTAAGATGGGGCAAGCATGTGTTTTGTGTGTTTACTATTTTGCTTGCTCATATTTTGGTTGTCTGGCTGGTTGTTAGTGAGGGTGGCTGCATGAAAGTTTAAGAGTTTGATTTAAAAGTTAATTTTTTGTAAAACCAAACATACCGATCTTTTATTTTATTTTGTTTTATTGATTTCAGAGAGGAAGGGAGAGGGAGAGAGAGATAGAAACATCAATGATGAGAGAGAATCATTGACTGGCTGCCTCCTGTATGCCCCCTACTGGGGATTGAGCCCTCAACCTGGGCATGTGCCCTTGACTGAAATTGAACCTGGGACTCTTCAGTCCGCAGGCAGATGCTCTATCCACTGAGCCAAATCGGCCAGGGCTAAAAGTTAATTTTAAGAAACCCATGAGACATTCAAATGCAGATCAAACAGGAAGCTGCATATTCAAGTCTGGCTTACATAGGAGACATTCTGGCCCCTTGCATATATTTGGGAGTTGTCAGCATATACGGGTTAATTAAAGCCAAGGAAATAGAGATATCGAGAGAGAGAGAGAGAGAGAGAGAGAATTCAAGAAAGAGGAGAGGGCTCAGGCCAGAGTCCTGGAGAGCTCCAATATCTAGAGGTCAGCACAGGAAGAGCTGCCAGACGCTCTGAGGAGCGGCCAGGGCAAAACAACGTCTTGACATAGACTCCCAGGGCAGAGAGGACTTCATTGTGGAAGGAAGGATAAACTGTATCAGATGCTGCTGGGAAGTCTAATCAAATTAGGACAGAAACAGCCCAGCTGGTGTGGCTCAGTGGTTGAGCGTTGACCTATGAACCAGGAGGTCACAATTTGATTCCTGGTCAGGGCACATGCTGGGGTTGCCAGCTCGATCCCCAGAATGGGATGTGCAGGAGGCAGCTGATCAATGATTTTCTCTCATCATTGATGTTCCTATCTCTCTTCTCTCCCTCTCCCTTCCTCTCTGAAATCAATAAAAATAAAAATTAGGAAACAATAGCATTGAGTTTATTCATTCATTTATTCATTCAGTGCAGAACAGTTCTGATTGTTTCATTCTTTCATCTGAGCAATATGTATTCTGTGCCTACTGTGGAGCAAAAACGGTTCTCGGTCCTTAGAATATGGTGGCAGATGAGACAGCCATGGTTTCTGCCTCCTTGAAGCTTACATCCCGTTGGGGCAAACAGGCAATAAACAAGTAGGCGAATAAACAGGATCATTTCAGGGAGTGCAAGTGCCGTGAAGAAAGGCAAATGTTACGGAGTATTATTAGGCCAACTGACTTAGGTTTAGTAATAGACGAGGGATATAAAAAATGCCCTGTAGCATGTAATTATAAACAAAATCTGTTTCTCCCTGAGTTGGATGATAGCAAATGTCATTTGGTTGAAAACTTCAAGAAAACAGTGTGAGCAGAGACAATAGTGGGAGGTACTTTCATTAACTAGAAGGAGAGGCAACATTTGCAAGGATCCCAGCACTGGGCTCACTGAGGAGGAAAAGAAAGGACGGTTTGGCGGGCGGTGCAAAGCATACAGCGAAGCTCTCTGAGTCCTGCTGACTCCACAGGACCTTTCCACCACGTCACAAGAACTTTGAGCTTTTTCAGACTGAAGTTCTCCTGTTTTCTATCAAATATTTTCCAAGAGAAGCAAATATATTTTCTGTGTCATCTATAGTTGGGCTCCATATAATTAAGACATGTGACAACTGTCTAGAATAAGCGGTTCTCAACCTGTGGGTCGCGACCCCTTTGGCGGTCGAACGACCCTTTCACAGGGGTCGCCTAAGACCATCCTGCATATCAGATATTTACATTACGATTCATAACAGTAGCACCATTACAGTTATGAAGTAGCAACGAAAATAATTTTATGGTTGGGTCACAACATGAGGAACTGTATTTAAAGGGCCAGAAGATTGAGAACTATTAGAGATGCACGTGTTCCAAGAAGGCAGTCTGCCAGGGAATGCAAGAAAGAAAATGTCATTTGTTCTATACTCTGACCACCCTTCAGCTCCCCAGTGAGCTGTTTCTGTCCCTGCTCCAAAAAAGGCCACCCCGTTCCCAGAAGAACCTGGAGATCAGGGGGGGAAAGAGGTGGCAGTGAAGTTTGTAAAACTTTGCTGATGACCACCAGAGGCGAGTTTTCCAGAAAACCTGGGCTCTGCAGGTGCTTCCCCTGCTGGACTGTCTTCCTGGGGCCGTCTGGACTATGCCGAGGTGTAAGACAGCAGAGCTATTTCAGGACGCCTGCCCTAGACTACTACCTGATAGCTGCTGGGGTCTGAATGCAAATCTGTACTAATTCAAGCGATTTCCCCTATTTTCTTCAGACTCAGACAATTATACATTTCTCTGCCATGTAGCCTCAAGCAATTCTGGGTCTTTATTTTCTTTACTAAACAGAGTTAACTAGTGATCACCTATACTGCCTTATAACTTCAGATGGTTTTTACCTTCCCGAGGAGACAACTAAGGTTTAAGTGTTCACCGGATCTATTGTTGTTGCCTCTAAGGTAGAATACAAACTATATAATTGCTGCCCAGATGTTAAGAAGCACCCAGTACTCCTAGGCAAGAACAGAACCCTGGGATATGCTAGGAGCCCCCAAGGAGAACCAGAATGGGGACTTGCTAGGATGAGCATGCTCCAGTGAAGGTCATTGACTCCTCTTGTCTCTCTTGTAAACATTTTCCTCCATCTTTATAGCCTCTCCAGTAACAATGTTGGCTGGAGGCTGGAATATTTAAGTAGGGCTAATTTAAGAGGTGATTTCCGTGACCTACATCTGTCTTCGATCTAACACACATGGCTTTAAAATAATCTTAAGTTATCCAATTGCCTGTTTCCCGTGAGGCCTATTGGCTTCACAATCATCCTAATTTTTCTCCAGTTCCAGAAAACCAAATCGGTCTTTTTCTTTATTAAGTTATCTCAGAAACAGAAAGACTGAACAATGAATTGGAATCCCAGTACTAGACACCGAAAGTTTTCCATTTCACTTACGACCAAATCTGCATTTCCCTGTGGGGGAAATATGAGAGGAGTGCAGTTTGCCATCAGTCTTCCTCTGTTCCATCTCCCATAATTGACAGCTCTCACCAGCTCCTTTGGATATATGCTGTCATTCTATCACAGCTGTGAGAGAACCCTAGCCTAGAATTATTTTACCTCTCATTCTATTGATCTAAGTCACCACGTGGTGAATGTCATCAACTCAGCCGCATACTAGTAGAAGAGGGAGAGAAAACCACTACTAAATAATAGAGGTTATTTCTATTAGTTTTATAACCTGCTAGTGACTTAGAGTGTGAATTCCAAGCAAGGTGAGAAAGGTACTATGTCAAGTAGGCAGAAGGCTTATGAGCACCTGAGAGTCCAAACAAGTAATCTGCCTTATTTCTGAGTTGGGAATCAGATCAACAAGCCAGAAACCTCTTTTCAAATGTTCATCTATGTCATCTCAAAATTACCTGTTTGAATCATTCAATATTCTACAGGGAATTATCAAATTATAAACACTTTGGTCAATATTTATAGTTATCTAACCTCACAGGTAAGTCCATATGCTAAACAAGGAGTGAGGGTACCCAGCTGCCTTAAAATCCCTCCTCCTCACTCTTCGAATGTGGCTTTTCCTCTTCTCAGGTGTGAAATTCTACAAAATCAAGATCCATTTGGGTTAACAAGCCCATTTTGAAAGGTAAATAACTCTGAAAGAATTAGTTTAACAATTAAGTCCTTCACAAGAGCCACTGGCTGCCTTAAATTACTTCCCTCCTAAACTTCAGCCGAGATCCCCAGAGAAATGAGTACTTCATAGCAGGGACTTGGAAAACAGCAAAGCAATTTTGGAATTTGAGGAGAAGGGCTTCAGGTAAAGACATGCTTGAGTCAGACTAAAAAATGGAGGGTTGGACCAACCAGAGGTAGGAGGAGTCAAGAAAAGTACGAAGGCCGTGAAAACAAAGGATAAATACTTCAAAAATCTGTCCTGGACTAGGCATGCTCCCAGTTTTCAGTATGATATTGCCTCCTGACTATTCGGATATGAAAACATAACCATCTACACCAGGGGTCCTCAAACTTTTTAAACAGGGGGCCAGTTCACTGTCCCTCAGACCGTTGGAGGGCTGGACTATAGTTTAAAAAAAAACTATGAACAAATTCCTATGCACACTGCACATATCTTATTTTGAAGTAAAAAAACAAAACGGGAACAAATACAATATTTGTATTTGCATGTGGCCCGCGGGCCGTAGTTTGAGGACCCCTGATCTACACCAAAAGATAAAAAGTCAAAAGCCTTAATCTCTTCACACTCCATAGAAATAGACACATCATCTCAAAGTCATTAATTATGTGATTAAGAAATCTCCCTATATCTTTATAGTCCATATTTTGATAACACCTAAAAGGAATAAAAAAAAGCTCCTGATATTTTTCAGTAGCTTTGATTTACTCACTTTTTTGTGAGTCAAAAGGCATATAGTTTATGGACGTGGGTTGTCAGATGTGGAGTCAGATGTGGGGCATTGTCTTAATAACTGTCTCCTACTTACATTTCCCAGAGCATCATTCTAGTCAGCCAAGGCCAGAAATGAACATATTTTCACTCAAAATACAATCTATCTTTCCTTGAATATTCTAGGGGTCTGGCAGGCCTCCAGAGAAGTTGTACATTGACTATTGGGAGGCTGAGCAAAACCAGATTTTAGCAGATTCAAGAGTCAAATGAAGACGTTTTAACTCTATTACTCACTCTGCAGCTCGAATGCATTTCGCCAAGAGATTATTTATAGCTGTGAGCACCAAATAGATAATCTGTGAATTGCCTGTGGCAAAAGTAGCTTCCAGAACTACAAACTCACTGGAGGGAAGGGTGTGGTGACTCCCAGCACAGTGACTGGGAGGGCCAGGAGAGGACTCCAGGGATTTCTGTTTTCATAGGAGCTCTGTCTGCCCTCACAGCCTTGCCACGTCACCCTGGGCCGTCTTTTCACCTGTTTCAGCTGCACTTTCCTCCCTAGTGTGTGAGCTAATCCAGCAGCCCTTTGGAGGAAAAGCTCATTTAAATGATTTGTAAACAAAAGGTTTTAGAGAGCACAGTTGATAATAAGCAGCAGGGCTTTGAGCCCTGATAGCACAAGTGAGTCAGTTCCCAAGCACATCCTACTCTGTCACCAGCAATCATGACAGTTTTACAAAATGCCCACCTCTGCTGTCAGACCAAGCTCCCAGCCACGTGCAGTTGCAATATCTGAGGATTTTAAAATTAGCACCTCAGTCTATATCCCCAGCTCACCAATCCAGAAAGGCCTGGAATTAACTTGTTTGTAGAGCCTGCTGGCAGGGACTGCTTTCTGGTTTCCATGAACAACAGATCCTATGCCAACTGGAGTCAGACTCGGCAGCTGACAGGAAACCCCTACTCACACCAAGTGAGAGCTGAAGACAGTTCCAAAGCTATGCTTCGGGGCCAAGGCCCGACTTACCTGGTAAGGCACTGGGCAAGCTCTGGAAACACATTGGAAAGCCAATGCAGGGCGGGGCCAAGTCTGTTTATATTTTACAGTTGTGAGGACACAAAACACAGTTTATTCTTGTATTATTACTTATTAATCACTATATTATTTTCCACATGAACAACTGTAAACCTACTGTTGCCCCACCCGCTGCAGTTTTCATCATGTATGTTCATTATAGCAGACGCACCGTTCAACTCACTCCCTTTCCTGACCTAAATCCTGATCTCTGTCAGTCCTTCCATCTACCTACACAACTTGGGTGCTGGGACAATTCTACTTATTTACTGGGTATCATTCTGAGAAAGAAACAGGCTGAGTGAAAACAGCATTCTGCAGATGTTATGGCCTACCCAGCTTATCCCACTTGGATCCAGTTTATCCCATTCAATCAGCAGTCAAGTTTGCTCCATCCGGATCCATCTATAGCCATACCAGAGGTGGGTTGTTGCTGTTGTGGGTCATAACTAAGATTTATGAAAATGATGAAGGAATTTGTTTAAAAAGTCTTATTTATACAATGGAATGGACACTATATACAATTCATTGTAGAGCTTACCTGAGCATACTCACATGCAATTATTATAGAGGGAGGTCTGAAATACACATTCATCTCCTCACTACTAAAAGCTTACTGAAAACCCTTTGCCAGGGTGTTAAAAAGTAGTTTTAGTTCTAATCCAGCAACACACAGGCCCTGCTAAACCTCTTCTGTGGGCTCTAGCCTGTGTTTATTCAGACCAGTGTAGGCTGAAAAAATGTTTTCTTTTATCATAATAATTAGTCTATTCATAGTCTACGAAGCCTGCTCAGAGTTAAATTTAAGTACCAGCTTTAAGAATTGTATTTCTAGGAAGCCTTTGAATCCTTCAACATGCTGAAGAATATCTGCCATCAATTGGTCCTTGCAGTGCCTCCTTGATGCTGTAGTTCATCACCTGCATGCTTGGGCTGGGCATGAATTCTGCATGTTGCTGTGATGGGAGCCATGACCAACTATGACCCCTTTAATAGAGAAAATAGCTTCTGGAATGGGGATACAAAGCAAAAATGTACTCACCCACTTTGTGGAAATATGGGCAGCATGATTTCACCTCTACAACAGCATTGATATCCATTCCAATCTCCTGGCTAGCCCAACAGTAAACCCAATTCCCCAGCTTCTCCCTGGACCCGAACTTTTGTGGCTGTCATCTAGTCAGGCCCTCAAGTCACCTAGCTCTGATCGCCAAGGAGGCTCAGCGTTTACAAGTCCATAGGAGCATAGTAAACAAAACAGCAGTTTTCGTAGGGGTGCACAGGCACTTCATGCAGGATCTCCCCTTGGCTCAGCACAAAGGGGTAGCCACTAGTTAACAGCACCTGTGAATTTTCTGTGAACTTCACACTTGGGCATGTTAGACTGCTGATCATTCCTAAGAAGTTCTTCAGCCTCTGACATTCCAGTTCCTGCTTGAGTTTGTTCTTTCCTTGAGGGAGTTCAAGGCATGGAAATAAGAACTTCGTAAAATAGTCCAGATTGCTCACAATTAAAAGCAGCTTTTACCAAAACCTCACAGATGCTTACCTACTCAAGATTTCTTTCTTTCTTTTTTTTTCTTTTTTCAAGATTTCTTTATATTTCTTTCTGATCCAAGATGTTATACCATCTTCTCACCTTCAAACTTCCCATTTGCTGTCTGGCAGAAAAAGACTTTTCCCCCCACATCTGTCTCTATGGCTTCAGGGGAAAACCGCTGACGTCATAGCTGCCTAGCCTACACAAGCTGAGTTGCCTTCAGCTCTAAGCAATTCCAGCATCCCTGATGCTTTCCCCTAGACACTCAATTCATCATTCTTGCTTCAGGTCAAAACTGCTAAAGTTGTCACATCCTAAGGCTTAGCTCTAGCCCCGGGAAACGCCTACCTCTCGCATCTCTCTAGCACTAAACTCATTAAAAAGATCTTGGATTTCCTATCCTTCCTTCTAACATTTGCCAGAACTAGAAAGGAATAGAATCTGGGCAGTGCCCGGAAAGAGAACACAGGGAGGAACATTTATAAAGAAAAGCAATTAAAAGCAGTTTTTTACCAAAACCGCATCATTCAGGGAAGAACATATACTCAAGGGCCAGCAAGCCTACTTTAGTGCTTTGGATCCATTTGTGTTGCTTGAGAACTCTAAAATATCGTGCCCTTAGGTCTCTAGCTATTTGGATTATATCACTTATTCTGGTTCTTCCTATTTCAACTTACCAAGAAGTCTTCTGATGATGGGCTGCCTTCATACATAGCTGCTCCCACACTGAGCTGACACAAGTATTCCAATTTGCTTTAAAGCTAAAAGTTCTCATTATAAACGTATGCTTTACCCTGTTTTATTCATCACTCTCATATGAGTCTGGTGATTATAGTTTACCTCCTGGAACAGATCACTTCTAAAAAATATAAACATTTAAGTTTCTGGACATACATTTTTTTGGCCCTAACCTCAGACTTTTAGAGACTCATAAAGGTGTATAGTAACCAGGGTTAAATGCTCAATTCAGCTATATTCCTGGGAGTTCCTTAACTTACAACTGGGCACCTGGCTTTTTTAAGTCTTATTTTTAACTTCAATTACCAAAAAATTATACACACAATGATTTTTCTATTAATTTCACTGGCACTTGTGAATGAAATTGTCTTTGAATTCATCCATTTTGAATGATTTGTTGATTAGTATGGGCACCTTTAAAGGTAAGTCCTGAGTGCCTTTATTTTGCCAGTAGTTTGATAAATTTTCAAAGGTCTTGGTTTCTTCACAAAGTCTAATATGTCCCCCAAATTTTAAGGTAAGAATTCTACCAAGGAGCCCATTAAAATGTTATTAAGGAGAAATCAATGCAATGTTTTCTGCTAGCAAGTATAATATATTTCTAATTCTCTCTTTTTTCTTAAATCTCCTGTCTTTTCAGATTACTGCTTAAAAACTGTCTTTCTTTAAGGCATCACCAATTAAGTTAGATTGACCTACCTCAGCAGGCATCCTTATATTGAGCTTTTCTCTCTTAGCTGTAGATTTTTCCCCCTAATCCTACTTCATTTATTGATATCTTTCCACATAGAGTCTTTTGGTAACCTTTAGTCCTAAACATTCTAGCCCTTTGTTGTCTTTTAAAACTGTCAAATTGGGGATTGTTGTGCTTGAATAATTCATGCCTATTTCAGTCTTGGCTTTATTTTTAAATACTTTCTTCTCTCTCCTCCCTGTTTTCATCACACTAGTCTAATTTGTGTAGAAAGAGGCAGGGATAGGGGTCCAAATTGTGAATTTATGTGGAGGGAGAAATAGGTACAGATTTTGCACAATACCTGATTCATTTTCTAGGTGGACACACATCTTTCCTCCCTGCCCCCAATGAAAGCAGAAAAGTATTGGGAAGTCCCTGAGGGTAGCCTCTCCCACATTCAGCTTTTAGGAAGACTCCACTTTTGCATAAACTGCATTAAGTTCTCTCAAGTTGTCCTTCAGTAGACTTCTACTGCAGTCTCCATTGTGCAGCCAGAGTGATCTTTTCTAAAATGCAACATTGGCCTGTAGTACGATGATGATTCAAATCCTTTCTAACTCTTCTTTTTACACAAAATGAAACTGAGACAGCAGACACACTCTTCCACATCTGGCCTTTTCCTTTCTCTGGGTCCTCTGTTCAATGGAGCTTCTCTCAGGGCCGGCTTACTCAATATATTCAATCACTAACAAGTTATCCATGTTTCCCAATGGCCCTGTGTCCTTGCACCTGTCCCTGCTGAGTACAACTGCCTTTCCCCCGGGAAATTTATTACATTTTTAAAGCATTATTTTGTGTCACTTCCTTTGCTTAATGCTTTTCTGAATCTATAGCCACCATAGTCCTTGCTTTTTGCCCCCCCCAATCTGCTCTTTAGAGACTTATCAGAACCCCCATAACTCTTCATTATGTTCATTTGCTTACATTATATGTCTTCTTTATAAGTCTCTGAGCTCCTTGAATATGTACACAAATGATATTTGATCCAGAATGCATGACAGAATATCATTGAAGATAGATATTTTGCTCCAGGAATTTGTTAATGTCATCCTATAAAACAAATATCACTCCACCAATCCACAGGCATGAATTTGGAATTTGTTTTTGAGAAACGTAGAAATTTCCCATCCTTCAACAATCTTTGTTCAAGCCCCTCAGTGATCAAAGCATTCATTAGTAGGGTAATTAGCAAAGATTATGAATATGGTCAGACAGCAAAGTGGGTCCAAGTGGTCTAGGTGACCCAGAACCCAATAATAACCTTGTGTTCTTACCATGAAGAAGCTGATACAGTACACTCAACACACTAACATATATCACTCATGTACACACACACACACACACACACACACACACACACGTGCTTTCTAGCCTCTGCGTTCAGATTTATCTATAAGCTGATATCAGAGTGTTCAAGGCATAATTTTTATCAAAGCAGAATTCCTAAATTTAGTTCAGTCTCAATTAGCATAGGGATGTTTGCCTAGCAAACTCCAAATTAAAAAGTTTTAAACAGTCGACTATTTGGGGATGGTGTGTCTAGATATATAAAGGACCAAAAATAATGTGTTTTTCTTGGAACTTCCTTCCAGTAGTCAGAAATCATGGAAATTTGCCCCAAATAATCTTTTGTGTTGCTCTAATCTCAGTTACATTCAAGCTTGACTGTAATCCTTTTTAAACCTGTTCTTATTTTCTTAGACATTATTGGAATAATAATGTGATTTTCAGGAGCAAAGACAGTGTTGTTTTATAGATTTGGTAGTGTTCTTGCATATATTATATTATATTCAATATTTATTTAATGACTAAATATGCGAACTATCTCATGACCACTTTCTGTTCCATAAATATAGATGAGCAGTGTCACAGATACTTATGTCCATAAATGTAATGTAGGCAGACACTCTGATAAAAACTTAACTGGAAGAGAATTTGAAAAAGGGACAAAATAAGCTAAATAAGAACATATGTTTTTCTTTGCTATTCCAAATGTATTTTAAAATACCAGGATTCCACATGTATTATTGTTTATTCAGTATAGATCCTTTCCCTTAGTGGTTTATTAAATTATTTAGGGTTTCCTTCTATTTGTGGCATTTTATCCCCAAATGGGGTAATGTCAGAATATTTTTTTCTCTTCCTTATTTTTATTCTTATTAAATTTTATCTCGGGTGCAAATTAATTACTTGATTGCAAAAATAAATTTTCTAATTATGTTAAATGTTTAAATTTACTCAATATAAATTAATTGAGTAAATAAAGTTAGCTATTACCATATAATAAAGGTAATTTTGCCAATCCCCAAAAGGAAAATGCCTCACTATTAGAAACTATCTGTGAAAGAATTCCCTGATTCAACATAAGCATAAATATGTAAATTAATTATATTATATAGTTTAAAAGGTCAGTGGTGGAAGTGGACATTTCTGTAGGCATTTCAAATAAGAATGAGCTTAATACAGGGAATTAGTGCTCACAGAACTGACGGAAGGGCTGGGGGAAAGAGGCAGGGAAAAGATTGTTGGGTTTCAGGAAAATCGGAAGCTGTGGCCATTCAAAGAAATGGCCACTAATGAACTCAGCTGACTGTAGCTCTGAAGCAGAGATGTGTGATCTACCCACAGTTGCCAGGAAATAAAAATGGCCTCTCTTCCAATTTCCAAATATCAGGCAAATGCCTCACTGGCAGAACCCAACCCAGAACCCTATTAGCCGGGGCTTACCACTATTAATAGCCAAAGGGCCAGAAACACATGCATAAACTTTCCTCTGAGCAAGTTTGGAAAGTGATGCTTAATAAAATACCATTTCTTATTTTTGTTTTTAATATGCAGATGTGGTGGTTATTTTTTCTTTTATCGCTGCAGTTTTTTTGACACTTCTGCCCTCGAGGTGGGTTGTATGTCCTCTCTCCCCGCTAAATCTTAAGGTTCTGTAGGCTGCTCTGATGACAGAGTATGGCGGAAGGGAAGACCCGAGACTTGTGGGGTTTGGGCACAAAGACCATGGCACGTCTGTCTGCCTGACTTTCTGGGAATGCTTTGTCTCAAGACTGTCCCTCCCAGAACCCGTAACCTTGAGTGAAACTGAGGAGACATTCCCAACCGAGACCAGTTTGTAGTCACCCCAGCCTAGACATCAGAAAGGCAGGTAAGCAAGAAGCCTCCAGACATTTGTCCCCATTCTACCACTCACCCTCAGTGATAGGAAGCCAGAGATATGGTAGAGCAGAGACAAGCCATCCCTGTAGTTGTAGGATTTCTGACCCATAGCATTTGTAAGCATTATAAAATAGTTGAGTTGCATTATTAAGTTTGGGCATGGTTACTTGAATAACTTCTGAAAACATGAGAGAGAGGAGAAAATAATGAAGTGGATGGAGATTTAGAGACTGTGGAATTCAACTTGAGCATGCAAATTTGAAAGTTGCCCCAATAGCCTAACAGGCAAGGTTTATGCACAAAGCTATGCAATTAGGCTGACGATCACCTGTCATAAATCTGTAGTATTTGTCATCCTCCATGTATTTCTTTACCAGTTATATAATCTTAAACCTGGGGCCTGAAACCTCAGAGGGAACCGATCTGGTAGGGCTGGGTCTTCTTTACACATTCCTGTACGTCATCACCCAAATTATACACACATAGTGCCATCTGGGGCTTTAACAAGTTACAGTTTTCAAAGATACTGCAAAGTTTTACCACATTAATTAACTCTCATCCATACACTCCCAGAGGAAAATAAGGAACAAAAATCCCAATTACTGAATCCATTTGTTAAGAAAACTAAGTTCCCTGTAAGGGGAGCCTATCGCGTTTTTCTAAACCTTTCCCTTGAGTTTGACAATTCAGTTACAGAACATTCTTACGGATAAGTCTCTCTTCCGTTGCTTCCTCTCACTTTTTATCCAGATGTTCTCTTTGATTTTTATCGTTTTGTTCTTTTTCTGTGCTATCAAGAGTGACAGTTATACAAGCTTTGAAATGACATTGTATATTATCCAGCACCTCAGGGAGTAGATCTGTTCACCATTCTGTTCTGTGCTCATTACCACCCTTTCTCTACATGTTGGAGTGTCCAGTGTATATAACTCAGTAGCTCGGTGCATGGCAAGTGAAAAAAGTACTGGGAGACATAGTTCCTTGCTGCTAGGTACTTACTTTCTGATGGAGAAATCGTATATATAAAATAGCATGGACTTAAAACACCAGTAAAGGAAAACAAATCTGCAACTTTGAAACAATAAGAATAGTTTCATCGTTTGACCAGGCTTGACTGCAGGAATCAGCGGAATTTTCTTGGCTTCAATAATTGGTCCAAGAGGACTGAGCGTGAGAGTTCCTCATCTCTTTCTCCCCACTTCATTGAGCCACCGGTAATGCGCATTTTTATTCAGCGGATGCAGTGCTTTGGTTGGTACTTGCAATATTGGGCAATGATGAACAGATCAAACCAAGGCAGGAATCTGCGGGTTTGTTCAAGCCAAGAGAGGAGGGGTGGTTTAAAGGTGACCAATTGCGGAGAGGCAGTGCACAGTGATAGGTGATCAATCCATTAAAAGCAGACTTCTCTTGTCTTTTATACACTGGCTACCCACCATGTAGTAGAAATTGTGCTAAACCTGGAGATGAAGGATGGTTAAGCCATAGGCTCTGCCTTTGAAGGGTGTATTGTCACAGAAGTCTACATAACGCCAAGTGGGGGCACACAGAACAGACAAGTCTAGCCCAGAGGGAAGGGCAATAAGTAAGGCAGGGATGCGAAGTATCCAATGACCAAGTGACTGGGTTAGAGTTTAGGGTAGAGTTCCATCCCCCAAAAGCAAACAACCTAAAACCTACGGATGAATATCTAAAACATTATGTTTAATTGAATAGGAAGACATAAATGGATGTTATATAATTCCATTACAAAAAGTTCAAAAACAGGCAAAACGAAGCTATGGTGAAAGAAATCATAGCAGCAGTTGCTTCTTCAGAGCACTGACTGGAAAGAAGCACAGAGGACCTTTCTAGGGTGATAACTATTCTACATCTCGTTTGAGTGTTGGTTATGAGACAAGTTACATTTTTCAAAACTCATTAAATTGTGAACTCAGGATCTTCCCAGTCTTTTAACTCCTCTATGCGTGGCTTCTCAGCACCTCAGCCACGGCCACTTATACATCAGCAAAGTCCTCAAAGGTCAGGACAGCAGTGAATATCTGGTTCATCTCAGAGCATTTCCCTGCTCTACAGTAACTGGACCCCTCAAGTCCTGAAGGACATGATAGCTCAGCATTTACTTCAAACAATTCATTTTGTATTATTTTTATTAGGTTTGTTTTACTGCTTCTATTTTTGTATTATCAAGATACAAGCTAGCCCCCTCCACCCAGAAATGGAGGTCTAAAATAGATGTTTAATAAGCAGTTTTGCCAACTGTGGAGCCATATGGAAAAAGGGAAAACTAAATCTGCCCTGCACACTATACACCTGTACACGTATCAAGGGCCTCAGAATAAGGAACTGCGTAGTAGGAAAAAACATGGACAGATTCCTTTATAAGCCGGGGGTAGATAAAATTTTCCTCTGATTTAAAATCTAGAAGCAATAAATCTGACTACATAAAAATTAAAAACAAAAATTCTGCATTATAAAACATATACAGAGTAAAAAAAATATTAAATAGAGCTTTCTCTCCATGCTGGTAGTGCTCCCACAAACATGGTGAATGTTCCTAAAACCTGCTGGACTTTCTACAATGAGTGTAGCAAGCACCAAGCCCACAGGTGACACTGCACAGAAAGGCAAGGACTCTCTATATGTCCAGGGACAGCGAGTGGCATTGTGACAGGAAGCAGAGTGGGTATGGTGCGTAGACTAAGCCAGTTTTCTGGGAAAAGGCTAAAACTACAAAGAAGATTGTGCTGAGGCTTGAATCTGCTGAGCCCAACTAAAAAATCTAAATGAAGTCTGGTTATTAAAAGATGCAAACATAGTGAACTGGGAGAAGGAGAGAAAGGGCCAAGTGATCCAGTTCTAAGCTTCATCTTTTATTTTAATGTAAAGAAATAAAACAGTGAGGGTATGTTCACTTAAAATTTAAATAAATGATAAATTGAGAAAATGGTTATATTAACTTACAGAGTTTTGAAATTCCTGATATTTAAAGCATTCATAACTGAGAAGAAATGATCAAGTATCCAGTACAAAAATTAGCAAGAGATCTTAAGAGAGAGCACAGAAAAAGAAATTAGGATGCTTATGTTTGTGTGTGTGTGTGTGTGTGTGTGTGTGTGTGTGTGTGTGTATGTGTAAATAACTCATTCATAATTAGGGAAATGAAGATATTAAACTATATTCTGTAGACTGGATTTCAGTACTAAAATTAGTATTTGTAATTTAAAACAACTACAGGATGTTGTAGGACAAAGTGAATAAAGGATTGCGTCAATGTCAGTGAGAACAAAAATTTTCAGTTTGAAAGAAATAAATACAAGAATTTAAGTAAAAAACCCTTTATCTTCAAATTGAATAAGAAATATTAATGCAAAGTGATTTAATCTCTCTTGTTTTTTTAAATATATTTTATTGATTTTTTACAGAGAGGAAGGGAGAGGGATAGAGAGTTAGAAACATCGATGAGAGAGAAACATCGATCAGCTGCCTCCTGCACATCTCCCACTGGGGATGTGCCCGCAACCAAGGTACATGTCCTTGACCGGAATCGAACCTGGGACCCCTCAATCCACAGGCTGACGCTCCATCCACTGAGCCAAACCGGTTAGGGCTAATCTCTCTTGTTTTAAAACTACATATTGACTAGTTCTGTCTACTACAAAAACCTGGAAGCAGTGGCAAGTCAGGAGCAATGAGCAACCTTTGAACCCAAATTGTCATCTCCAATTCCCATTCCCCACTAAAAGGAAGGAGAAGTTCTTTGGGAAAACGTTGAAAACAACCCAAGTCAACCATAGATCATACCCATTTGACCTAGTAGATAAGTGGCAATTTTTCTTTACACAATAATTATTCTAACAATTGCATGAGGAATGTAGAATTAGACACTCATGAATTTGTAAGTTATAATGAAAAACATTTTCAGACAACTGTCATAAAAAAACTTTAACGAGAAAAGCTGAAGTGATCAATAATCATTCAGCATTACCAAACATTAGAAAGTGGATATTACATGCCTCCAGATGTGAATTTTAAGTACAAAGTATCATCTATGAGGTTTAGAAAAATTAATGTGATCTAATCATACCTTTATACAGTATCTAAGTCAATTAGCAGTAAGTAAAATTATGCCATAAAAAGAAAATCCATCACATACAGACAACTGGGCCAATTTTGTCAATAAGTCAATGGCACATGAGAAAAATAAAAGCAAAGACTATTCTAGACTAATATTCAGGAAAATGCTTAAGAAACATAGCAACCATATGCAATGAGTAGACTTTATATGAGAAAATCAACTCTAAAAACATATTTTTGATATCATTGAAAGAAATTCTAATATGGGTGGGAAATTTTAGTTACTAGAGGCCCAGTGCATGGATTCGTGCACTGGTGGGGTCCCTCGGCCTGGCCTGCAGGGATCAGGCCAAAACCAGATCTCCGATACCCCCGAGGGGTCCCGGATTGTGAGACGGTGCAGGCCAGGCCAAGGGACCCCACCGGTGCACAATCTGGGCCAGGTAGGGACCACAGGAGTGCTCCCAGGGCGTGTCCGGCCTGTCCTGCCAAGTCCCGGTTGGCTGGACCCCAGCAGCAAGCTAACCTACCTATCGGAGCATTTGCCCCCTGGTGGTCAGTGCGAATCATAGAGAACGGTCGAATGGTTGAACGGTAGAACAAAAGGTCAGACACATCATATTGGGCTTTTATTATATAGGATTAGGGAGTTACTGTTAATTTGTTAGGTCAATTAATGGTATTTTGGCTATGTGAGAAAATATGTTTTAAAAGTAAATATATACAGAAGTGAATTACAATTGCATGATGCATTTATGGTCAGTGTTAAATGTTGTCTTTGTCTCACTACACCATTTTTAATAAATTGGAAGTTTAAAATGTTTCAAATTATGTGTAATTGACTAATATAAGTAAAATATTTTATGACTTTTTTATCTATATTGACTCAATTTCTGACTAATCTTGCGGTGGGGTGGTTCATAATTTTAATTAGTTTACAGGAGGCAGGAAACAGGTTTCCAAGGAATTCTTGTTAAGGTGTGAGGCATTATCATTTTATGTCATATTCCCATTAAACAATTCATCTCTAGTAACTGACTTTTATCCGTGAATCACTATATAATGGTGAAAACTTCCTCCACCTAAGAAAAGGGGCAGTGGAATATGCTATCTTTAAACCAATAAAAATAGGCCATTTTCAATGGATGGGATCAGAACTCTGGGATAAATGGAACAGTCCCCAAGGAGGGTCAAATGTGATTCCCTCCAGATGGCTGCATGGGATGACACTTCATAAAGCATCATTTCTCTGCTAAGCTGCACAGCATCTCTGGTGCTTCAAACATATTGTTTATCTCATCAAGAGGAGCAGGTTCTAAGGTAAGAACTGAACGAGTGCCACTGCGGAGCGGAGGAAACGGAGCAGATGGCCCATCTCGGATGGTCTGCCTTCCCTTGATGAGAGCCTGTTCCAGTCCCGAGCGGACCAGTTGCCAATGAACAGCGGTCTTGGTGGAGGGCTCGGCACTGGCCTGTGACACAGATTCAGCTTATCCATTTTCCCAGACGCTGCCCGCTATCCAGTTCCATCACTGACCTCTCCAGAAATGAGGAAGCCCCTCATGACCAGGCCTGTGAGCTATTCCACTGATACTTATACCTGAACTTCTCACCCCAGTTCCAGGCTACATTTTGTTCTCCTACCCTTTCTAGCTTAATCACTCACAAGGAAGTGTTTCCAGGCTTTGTAAAAGAACTTCAAAGACATGGAACAGACATGTAAGAATCGTTGGGATTTCCTTCTGCTACAAAATGGACTTTATTAACCACTCTTTCTAAATACCTTTTAGAAGTTTGACAATTTAGGTGAATAAAGTAATTTTTTAATGGTAAGTGATAGAACTGAGATTTTTAAAAAATCCTCACCCACGAATATGTTTTTATTGATTTTAGAGCGAGAGACGAAGGAGAAAGAAACATTGATGTGACAGAGAAACATCAATCGGTTGCTTCCCATATGAGCCTGATGGGGGATTGAACCCACAACTCAGGTTTGTGCCCTCACAGGGAATCAAACCCACAACCTTTTGGTGTATGGGACGATGCACCAACCACCTGAGCCATTAAGCAAGGGCATCAATAAAATCTAAGTTTTCACAAAAAAAAGCCATAAAATATATAATTAGCAGACATACTTTAACTTGCAAGGTTCAGGTTCCTGAGGTCTAGTGTTGTTTAACGAAAACAATTATGAGTCTGAAGACTACCATTAAGATCAAATGTCTAGTACCAAGAACCAACCAAGCATGTCAAACTCACGGCCGGCCTGCAGGCTGCATGCCTTGTTGAGCATGAGGCCTGCTGGCCACGAGTTTGACATGCTTGGCTACACTGAGGGAGAAGGAAGTTTCCTGTTCATAGAGCCTCTGACCAGGTTAGTCAGCTCAGGATAGTTAATACACAGCCTGAGTAACGAAGCAAGGTTTGAACTACATAGCAAAGTAATGGGCCCCAAACTTGCCACATTGGGAGAAAGGCCTGAAGGAAATAATAAACCAGAAGAAGACAGCACAGGCGTGAACACAAAGCAGGAAACAAGTGAGGATATGCCTTCAGAATTAATCTGCTCTAGAAAGAATCTCACCAACAGCAAGTTTTGGCCCAGTGTTTCTTTTAAACTTAGGTATGCTTTTTCTCAGTTAAAGTTTGGGCACATTCCTAGCACACCCCACATTTGTTAGATAATAAACCCTCTAGAAGCAGATTCCATGTTTGCATTGTTCACCAGTCTATCTCTAATGCCTATCACAGTGCTTTATCTCTAGTAGGTACTCAATAAATTTCCTTAAAAGAATGCCTGGCACATTGTAGGAATTAAATAATTATTTTTCACTTGGTAAATGAATGTTGATCAATATGCCAGGTATGATGAGTCAGTTGGAACACAGTTTTGTGATTTTTGTTGTTGTGCTTTCTGTGTTGAATTCAGAAGAAACAGGAGGTCTTCTCTTTAGAATTCAGAACACTAACACAGGCATGGATATCATTTCAACTTATAGTTGAGCACTTGAATTGTTAGAAATCTCAGGGGAATCAAAGATTTTTTTTTCTTATAAAGGAAATGAAAATCTTCTGATTCTGCATATAAAATTTTTTTTGACTTGGTATTAAGAATTAGGTCGTTAACTTTCTCCTGTATTTCAAAACAGCTTTCAAAATGATCCTCCTGCCTCCAGGCTTACTTCCTTGCACTTCATTCTCCATAAATCTAAAACGTAGATTTGATCAGGTCACTCATTCTTGTGTTCTAAAATCCCTCCTGGTTCATACTTCATGCCTTCGCATGGCAGCAAATGTCCTTCATCTTCTTTTATCTCAGCCCCACCCAGGCCAGGCCTCTGTACCCACAGATCTCATTCATTAGCCATGCTCCTGACGTACTGCAGGTCTCACCACCAATCCTGGATCCTTCCATACCTTTCCTCTCACTCTTCTATGCTCCTTCCTTAATTTTTTTCCAGGCAGTCTCACACTCCTCTGTCAAAATCCACCTTCTCTGTGAAGTGTTTTTTGTTTTTGTTTTGTTTTGTTTTTTTTTTTTTACTCATCCAGATAGAAATAATCACAATTTTGTGTCCCTATACTTTAATGTAGAATGAACAGATGGAAGTAAATGTATTAGAGCCAGAAAGATCTCATTTCTATCCTGGTTCCTCTGCTCACTGTGACCTTGGGCAAAGCACTTAATGTCTTTGAGCCTCATATTTCTCATCTCCAAAGTGGGTACAATGTCAACATATCAGCGTTGTTGTAATGATTGTAATCATGTGTACAGAATGCTTAGAATAGGTCTTGGCTACATAGTAAAAACAGAAAGAAAAAGGAATTTTATTATTATCTTCCCATTTATTATAAACTGATTGGTATTATAGATAACTGCATGCCTGCCTAACCACTAGATTTTGAGTCATTAAAGGCAGGTCTACAACGTTCGTATTTTTACCCATGGTGCCTAGGAACAGTACCTGACTCATAGATGGTGCCTGCTTACTGCTTGTTGAGTCAAGTTCATTCGCATTTGATACAATGATTTCCTGGACTTTGCCTGTAGAATATACCACTATATTATAACTGTTGGGTCATGTGTATAAAATCATATATATACTTTAAATCACGTTATACTTTAACAATATAAATATATATGGTACTAAAATGATCTTCTTTTTAGCTTTGCACATAATAATCTCCGAAAAAGCAGCAGGAGAGGAAATATCCTTTTCACCCCAAAGTACAAAAATAATATATAAATTCACCTCTAACCTATATTTCTAACAACATAGCTGCTGATGATAGCTTGGGGTGAAATTGCATTGAAACTCCTGAATGATTCCATTCACTCAGTTCAATTGCTATGTAAGTATGTGCTTTGGGAAAGCAGGGCAGAACAAGACAACACAAAGAGCTTTCTTCCTAGTTCAATTAAATAAACAATGACATGCACCCTGTTGAAATAACAACTAAACAAAAGCATGAAATGCACCTAAGATATCTGAATCGGAGGAGTGTGTGTAATGCCATTGTGTAAGTCTGGCCATATCATGCCTGTGCCTCCAGTCCCCAGGGGAAGTTCTCCTACTCTGCCACCAGTGTGAGCATGCTGGTTGTCACTACCTGGCTACAACTCTTACACGGTTGCACATTTCTGGACTATAGTGTACAGTCTAAACTTTAGCCTGGCACAAAAGGACGTGGGAGTAGTGGGAACACTCCTATTTTTCCAGCCTTGCCTCCCTTACTTTGTTCATACCTCCCAGCCACATAAATAATATTCTTCTGGGAATTTTGGCATCAACTCCCAACATCTCAAAAGCATAGAAGTCACCATTCCTGCCCTTATAAAAATTAGAAACTGGAAAAACTGAAAATTACTTTTCTTGGACCCATCAGAGAACTGAGGTGGCAGGGCAAGCTGTAATGCTCAAAGTGGGAGTAAATAGGCTCATCCAGAGAAACACAGTCAGGAAATGAAACTGTTATTTCAAATAATTGTCTATGTTGAAAATCCCAAAGAATCTACAAAAGTAAAGGGTTAGAATGATCCATGTTGAAATGGATTAGAGTTGGCACATTAGTATGAGCTCATGCTTAGCTCCATATTGATACAGATGGCTTCATATAAAAATACTTATAAATAACATCAAAATTACAACTAAACTACAGAATAACCATCATTCAGAACTGCCCAAAATCTGGCTGAATGGAAGTCCTACAACTAGGGAGTTAAAAAAGAAGCCACATCAAGATTGGCAGGAGGGGTAGAAATGTGGACTGTCTGGTCCTATACCCACATGTGGAAGATAAAACCTGGGAGGAATATATTGGCTGGAGAGGCACCCTCCGAGGAGCAAGGGGTCCCAGCCCCACAATAGGGCACAATCCCAGGCTTTCAGAGCAAGGAAGAGATGTCCCCATAACTTCTGGCTGTAAAAACCAGTGGGGATTGAGGCTGAGGGAGACAGAGGACTGTTGGAGTCCCAGATAGTTCCTCTTAAAGGGCCCATGCATTGACTTACTCAGACTCACTCGATCTGAGCTCTGGCACTGGGGCAGCAGCATGAAAAGGCACCAGAGACATATTAAAAGAAACTGAATTTTCCAGCATCAGGATGAGAACTAGTGTGTGTGTGTGTGTGTGTGTGTGTGTGTGGCGGGGGGGAGGGGGTGGCTTTCTCTCAGACAGAATTGCTGGTAGAGGTCCTTTGATGAACTCTCCCCTCACAGAGCTGGCAGGTAGGAGCTGGCAGGTAGGTGCTAATCGGAGACTCCATCAACCTGGCTCACACTATTTTCCCTGCTCTAGTGATTCCCTGAGACCCCACCCCACCAAACTTCCAGGCCCACCCAAGCTGTTTCCAGTTGCTTTTCCCATAGCAATGGCCTGTTTTGGCACATGCTTCACACTTTCAAAAAATCTCTCAAACAAATAGCATCTGTCCTCAGTGTGCCCTGTACCTTTCACTAAGTGGTCCCAGGCCTGGCACTTGCAGCAGATGGCCTTGGTTCTCATCTTGGCCTCACCTGGGCACTTCTAAGCACAGCACAAATGGCAGCTATCTTCAGATCATGTTATAGTTATGCCAGGTGGCTCCGAGTAGAACATAGGCAGTGGCTGACTTTGGCCTGCTCCTCCTGGGAGAACCCCAGAACCAGTGCACCCGTGGACAGCTTTAGATCACATTGAAGCACCATCACCCAACAATCTCCACAAGCGACACCTCAAGGGGTGGACTGAGCAGGCACCAGAGCCCCTCTAAAGAAAGTCCTGTTTTTTGGGGTGGGCCCCTGCACAGCTGATCCTCCATGGCATTTAGAGGTCGGTGGTCACAGCCAATCCTTGCAGCTGATGGGCCTGGGGTAAATCCCTCCCATTGATGTACCAATAGTAATCAAGGCTCAGCTATAACAGGAGGGTCTACACAGCCCACACAGAGTGAGACTTGAGTGAGTGGGGAGGTTATGCCACTGGACCCTACAATACACCTGCTATATTAGGCCGCTCTACTAAGTCTGGGAGATGTAGCAGCTCTACCTAATTCATAGAAACAAACACAGGGAAGCTGCCAAAATGAGGAGACAAAGACATGTCCCAAATGAAAGAACAGAACAAAACTCCAGAAAAAGAACTAAACAAAATGAAGACAATCCACTAGCTACAGAGTTCAAAACACTGGTAAAGGATGTTCAATGAACCACGTGAGAACTTCAAAAGCATAAAAAAAGGACCAGTCAGAAATGAAAAATACACTAACTGAAATGAAGAATAATTTATAGTGAATAACAGTAGAATAGATGAAGCTGAGAATACAATCAGTGATTTGGAAGACAAGCAAAAAAACACCCTACCAGAACAATAAAAAGATAAAAGAGAAAAAAATGAGGACAGTGTAAGGAACCTCTGGGACAACTTCAAGGGTACCAATATTTGCAACATAGGGGTGCCAGAAGGAGAAGAGCGAGAACAAAACATTGAACACCTATTTGAAAAAATAATGGCATAAAACTTCCCTAACCTGGTGAAGGAAATAGACATATGAGTCTAGGAAGCACAGAGAGTCCCACACAAGATGAACCAAAATCAAGAGCTGGGTACTGGGTGTACTTGTTGCTACTAGGATGTCATTGCTTAAAGGGTTTCTGAGCTGACAGAGACAAGACACATCATAATTAAAATGCAAAACGTTAAAGACGATGAGAAAATCTTAAAAGCAGCAAGAAAAAAGCAGTTAGCTACCTACAAGAGAGCTCCCATAAGACTATTAGCTGATTTCTCAACAGAAACTTTGCAGGCCAGAAGGCATTGGCAAGAAATATTCAAAGTAATTAAAATCAAGGACATACAACCAGGATTACTCTACGCAGCAAAGCTATCATTTAGAATCAAAGGACATATCAAGAGAAAAAGTTAAAGGAGTTCATCACCACCAAACCAGCAATATATGGAATGTTAACAGTTCTTCTTTAAGAGGAAGAAGAAGAAAAAGGAGGAGGAGGAGGAGGAGGAGGAGGAGGAGGAGGAGGAGGAGAAGAAGAAGATCACAAATCTGAATGAACAATAGAATGACAATAAATACATATCTATCAACAATTGAAAAACCAACAAACAGAACAGAAGCAGACTCAGATACAGAGAACATTTTGATGTTTGTCAGATGGGAAGGAAGTAGGGGTTTGAAAAAGGTGTAGGGATTAAGAAGTACAAATTGGTTGCCACAGAATAGTCATAGGGATGTAAAATACAGCATAGGGAATCATTCAATACTATTCTAATAACTATGAATGGTGTCAGATGAGTGTGAGATTTATCCGGATGATCACTTAAGTTATATAATATCTAATCACTGAGGTATACACCTGAAACTGATATATTAATGTATGTCAACTAATTGAAAAACAAAAATGATTAAATAAAAATACTTATAAATATGTACATCTATACTGGTTAGTTTACACATATATATTTCTGTTCTCTGTCAGCTCAGAAACCCTTTAAGCAATGACATCCCAGTAGCAACAGTCACATCCAGCACCCAGATCTTGACTTCTAATACCATTTTCCAATGAAAGGAGCCAGGGATTTTTGAAGAAATGGTTGATTCTAGGGCACAAATAGAAAATAAACACAATATACAAGATGAGCCTGGCGCATTTTATAGTGCCAGAAAGGAAGGAAGTAGAGAAAAAAATCCCTAAAAACATAATGAAAGGAATAAATCAAAGGGACAAGGAGATACCTGAAAGAGCTCCCAATGGTCATAGATGAATCAACTTAATCAACAAAAGAAAGTAGTATTGGATTATAGTCCAAAGTATAAAATACATATCCATGGATATGCAAATATACATATTTCTTTTAAATTATCTATCTACCTAGATAGATAATTTTTGAATGAACAAATAAATGGGGATAATAGACAAATCACCCATTCAAAAGAATTTTAAATTATTTATGTAGCTACGGAATCCTCAAGGAAGTGGAGTATTAACTCCCCACTAGTTGAGTAGGGCTATGCATGGTAGCTTTCTTCCAAAGAATACAGTCTTAAAGGAAGGAAAAGAGAAAAATTACTGTGGAGAAACCTGACAAACATTGCCTAAGTCAGGTAATCAGGTTAATCGCAACAGTGTTAGACATACTGGTAATATATCTGTCAAAAGAAATATCAAAGACAAATCCCAAGTGAGGAACATCAAACAAATTATCTGACTAGTACTCCTCAAAACTTTCAAGGTAATCAAAAACAAGGAAACATGCCATCACAGCCAAAGGGAGCCTAAGGAGACATTCTGACTAAGGGCAATCTGGTATCCTGGACTGATTCCAGAACAGAATGAAGACACTAGGTAGAAATTATGGAAATCGGAATCAAATATTGATGTTAGTTAATAATATATCAATATTGTTTCATTAATCATGGCAATTTTATCACACTAATATAATACATTAATAATAAGGGAATCTGGGTGTGGTGTATATAGGAAAACTGTACTATTTTCACAATTTTTCTGTAAATCTAAAGTAAAAAGCTTATTTTGAAATATTTTTTAAATTGTCACCTTTATCCTGACATACCATGCTTTCCTCATCTCTCCTCAACACGATAAACATCTTAAGATGTTTTCTTGGCCCGACAGAAGCCTGCTTCTCTATTAGCCAAAAACTAAGACATTGCTTCTTCTAAGTCATCTTCAACCTCTCCACACAGTGTTTCTTGTTTCTCCTCTGATGTCATGACAGTTATCTCATTACAATATAATCATTTGCTTACCTCTTCCCACAATATGTTCAGCTCTCCGTGGCCTCCTCATGTCTCGGTATTCTAATACTATGCAAACAAAATGCTGACCACAATGGAGGCACTCAACTAATGTTTGTTGCCCAAATGAAAGATCACGTTAGTAATGTTTTTGAATTTTTAAAGCAAGTTCACATGCATTATGTTTTATGATCATCCCAACCACCTTTTGTGCTTAAGGCCACTATTTTTGCACTTAAAATGAATAAATTGACACTCAGAGAGTGGAAAAGACTTGTCCTAGTTTACAAAACTTGTAAGTGCTGGAAAAGGCATTTGTCTCAATTCTTATGATGGAGAATCTACTTTTCCTCCAATGTAGAGACAACCTCAGGTTCTTTATCTGGGTTTACATCCTGGCTCTGTTCAATGCTATCTTTCTATCTTGGTCACAAAATCTAGTTGCATTTCAAAACCCTCATGTTTTAATGGAAGTTAATGATAGTATTTACCTCATAGACTTTTGTAAAGATTAATGATACAATGCTTATAAAATAACTGACACTTGGTAAGAGCTCAATAAATTGCAACCATTTTTTTTTACTAATATCACTAATAATGTAACTATTTTAGAATCAACCAGCTTCATACAAATGCAAAAGAAAAAAGTAAAGGTTACATTCTACTTGCTGTATTCACGCTAAAACAAAGACATTAAAAAATATATATTTTATTGATTTTTTACAGAGAGGAAGGGAGAGAGATAGCCAGAAACATCGATGAGAGAGAAACATCGATCAGCTGCCTCCTGCACACCCCCCACTGGGGATGTGCCCGCCACCAAGGCACATGCCCTTGACCGGAATCGAACCTGGGACCCTTCAGTCCGCAGGCTGACACTCTATCCACCGAGCCAAACCAGCTAGGGCACAAAGACATTTTTTAAAAGTTTTCCTCTCCTTTAAAAACAAGTCCAATGGCAAGGAAGCAGTCTTCTGTTTGAGATGGCCATTTGGACTGCGTGACCTCTAAGTTACTTTCTGTACATTCTCTTCCATTTTCTTTATTTCCTTTGCAGTCCCCCAAGTAATGCAGCATACAATATCAGAGGTTCAATCAAAGTTGGCTGACTGAGGCTTTCAAACTTCCAATACAATCACTTTCATTTTGCCAACTTCTATTCAGTTGGTGATATATGGGCACGTAGAGTGTTTTCTATTCCTAGTTTGCTCATTTGAGTCATCATTTACAAATAGATAAAACAACCTATAAACTGATATCGGCATTAAAACAGAGCCATCCATCTGGAGTAATAGATGGCCTTTGGAGGCAAAAGACACTAGCCCGTTAGGAAGGGCACAAACCACAGCAAGGGAGCATGAACAACAGCCTTTACAAATTCAGGGTTTCTCAGTTCATTCCACATATTCTATCCATCCTAGGACACTTTGTGTGTGATGAATGCCTAATGCGATCACACTCTCACTCTCCTTTGGTAATGCCGTCTTGCAACAATAGACTAAACCTCAGCCCTGCCAACCCCCAAATAGGCATGCCAGTCTGCCTCATTCCAGATTTGTGGCGTGTCTCCACAAAGTAATAGTGCTTCTCTTGTCTGTACCAATTGCGGGCTGCAGATGGGTAGCCTAATGCTGTAATGTTGGACTAAATTCTCCCCAGATGAACTGGAAAATTTCCTCACTCATTCAGAAATCTGCCAGCCAGCTGTCTGGTCTCCAGGACTCCTTTACTTGCCCAGATCACCAGCGAACAGACGGCGTTCACCACAATGATTAGGCAGTGTTTTCAGTTCAAACCCTTTTCTCCTATCGATTGATTTAATCCATTCTTTTTCAAAGACTCTGAAAAAAAATGGTCATTGGAAATGTCATCACCAGAAGGATCCTCAAGAAGACAACTAAGAATACTGCCCAAACGAGGAAGGGATAAAAAGTGTACCTCTATGAGCTGTTCGTTGGCCATGACCCCACTCCATGCCTGACCGTTCTTCCAAGATGCTCAGTGGAGGACACCCTTTTGTGCCAATAAAGATGGGGAACTGGGAAGCAGATGCCAGCTCACTAGGTGACTGACTGTCACCATCAATAAAGGACACAACATAATTTCAGAACTCCATAAGCCAAGAACACATTTAAATAGAACAGGAAACAAGTCACAAATGGACTATAAAGAAGAAAGGAGCGGAAAAAAATCTATTTCATTTGCATTTATAAAATGAGAAGATTGCTCAGTCCAAAAATGTCTTTTTGGCCTTCACATATTTAAGTAAATAAGGAGAACTTAAAAAGACCATCTGTGTGGGGGCTTTTCTGGGAAGGTGGTGTTTGTTTTGATTTTTTTTGTTGTTTAGTAGAGTTTGTTCCCTCTTTAGCATTTGATCTGGGTACAATCAATTCCAAAACACAATGAGTGTCCATTCACAGGGCTTTTGTCTATGGAGTGGGGAGTTTGAAAAATCCAAAAGTTCTTTCTGAATATGTTTCTCTCAAGGCTCTTCCTTGTCAATCATTAGTCTAAGTGATTCACTCACAGAGACCTTCCCAATGAACACGAGCTTTGGAGTTGAATAGATCTAGGTTCAAAAGCTGGCTCTGTCATTCACTGTGTGCAAAAATTTAGAAACCTATTTAATTTTTCACAGCCTCCATTTCCTCCTCTTCCAGAGTTATGTCGGGGTCTCTGTGCATGCTGTTGAGCCATGTGTTAAAACTTCCCCAATGACTCTCCCTATGAACTGCATAGAGTCCACCAGACCTGCTAAATCTGGCCCCTGCCTTCCTTTTCAGCTCCATCTCATGCTACTCTTCTGCTGACACACCGTGTTGAGGGACTCTGGCCTACTTTCAGTTCCTTAAATATACCAGGGAGCATGCCTGCTCAAGGCCTTCTCACGTCCTGTCTTTCCTACCTGAGTCACCTTCCTCCTTGCTCTTTCATAGCTAGTTCCTTCTCATCCTTCAGATACCACTTAAACATCACTTCCGCAAAGAGCACTCAGACACTTTATCAGTTAGGACCTCCTGTCGTGGTATCTGTTGGCTTCTTTATGGCTTGTTTCACAGTGTGCCTTTATGTATTTATGTTTCTTACTACCTTTCTCCTTCATGGAGGTGGAGGGTAAGTCTGACTGGCGAGTTCTTTCCTCACAACTCCATTGCTTTGACTAATTAATGATGCCCTTTCTTAGTGACACTACCCGGACTGCCTAGACAGGTTAATCCAGTCTGTATATATTCACCTGGTACTTTCCTTCATCAACTTTCAAAACATTTAATCACATGGTCATTCTCTCTCTTTCCTAATATACTTACACGAAGACAGGGTTCAAGTCTGTTTTGTACTGTTTATGCTGCTCAATCTATTGCCTGACACCTAGATGATGCTCAATAAATGTGAACTCCTATCTGTCCCTGCAATACATTAATGGTAATGTCACAAACACTGTAATTTCCCCCATAGTTTTCATGTTGCTGCCCCCTTTACATCCGGAGTGAATATCTGCAATCTCTTCATTGTTTCTTTCCTTACTCCATTATTCTCGTCCACCTTGGAACTATTTGTGAAATCCTAGAATTACTGATTCCTGAGGTGTTATATTAAGAATGTGTAAAGACAGAGCGAAGCATAATGTATAGAATGTGAGGTGACAATGCCTGCCAGATTTGCTTTGGTGGTTGAGGCTGGGTGAGCAATGACTTGTAAGTAAGAGCCAAAGAGTTTGTGGGTAGCTCCCAAAGATAAAATTCTTAACTTTACTGTTACATCTTGTCTTCTTTGGCATTTAGGTCTCCTCCTTTCCCTCCCCCCACCTCTCCATAGCAGGTGAGTTTTCCTTTTCACTAGCTGTGTCTTCTAGCAGTGGATATTTTCCCCAAACACCAAACCCAAGACAGGTACACTGGTTTGCCCTTCTCTATTGGGAATCCTCTACTCAGAAAAATCCCCAACTGGTAAAACTCATACTGAAGGGAATAGTTGTGACCAAATCCGAGGGCTTCTCATGTTCAAGGTCATTGTCATTCTAAAACTCTGAGCTTTGCAATTAAATGATAAAGCCCTATATTTTAAAATCATTGTACTGTAATGGTGAATAAGGATATGCATTGCTTTCACACCCACATTTAGAGTTTTCTCCAAATAAAGTTATTCTCCTATTTAGTCCAAAGCAAAATTAAATTAACTTAAAGTTGGGAAAAACATATGACAATGATAGAAATGCTACCTAGAGAACAGCAGCAGTCTTCTAATGGCAAAAAGTTAGTTATCTAAACAGCAGAATTTGAAGATGTCAGGATAATAGACCAAATTTACTGAAAAGAAGCTGAGCCTTGAAATGTTTCAGCTTTCTCAGAAGCATAAAAAACTTTTAGGTTTTGATAACCTTTCAACATATAGCTCTCTAAGAATTAACAGTGTGTGAAGTGGCCAGGTAACAACATTCACTGCTAAACATGACAAAGAAAGCGCCCTGAGAGGGCAGCTGTAGACCCTGCTGATACGGCACAGGTACAGGCGCTCACTGCTGACTATAGTGACTGGCAAATATAGCTCTTTGAACTAGAGGTAGTATTTATGTAACCAAGAGTTAGACAACGTTGTAAAGCTAATTTACTGGTTACTTGTCTAAGAGGTTTATGCTTTCCCTTCCCTCCAGTCCTCTATGTCCGTCACTTCCACATGGCAAACAGCCCTGCTCTTCAGGTCAAAGAGTTTAGATTTTTATCCTGACAATATGATATGGGGCAAGATGCTTCAATTCCCGGAATCTTTTAACTCTCGTTCATAAAACTAGGGTTAGTGGCCGCCTCCTGATATTGTGGATTAGGCAAGGTAAGGCATACAAAGTTCTTGGCATAAAGCCCGGCACATCAGTGCTCAGTAACTATCTTACTATCTCCACCCTTCATTGTAGGCAAGTAGAAAATGTGCATGTCTTATTAGCTTATGACTTTTCATGTGTCCTCTTGGTCAATCCTCACGGCGCTCTTGAAAATTATCCTCACAGTCTACTTTTCAAACAAATCTCATTGGGGCAACTCAGTGTTTTGCAGCAGTTCTCAAAACTGAAAAACAGTCATCTATTAAAAGGGTGGTAGGAAACGTCATGTATGAACTACAATGCAACTGTGGTCACCTGAGCAGTTAAGTTAAAAGAAAAAAGTACTAGAGGTCAAGTGCTGCCCCTTGGCAATCACTTGCAATGATGTAATTGCAAAATAATTGCACATTTGGTCACAAAGCAAGTGAAAGTTTTAAAAACCTGGCATCTCAATAGTTGAGGACATGTTTACACTAATTGTTAAAATCATTTTGTAAATTAAAATATGAAACTTTCCGGTCTTCAAAGCCTTTGTTGGCTACCCTGAAAAGATGTCACCATAAATGCCAGTTTGAAACACAAAGTTTCATAGTGACAGCATTTGTAGTATTTTTTCTAAAAGCAGATTCAAGTTTTCAGAGGCTACAGATGAAACGGAACTGTGCTACATTTTATAGTAAGTGCCTTTATCCATATTTAAATGCATTTTAAGGCAAGTTAAAAAAATCAGTGCTTTGAAGAAAGCAGGATACAAGGAATTATGAAAATACAACTCAGCTGATATTTTCTTTCTAGTTTTGAATCTATATTTTACTTCCATTCTTTCAGTCATTGTTTGGAAGTTGGGCGATCCAGGATCATAACCAAAACTCCACAGCTAAGCCAGAAAAATGATTGAGTGTACCCAGCCATGTGTAAGGAAATAGGGAATGGTAGGAACATGATGAACCAAAGAGCAGGTGCTCTATTAAAGGGGGCTCCCTTTACTCAGTTCCAAATGATCATTGCCACAGAAAAGACATGAACCACTGTCCCAGGCGTTCTAATTCTTCAATAAACTAGAAAACTAGAATTTATGTAAACCTGACTTTTCAGTGATGCAACCATTTTAATAAAAAAACAACACAACTCTGCAGGTTAAATAAAACATACACGTGAGCCAAATTCACCCTCAGACCCATGTGCGCCCACCAATATTTAGGGACATTTGAGGAGTTTGGAATGAAGAGGCAAAATGGAAGTTGAAGGGGATTTATGGACAGCTTAACGTACCTCTCCCTTCCCAAACACCCCATTTCTACTGAAAATATTTAGCCATGTGCATTCTTCACACAATTTTCTATATTGGCAAGGATTTTATTATTATGATAATAAAAAGATATAAAATTAATGAAGACTACTCTTTTATTTGATTGACAGGTAAAATGCTTACCACTTTCTATTTCTGAGTTGAGGAAACCAGATCACAGAAGGTAAATAGCTGTGCAAAAGTTAAAAAAAAAGTTTAATTTTCCTTTTAATTGTTACTAAATCCCCAAAGCTAGAATCTTGGCCAACGGCTCTTTTGATGGCACCTTTGTGGCCTCTAATTTAATCAAATCACTGAAACACTGCTCCTGTGGGCACTCTACTAGCAGGACAGAGACTTTATAAGATGCCAGCTATTACAAACAAATCACCCTCCATCCCCAACACCTTGCCATCAGTTATACTAACTTTACTGCTGACAACTTTGAAATTTCTCTTAGCTTAATTCTACATATTTATATACAAAGGTTGACTAGATGGCTCCACTTAAATATTCAACAGAATTTTCAAACTTAATAATCCAATAATAAGTTTTATGGCTTTCACTACCTTGATGTCTTCCAAATCTCTGTCCGTCCCTACACCCCTGCCTTTTTTTGTCTTCTTTTCCTCCATTGCCACTGCTTCAGTTCAGGCCTTTTACATTTTCATCAGTCTTAGTGGGAGAACTACTTGCTTACATTTCGATCACTTCCCATCACCTACTGGTATCTTTAAAGTTTTATCTAAGAAGTCAGATGAAGTATGTCACTCCTGTATGTAAAATCCAACAGTTCCCTCGACTAAAGTCAAAACTTGTGACCACAGTCTACAAGATCATTCATGGTCTGGTCTCAACTCACCACTTCAGCCTCATTACTCCCCAGTCTTCCCTGCTAACCCTCTATGCCATGGTCACTCTGAACTACTACAAGTACTGTTGGCCAGGGGACAGCAGGTTCCTGTGGGTCGACTGATAGCAATGAGTCAATGCTATCTCAACTACACTGATGAGAGTAGAGGAAGGATCATTTTTCAAACAAAAATAGGGGATATTATTACCCAGAAGAAGATAGTGATTTCTTTCTTCTACGTGAAATGTATTTGGGCATTACTCTCATAGTGAGGCTTATGTACTGAATTTATACACTACGTATGTCTGCATATCCCATGTGAAGCTTTAACATGGATGGTGTCTGCTTTAGAATATTTTCTCCCAAAATAAGTCAGGTTGTCACTTGTCTCTTGCCATTTGTAATGCTGTTCTCTCTCCCTAGCATACACTTATTTCTCTTTTTTATGCTCCACTTGTCCCTTAAGCTTTGGCTCAAGTATCACCTCCTCAAGAGAAGCTTCCCTTCCTCTGATCTCAGTTAGCTGCTCCTCATGTGAGGTCCCTAGCACTGCATGCTTACCTGTCAGGATTAGAGCTCATCTTTTACAGAATCCTGGCACAGGGCTTAAGGGTTCAATAAATATTCAAAGAATGAAAGAACAATAATGGTTGTTATATTTAAGAAAAACTTATCCCATTTAATGCCATATTATTCACCTTCTAATGAAGGATGTCTTTCTGCGCCCCTCCCCCTCGACACATACACACACCCCTAACATACCCCATCTCTAATCTCCTCACTTTATCAGGTGCAAACAGAACCAAACTGCTGCTGGGTGGCCCATAGAACCTCTGCTTCACAACATGAGTTGGAAAATTGAAGAGTTTGAAATCCTTTGCCTTATCACAGTAACATGAATGCAACAATAATATCTAGTGGTTTATTTTGATCAAGGGTTATTTACTCTAAATTGGATAAGAGTTCAACTTAATTACAGAAACCTTAGAGCCTAGTGGCTCAGTGATCACTGCTTGAAATGATCCTTCTGTCTTGATGACTATCAACACATACAAACCACCCATCAAGAGCATGTTTTCCCTTTCCACTAAGGACTGAGGACATTTCCCCCAATAGAGCTAAAGCACCGAGATGCATAGTTAGAGCAGAGCAGAACACTGTTGAGCAAAGGAGAGCTGCCTGGCTGAAGAGGGGCCTGGCCCCAGGGCAGCCTGTCAGCCATGCTGTTTTCCCAGCCATGCTGTCTGTAGCACTACTGATCTGTTCCTCACCACCTGCAGCACTAGTGAGCTAGTCCACAGCAGTGCTGTTCTCACAGCTGTGCTGCATCGCTGTTGAGCTGTTTGCACCTAATAAAGTTTCCTTCTTCCCCACATTCCATATTGAGGGCTCCCATTGGTCTGGAATTGGTGCCAAGCATTGGTTGACAAGGTCAGCATGTATATAAATAAAAATATATGTAGAAATAAATACACATATTTTTGTGTTCTAAGTAGGGGTAGAAGCAATGACACCTCAGTAACAACAAATATGCCTAGTCCCAGATCTTGGTTTTTAACATTCTTCACTAAAAGGAATCAGGACTCCTTGGAGAAATGGCTGGTCCTAGTATTGAGCAAGGTATACAAAATGAACCTGAAATACCTTATAGTGCCAGCAAGTGAAGAAATGCTTACACACACACACACACACACACACACACACACACACACACAGGCACACGCACACATAAAGAAATGGGATATATTTCAAAGGGACACAGAGGCTAACTGAAAGAGTCCTCAATATCCAAAACTAGAACAATTTGGGCAAAAAAGTAAGCAATGCAGTTTTGGATTATAACCCAAAGTACTTAATAAGTAAAATAGCCATGAGTCCATGTTGATATAAAATGACTGAATAAATAGAGGAAATAGCTGGTCTCCTATACAGAAGAATTCTAAGTAATTTAACAGTGCTTTTCTTTTAAAAAGGTACAGTATGGAAATAGAGAGAACAAAGGTATCTTTCTATTGCATAAACCTGACAAATACTGCCTTCACCTTGGGATCAAGCTTGGTATCATCAGTGATAAGTCATATCGATAGTCTGTTCCCTTGATATGATGTGATGAAATAATGTGTTCCCTTTGTGGTCTTTGAACCCCATCCACTCATGAGAAAAAAAAATGAGACAAGTCCCAAACTGAAAAACAAGTTGACAAAAAACCTAACTAGTACTCCTCAAAACTGTCAAAAAGTCATCAGAAACAGAAAAGCCAGAAAAAATTGTCACAACAGACATAAGTCTGATACATGACAACAACATGTATTACAGTTTCCTGGAGGAGACACTGGAACAGAAAAGGGACATTAGGTAAAAAAATAATGGCATTTAAATGAAGTATGGATTTTAGTACATTAACACACACACATACACACACCACCACCACCACCACCACCACCACCACCACCCATCAAGTCACTAGCTGGCAGGCTCTGCGGAAGTCTCTGGAGAGAAGCTAAGAAACGGAGCCCCTCTAGCTTCAGCACACTCCTGAGGGCCTGTCCCTGGAGCCTGGCGCTGTTAGAGGGCGCCTGGATGATGGGAGACCACCGCGGCTCCTGCTCACTTTGGCAATGTCAGGATTTCAACAAAAACACGATGTTGTACTAAATCCCATGTCATCTTTTTGATCTTTCTAGAGAAGCAAAATAAAATGGGCGATTAGAAAATCTATGACAGTCGGTTGATTTTCTCTCTTAACAATGATGCCTTATTGTTTGCTAAGAGAGAGATTGGCATTTTACAAAGTCAACGATTCGCGGGGATTTTGTGGTTACGGAACCTCTGTGGGTGCAGAGTGCGGGTTTGGACAGAAACCGAGAGGTGAGCAGCATTTTGAGAAGCTTCTCCAGAGCCTTTCATCGCGACGCTGGCTGGCGAGCTCACAAGGATTCTGACATTTCCCCCTTACAACCAGGATGGAACCCCCCACTGGAATCAAAATCCACAATGTTCCAGAACCCAGACTTTGGTCCTCATTAAAAACTCCACAGACAAAAAAGTCTAGGAGACCTGCTAGCCAAACCTTTCACACAGCAGGGAAGGTTTGCATTGGTTTTATTTTTAAGTTAGCAGACTAGGTCAGGACTCATTTGGAAGGCTGATAAAAGACAGAGCCCATGTTTCATCTTCTGATTAATCCCAAGCTAAACAATTCAGAGAGTTTGATCGCTTAGTCTCTTTTAAAAACATATGTGACAGCTAATAAGTAGCCATATCTAGTGCAAATAACAGGGCACCTCGTGTTTGCCTGTAGGCTCTTGGTGGACCCTTATTAGGCTTATTCTAAGATCATGTAGTAAATCACAATTTCCTTTGAAAGCACTGTTACAATTTTTACCCGTGTATTATTGAAACCAACGTGTGTGTATTCTGCCACTTGGACATTACTTGCGTGCTGCTCATATTCCCAGTATAATCTACCTTGAATTTAACAGCATGTTTGATGAAGTGGGTATGTGATTCATGTAAGCCTTGTAGTGTGTACATGTAAGGGGAAATAATTGGGCCTGTATTTACTGCAAGGCTCATTAGTTACATTTGAATTAAACTTAAATCTTTGGAGAATAACAAAGTATTTTGCATTTTCCAAGATTTTTTCTAAATCAAGGCTTGGAAATTTAAAGACTTTTTAAGTAACAAGTAATCAATCCTGCAGGAGATGAATGGGAGCTCCCAATACGCCAAGCAAGATCATGGGTGTTTCAGGGAAATCCATGATTGGCCCTCTAATCAAAGTGCCTGGGACCATCCTGATCACCTGACTTTAATAGCTCCACCTTCTGTGACCACCTCAGTTATCTTCTCTTCCCTCCCACTACCATGCTGGTCTCTCTGACACCGCCCCACCCCCCATTCTTCATTAGGAACTTCATCCCTCATATCCCCATAGGACATATCCTATACCTTCATTATAAATCACCACATGCATTGTGATTATTTGCTTCCTTGAATATCTTCCTCACAGACTGTGATCTCCCCAAGGACTAAGACTTACTTGCCTTTTCACTCCCAGCATATAACAGAATACTTGGCATATTTATTTGCATACACATTTGTTTATTTGCATTGCCTTTTTACAGAAGAATATTTCTAGGTGTTTTGTAGAACAGAGGTATTTATAATTCAAAGGGCTAAAAGATAACCCATAAATAAAACAGAGAAGAGCAGAAATAAGAGGCAATTAGTTGATGCTCAGCATAGTTGCTAGAATATATCAGTCAGGATCTCAGCAGGATCTGAGGGCACACTCAAATGGAATCCATTAAAGCAGTGGTTCTCAACCTTCTGGCCCTTTAGATACAGTTCCTCATGTTGTGACCCAACCATAAAATTATTTTTATTGCTACTTCATGACTGTAATGTTGCTACTGTTATGAATCATAATGTAAATATCTGATATGCAGGATGGTCTTAGGCGACCCCTGTGAAAGGGTCGTTCGACCGCCAAAGGGGTCGCGACCCACAGGTTGAGAACCGCTGCATTAAAGAGCGTTTAACAAGGGGATTACTTGCAAAGGTGTTGAGAAACATTTAAAAAAATGAAAGAAAGTGGGCAGTGTAGTGCCTTCAGGAGTTTTTAGTATTCTATGCCTGAAGGGCAGGCAAGGTGACAGGTCAGTGGTACCCAGAGAAAGAACTCTATGGAGAAGGTCCACAGGATAGGAGCTGTGGACTTACAAAGGGCACTAGCTAACCTGCAGTGTTCTAACCTGCAGAGAGCTCAGAGAATAAATTCTTGGTCTCATTCTCTTCTTGCCTTCAGATCTTTCTCATACCTCGCATGGACCAAATCTTAATGGAAACCAGAGGGCAAAGAATCCCCATGATACTAAATAATTCAGAGATTTTGATCGCTTAGTATTTTTTAAAAACATATGTGACAGATAGTAAGTAGCCATATCTAGTGCAAATAACAGGACACCTTGTGTTTGTGTGGTCCATATGGGAGCAGTGCAATGTGCAGAAAAGAGGGGTAAAGAGAATATATCAACACATAGTATAAGCTGGCAAATTCAGTCACAGACATATTAGCAGCCAGCCAGAACAGAACAAGAAACATAACCGGCTCCAAAAATCATAGTATTTATCATTAATAGCATATCAGTGGTTTGTAAAAAGGCACTGAGGCCTAAGAAAAAAATCTACGGCAATTCCTAAGAGTGATGTTCATAGAGTTCCATTTTTACTCGGATAGCATGCCTCAAGGCACACCCAGGGCCCAGTTGAGAAATAATTCTGTGAGGTCACAATAATGGTTTATAAACCTACCAATCTCATAGCCTGATGGTCTAGGGGTAAATTTTAGAGAATTTGGGAGAAATGTCAAATTGATTATCTTTTATGCTATTCTCCAAGAATATTAGTCATTTTATTTTTAACAAAGATTTTAAAAGTTGAGTAACAGACAATATTCTCTGGCAAAAACAAAGATTATATATGAATGATAAAGCTGCAGGCTTCATTCATCAAATGAAGGAGACATAAGGCGAGATTCTTTTGTGAAATTTAAGGTACCTAACCTGATATGCATCTGAAGAGATTCCCAACACCCACACACGTACACACGCACGCACAGCATCAGGCTTGTTCTAGACTCTCTGAAAGTTTCAATAGACATGTTTAAAAAATCAGAAACTGAAATGTGCAGAGAATGAGGTATACTCCTAGTTTGTACTTTCTCCACCTTTGAAACCAAGTAGACCTCCCACAAAAGAAAGCACTTTTGCCTTAGTATATAAATTACTTATTTCATTCCTTGTCACCGTAAAAAGAGCTAATTTCCCTGCTGATATTTATATCATCATTATCAATACAGTTTTAAATTACTTACTAAATGGTAGGTAGTCTGCTAAGTACTTGGCATGCATTAACTCACGTATTACACAATTATCACCATCTGCAATTTACAGGTGAGGAACCCAGACACCGAGACCTTAAATAACTCATTTGTATTAGCCAGGGTTCTCCAGAGAACAAGAACTATAAGATATATAGAGAGATATACAAGATGAGATGTATTATAGGAATTGGCTCACTCCATTACAGAGGCAAGATGTCCTACCATCTACCATCTTCAAGCTGAGAAGTTCCAATGTCCAAGGACAGGAGAAGATGGGGGATCCCAGCTCAAAGAGAGAGACAATATTCTCCATTTCTTTGATTTTTTTCTTCTATCTGGGCTCTCAAAAGATTGAATCATGCTTGCCCACATTGGTGAGGACAGGACTCCTTTACTCAGTCTCCTGATTCAAATATTAATCTCTACTGGAAACAGATATAATGTTCTATCAACTGTGTGGGCATCCCTTAACTCAGTCAAATTAACATGAAGTTAACATTACTCCAGGCCATCCAATATGGAAGAGGATTTAAATCTTAGAAATCTGGCTTCAGAGACCTCCCTCTTCACCAACACAAAATTCTAATACACTTGTCTAGCATTAGACAAGGAAAAGTAGATGCAAAGCCATTGTATGAAATGAGAAACTTGACAGAACCACGACCTTTTTGCCCAAGGAATACTGCTGGCTCAAAACTTCCCCAACTGGGATTGAACAGGACACCTTGTCCTGTAAAATGCACCAGGAAAAGAATTCCAAGGACTATGAGGTTGGAAAACACTGAGAGCCATGACACATATCTTATTACAGGCTCTGAGAAAGTAGTCATTAAAGAAATCTTTCTTTTTCTGTTTATCCAGATTCTACTTAATTTAGTCCATCAATGAATTCATTCATTGTATCATTCTTGCAAAAGTCAACAATGACTTCTGTGTCAGAAGATCCAAAGGCATAGTTAACAGCTGTACACGATAGACCTTGCCCCTCTTTTGAAACATGCTCTTCACATGGCTTCTGCAATATAATTGTGTTGTTTTATTTCTGTATGTTTCTAGTTGCTTCTTTATCAGTTTACCATTTGCCAGCCAACAATATGTGAAGTCCTCAGGACTTAACCCTAGGCCCTTTCCTCTTCTTAGTTGAGGATCACTATTTAAGTTATAGCATCCACATTCATAGTTTTAATATCCCCCATTTGCAGATGATGCCCAGATTTATATTAATAGATTATATAGTTGGTGAGATTATATATATATGTAATCTCTAAGCTTCAGAATCATTTATCGAAATCATATTATGATATCCCACCCAATAACATCTCAAGTTCAACATGTCCATAATAAATCTCATTATTTTCTTCCCAAACTTTTCTTCCTATAGTTTGTTCACAGGAAGTGATGAGAATAGTCATTCATTTGCTTACCAATACCAGGACTTCATTTTGTGACTCCATCTCTCTTAATACCCCATATCTAATCATCAAATCCTATTTACTTTGTAGCTAAATTTCCCTCATAACCATCCATTTTTTTCTATTTTAACAACTACAAGCCTAGTTCATGTTATCATAATCCATTTCTTAGAGATTTTACAAGACATAACTTGGTTGAATATACATGTACTCTGCATCATGCTCATCCAATCTATTCCTCACCTTACAAACACACATCCAAATGAGGAATATTTTAAAAATGCCAATATAATCATGTCTTCTTTCTCCTTAAAATACATCAGTGGCTTCTCATTTAACTCATGATAGACAAAACCTTTTTCATGAGAGCCTTCAATACCTTCCATCAGTGGTTCTTGTCTACCACTCTGAGCTCACTACCATTTCTCTTTCCCTCAACGTCTCCACTTGGAACACGTGGGCCTTTTGCAATTCATCACACCTGTTGGGCTCATACCTAGGACTTTGGCAGAGGCGGTTTGCTGTACCTGGAATGTGAATCTCTCTCTTCCTCTTCTATTTAGTAACCACTCAGCCTTCAGATTGTATCCGAGCACCACTGCTTTGGAGATGTCTACCTTCACTCCCACATGAGACCAAATACCCCTATTGTAGTCTCTGGAAACTACATACATATGCTTTAGAGCATTTGTCTTACCTGCAGTTTTATAATTTCTACATACTTACTGGCTCCATGTCTATTGTTCCTAACTAGACTGTACACTATGTGAAAGTAAGCAGTGTTCTTTTTGTTTACTAGTCTATCTTCAGCACCTAACACACTGCCTCAAACAACATGGGTGCTCCTGGAGCCAGGCACTGTTTTGCCAGCATTGTGCGAGGTGCTGCATGTAGAACATTAGAGAAAACAGACTTCATCTCTTTGCTCACGGAATTTTTAGTCCAGTATTAGAGAAAGGTAATCAATAAGCCAGCACAATGCACTGTGCAATGGGGATTGAAACAGAAGAGAGGTTCCAGGAAAATCGAGATGTGGAGGGTTAAGAAACGCTTCCCAGAAACCAAAGACCTAAATAAGAACGATTGCTATGTAAGCACTTTATGCAAAGTGATTCCCAATGACCTTCATCTGAGAGGGAGGTAAATAAGGAAACTAAGGAGCAAGGAAGGTAAGTGACTTGCCAAGTTTGCTCAGCTAATTAGAAGGGGAGCTGGATTCAAACCTAGACAGGCTGGCTCCCACTTCTGTGTTCTTAACGCCACGCTGCACTGAGTTTCTGAGTTGCCTCGGCACAAGAGACTCAAGAGAAGGCAGGGTGCCAAGCAAAGGGGAGAGCAACAGCAAAGACTCTGAGACGAAAAAGGATTATAATCTTTTGAGAAACCGACTGATTAGTTTGCATTTTTAGAAAGAAAAAACAAAACAAAACACGAGCCATAATGTAGAGACTGGACTGGAGCAAGGCAAGCCCCAAACAGGTTACTCTTTTCACATATCTACGGAAATCCTTTGGGACGTGCGATCCTGGGAAGACAGTTCTCCACAAACCAGAGACTGGTTAAGTTCTGATTCCTCTTTGGGTCCTCTCTTCTCAAGATCACAAAGAGAAGATGGCATGTTTAAATATACATGCTTTGGTCACACAAATGACCCCAAGAAGGAATCTGACTTGGTTCAGAATAAATCCATTTCCAGAAAGTTTGCACAACCTCAGGGTTTTAAAATTTGAAAAGAACTTTTATCAAGTCCATATGTAACAATGAACAAAAAATAAGGGGACAATTTACTACTAATTACTTCCCCTGAAAAATTTAATCTATATCACACTCTTTGAATTTAACTATAGAGAACTTGCTTTTCATCCTCCTGGCTTTGAAGGGCTGTGTGGGGAAGGAGGGCGGCGATGCCAGATCAGGCGTTTTTGCACACGATGTCCACAGGGAAATCTAAATCTATAACCATCATCATAAAGTGAGACAAGAAGCAAGTCAGAAAGGGATGAATGACGGGCAAGGGATAGCCAAGGGGTTTACAATAATCTATTATTAAAATGCCTTAAAAGAGCAAAGAAAATGCTTATCAGATCAGCAAAGCACCTTTTAATAAATAATATGATTTGGGTTTAATTAATGGCCTAATTACAGTTTTACCCAATAGGCTTAAATGCTCCAAAGGAACAGTTTGAGTCTCTTTGGTAGATAATCTGTGTTTTAAAAAATGTTCTAATTACATATTTGCTTGAGTAAATAATGTGAGTTTTACAAAACTGCCTAATGATATATTTATGTGACTATATTTACCCAAATGGCCTCTCATTCTGCACTAATGGAGTTGGGATTACTGTTCCTGGGACACGTGGGAAAGGGGTTGGCTCCGGCTTCCACCCTAACACCCCAGCGATTCTCACACTGTCCTCACTCTCCCTCACCCCCAAACACACCAGTGAAAGCATATGACCTGCTTATTCATCATCAATTTAAGTAGGGAAAGAAATTCTTCCTCAGCCTTTTGTGGGAACACATTTTGCAGAAAGGCTACGGGCTTGAAAAATGAGTATTAATACTGCATATTGCTCCATTAAAAGTAGATAATGAGACTGTGACCAAGATGGGGCATTCAAGGTTTCCTGGTAAGCAGCTATATAATTTATTCTTTTCCTTATGTAGTATCTTTACAAAAAATCATACTCCATGTACTGAACTCAAATTGCTGGGACATTAAACCACCTAATGGTCTGTAGTCTCCCCCTTATCCAAGTTTTCACTTTCTGTGATTTCAGTTATCCATGGCCAACCGTGGTCCAAAAATATGAAATGGAAAATTCCAGAAATAAACAAATCATCAGTTTGAAATTGTGCTCCCATTTGGAGTGGTACAATGAAGTCTCGAGCCACACTGCTCCATTTTTCAGTGTCTTATCAGATCTACTGTCTCGGTATCACAGTGCTTGTCTTCAAATAATCTTTATTTAAGAATAGCCCCAAAGGCATTCATATAAATTTTGTTGCAGTATCTATATATATAAAAGGCTAGTGACCGACCATCTGTCTATCCGTTCATCCGACCGGCTGGTACATATGACATGCTCTGGCAATTTTCATGTTTTAGAGATATAAATGGAGAACAACTGGATGCATATCTACCCATACAATTGCATGTAGGATCTAAATGTTTCACTTTATAGTTTCCCCATAAAATTGGACTCTTGGCCCACATTTACCCTTTAAAATTAGGCGAGCTTCGTTCACAAAATAATTAAACATGGCCCAGGCAAGGAAACACAACATTTCCATTTCCAGTCTTTCCACTGTTGGTTTAGAACAGCCGTGGGCAAACTACGGCCTGTGGGCCGGATCCGGCCCGTTTGAAATGAATAAAACTAAAAAAAAAAAGACCATACCCTTTTATGTAATGATGTTTACTTTGAATTTATATTAGTTCACACAAACACTCCATCCATGCTTTTGTTCCGGCCCTCCGGTCCAGTTTAAGAACCCATTGTGGCCCTCGAGTCAAAAAGTTTGCCCACCTCTGGTTTAGAACCACAGAAGCTTACTGGGTGAAATCTGCAAATGGCCCCCATATACAGGGGACCAGGAGAGATTGAATAAAGTGGTAGGCCACTCCAGATTGGTAGGTGACAGTTTTAATAAGCAAGGGGAATTTCAAGATTTGTCTTGGGCAACCACAAGATGAATAGACCTCCACACCTATGTACCAGAATCTTAAAACTTTCTATAGAGGCATTAATGGGGTTCAATCACGTGTACAGTCCAGATGGTCTCAACAACATCTTTCTTAAAGCTGAACTCTTGAGATGACTCCTAGTATGGAAATAGTGGGTAAAATGTACATTCCAAGGACAGGGGAGGGGGTGAGAAACTTTTGATTGCCCGGGTCCTACTCTTAGATCATGTTCTCTCAATGACTCTGACATCCACAAGTGAGAAAATTTACCAAAACACATACAAAAAAGAATAAAGTAAATGGTTGAGAGAACAATAAGAAAAAAAGACAGGTGAGAGAATAAGGAATAAGATTAGCATCCCATCTAATGCATTAATAGCCTATAATAGACACTAAGCTTCCTAGATGCCAAAGCAAAGCAGAAAAAGTCACAGGTTAAACCAATCAATCAAATTAGATGATCAGCCAGGCAGATCTTCCTGATTTTCAGATCTAAACTAATTTCTCCCGTAATCTTCACACACAGGATGCCATGTGCACACTATATTTCAATAGCATCCAAATAGAAAACACAATGGTAAGTTTCATAAGATTGAGAATTACCATTTAAGTCAAGGAGAGAGATCCATGTTTTTATAAAACGGAACACACAATAAATATAACATTAACTGTGCTGATCGCAGTGGTCTCTCTCTTGGATGATTCAGAAGGCATTCCAATAATTCTGGGAACTCAAGGACCCTCATTTGAGGCACTAATTTTATTTTACTATAAATGGGAAAAATCGCTACTTAATCGAGAGCTCAAGCTGATAGAGTGCCAGATTAACTAATTTTCACCTTAATAAATATGTAGTTATTTATTATAATGTTGAATCCCACTGCTGACACCCATATACATTACTTCTTTCCCTGGGCATTTTCTCTCAGAACTCAGATGATCCCATTGTTCAGACCCAAAGACGTGTGGTTCTGAATTGTGGAGTAAAGATGTCCACAGCGTGGACCCCAAAGCACTACAATCCATTCATTTCTCTCTTCTGGTCCAACAGCATCTGAGGCTCTTGCCTGCAGGAGTGCAGCCGCAGCACCATCTGTTTACTCTGGCCTCGTTTGCCTGGATCAAGTAGGAAATTGAAGGCACTAAGCTGAATTTTTCAGAAACTTTGCAGTAATTGAAGAGAGAGGGTGATAAAGAAAGAGGAAAAGCTGTGGCAACTTAATTATACTGGTCATTTCGCGGGCTGCATAATAAAGCTAAGGAGTATTTTTGAAATAGTACCAAGCTTAGAACCAACCATAATTTCAAGCACTTTGTGGAGGAGCCCGACTACTCAAGTAGTCGTCTATAATTAGGATGTGAAACTCAGCCCTGCAGTCATTTATTATTGAAATTGCCTTAAGGTGATCTCCAAAACAACTTCATCTCTTGATTTACCTCCTCCGCCCCTTTCTAAAAGTGGCAAATGGAATTCATGGGATTAGCCTCGCAGGAGCAAACAGGCAGAGATGAAATGCAGCCAGGAGCTGGTGCTTGGAAGCACCCGGGAGGGAGGTGCCAGGAGGGCCTGGGAGGATCATCAGAGAACTGACTGGAAAGAGTCTCTGTTCCCAGAAGAGAGCAGGCTTCAATGGCTTCGCTCACGTTTTATTACACATTAGCACAGCCATATGCTCCGCTCGTGTGGGCAGCACCTGCGGGGCGTGCGTCAGCCTCCGACGCCAGTGGAGAGCTGGGACGGTTCTTCTTAGGAAATGAGACCTAGTGTGGCTGCAGGAGCCGCACCTGTCCTCGGCTTCCACATAACATATTTCTTCATGCGGAGTCCATTCGGGTTGGGGTTTTTTTTCCATTCTATGTCCACCAAGAGAAGGGGGAAAAATACAATTTTCTGTTACTCTGAAACACACGGGAGGAAAGAATCTAGCTTTTTAAGCGGCTAGTAGCTAGTTGGAGGGAGGAAAAAGAGAAGAAAATGTTCTTTCCCAGACTTGAAATCAATATACCTTATCCAACCCAAATCAAATTGTGCATGCCCAAGCCATCAGACCCGAGCTTCCTCGTTAAGAATACATATTCTGCCCTCAGATTAAATCCCATTATGTCGCAGAGGCTGCGTTTCTCCAGCCAACCCGAAAAGCCTTGACAGGCAAAGCGTGATAGCATCTAGAGAGGGGGAACCGCCGGAGCCTCCGAATCTGCAAGTTTAAATGAGGAACCTGGCAGCTGGCTATGCCCCCGCTCAGAAGTATGCCAGTGAAAGCAGCCCCGGGTTATAAAACCTCCATTTGGGATGAGCCGTCTTTGCCCCTGGTCCCTGCCTGGGCTCAGCGTGTCCCCAGGCTGCCCGCAGCCCGCCTATTTTGACGTCCACCTTCTCAAACTGCTCTGCCCGGCATTAGCCCACACTCCAGTCGCTCCTGCTCCTTTCTCCCATCAAACTTGGCTGTTTCACTTGCTACTTTCTCAGGACTTGATGACAAATGAGTTTTATTAAATACTGCATTAAAATGTTAATGTGTCACACCCTCCAGAAAGCAGATTTATAGTTAATAGAGGCCTCGATTTTTTAACTCACAGAAGAGTCTATTGGTAGAATTTCAGGAAATATGATAGTATGGAAGGAAAATTCTTTAAAGTAGCGTCTCTGAGCCTACTCCAGCAAATCACACTTTGTTAGGATGGACTTGGCTGCAATGAAATCTCAGATTTGAACGGCCAAAATAATAGGGACATTTATTATTGCACATAAGGAGCCCCAAGCATGAAACAGATGCGAGGCTGTCCATGTCTCTGCTCTAGCCAAGTCGGCATGTCATGTCCCTCAGCTTGTCCCAAGATGCCCATCCTAGTTTCAGGCATCTGACAAAGATACAGCCACCTCCAGAGGAAAAGCAAATATCTTGTCCTATATATGACTACCAGAGAGAAAACATCTTATACTTGCTCACCAGCAACCTTCTCACATATCACTGGCCAGGGGAAGTTGTCACAGGCAAGGTTGTGAATCCAGCATGTCAAACTCGTGGCCTGCGGAGCAGCCCGCAACAAGTATTTTTGCAGCCCAGCCAATATAACCGTATGTAAGAAAACATTAATTTTACCATTGCTCTTGTTTTATTTTATACTATACGAAATAAACCTACGTTTCTATGAAAACTGAAGCTTGTGTTTTTTTGTGGCCCACATAAATTTAAACCTTGTTTATTTGGCCCGTGTTAGCCTTTGAGTTTGACATGCTTGTTGTAAATTATGCCTGGCTTAGACCACCCACACTACCTTCCAGTCACTTAGGAGAGGGCAGTACTTCAGAACAAAACTGAGAATGTTTACATATTGAATCCAATGGAACTTCAATGCCAATTGGGTCTTGTACTTTGGTTTAAATTCAGTAATTCTATTCTTCCGTCCACTAAAGCAATGGTCGACAAACTCATTAGTCAACAGAGCCAAATATCAACAGTACAACGATTGAGATTTCTTTTGAGAGCCAAATTTTTTAAACTTAAACTATATAGGTAGGTGCATTGATATTAACTCAATTAGGGTACTCCTAAGGCTTAGGAAGAGCCACACTCAAGGGGCCAAAAAGCCACATGTGGCTCGCTAGCCGCAGTTTGCCGACCACAGTACTAAAGGCTTTGTCACATTTTGAGCTGCAGCAATTTCAGTACAGTGGGGCCTTGACTTACGAGTTTAATTCGTTCTGAGACCAAGCTCATGCAAAAAATCGGCCGAGAGACAGCTGGTATCTCAAAAAACTCGTTAGTCAGGACACTCGTAAGTCAAGGCCCCACTGTATAATGAAAAGAAGAGAAGAAAAAGAGGAATTAAGTAGAAGGCAAGACAAATAGTAGAGTCCAAAGGGTTGTATTACATGATTGCCACTTTCCCATATCCACCACCCTTTCACCATAACTCAAAACTCAGAGCAGGTGGGTGTCTTTGACCACAAAAATCAAATGAGGAGGAGGTAAGTACAGACTTGCAGGAGGTTGCCCATGTCCTGTGCTGGTCATGCAGGAACTGGAAGTGATGCATTATAGTGCTCAAAAGTCAAAAACGCGCATCACAAGGAAGAGGATAATTTGCTGGAAGTTGAGGAAGCCAGAAACATATCCCTTAAGCCTTTGTTTCATTGATCCAGAGTAGAGAAAGTCAGCCATGTCCACTGTTCAAAATGTCAAACCCACCTTTAAGTGGATTCCAGTGATTAGAGAGTGAACTGAAACCTGAAGCTTTTTCTGAAGAGGAAGTTCCACCGGCCCAGTGACTGGAGGCAGGACCTCTGCATGTCTTCACCTGGTAACGATCCTCAAGGCACTGTGACCTCTATTACATGGCTTCTCACAGACGGACTTGAATGATGAAAAATATTCCCTAAACTTATCTTAAATAGGGACAGACCTTCTTCATCTTCTGCTTCCAAGTACTTGAAATAATGCTAATTAATAGCTAGTCATCTACATTTATTGAAAACATACTGTTTGAAAAATTATGTAGAAAAAAATGGAGTTGCTGACAGTGTGCTCTGTGTAACAATACAGGGAAGGGGTTATAGCTAGAAAGTTTCTTTGAAATATATTAAAACAGAAAGTTCAAATGCTTAATGTTTAATCTTTTACTAATAAAACAAACAAACAAACAAACCAAGACTGCCTGGATGGGTTGTGAAATATTGTAGTGAAAAATCAAGACACATTCACATATTAGAAATTCTGGGTGGAAGTGTCACTTCCAGAAATCCAGTTTCGCACACGGATATGTCTCAATGCACTAGTATTGTGGGGTAGGTATTGCCAAGGCTGGACAGTTCATCATGACAGCCAAGAGCCAAAGAGCAACCCCAAACTCCTGTGCTAGTCTCCTGCCTGCCCAGGTAACACCGAGCGCTGTAAAGACAAATCTGGGCCCAGAATGCAACATTTTACTCAAGAGATTTCTGAACAAAGACATCCTACTGGTTGGGTAAGTTATCATTCTTTCCTACTTATTTTGACAAGCAATTTGTCACCTACGAAACCAGGTATAAAACTGAATTTTAAGGATAGTGCTATGAGTGTAACCAGACCAGTCAAACCCTGACTTGCGCTTTCCTTGAGGAACTGCCTTCTTTCACCCATGTTTGCCCTTCCTGAAAGCCCTGCTTGGCAGCAGCCATCATTAACTAACACGCGAGGCAAAAAATACCTCCTTTTGCTTCAGCCTTCTAGTGCCTAACATTGCAACCAACCATTATTGTCACTCAAATTATTTAATTAAACAACCATTGAGCACTCACTATATGAGGGAAATACACTGACTAATTGTGAGAAAGTGAAAAAATCAATTCGCCACAATCTCCATTTTATAGAGTATATAACCCACCGAGAAAAAGGATGAGTAGGCAAATAACTCTGTATAATACAGTACATGCCAAAAGGAGAGGGCCAACAATATACTAGGGAGAATCAAAGCTGGAAGAGATGCAATCCAATCGGGAAAATCTTTGTGGGAAAGAAAGTATGTGCGAACAATCTTAAGCTAGATTTTTAACAGAAGAGACAGAGATAGCATACAGTTAGAACAGGGCCATGAGCAAGCGCAGAGGCCTCTTTTTTTGCTTGTATGTTTCTTTCAAATGGGCAATCCAAAATGGGAAAAACATTAACCCAAGGACACTGCAGAGAACAGTGGATATAGGATAGGATTCAGATGAAATAAGATCATCGACAGGTAGGTTTCAATGGTCAAGAGAAGCCTTTTGAAAAGTCCAGAATATTTGGCACATTAGGGGAATCTGGAAGCTTCTCGGGGCAGCATGAGATCACTGGTCAAGGAGATGGAGATGTCAAAATGAGTTTTGCCTTCTTCCCCATTTATTCTTGGGCGGCCTCTAACCTCAATGATTGTCAAGAGGCTTGTAAAGCTAATTTTTGGGGGGTCAAATGCCCAGTGAGCTCAGCTTCAGCCAATACTTGGAGCCGATGGATACAACTGTCTCATTTTCATTCCTTTACTCAAGAACTCACTTTCTTTTAGATAAACCACCAACTATTTCCAAACATTTCTCTTATCAGACATCCACTAATTTGAGATTCGTGAAGTGTTTTGCTATTTTGCTGCCTGGGTTGTTTTGTTTGGCTCTGCTTGCTTCCCTTTCTTTTCAGTCAAGAATTCTCAAGGACAAGATTACTGTAGCCCTGGAACAGGGTGTCCCACATGAATATGTACTCACAGGCCTGTAATAGGTAAAATATGATCAACCCTGTGGAAGGTAGAACATACCAGTTTAACAGCCTTTAAGCAGAGAGGAGGTTAACTCTCAATTCCGAAAACATGTACTGCGTTCTGACTTTCTGCTCAGTATTATAAGAAATGGAGATAAAATAAAAAAGTTTTTGCCCTCAAAAAACGTACAGTCTGTGAAAAGGTCATGAACAAGTGCTATGGACAAAGGAAACACGTGGAATTTGGGGAGCTCATAGGAGGGCACATCTGGACTATATTTCTAGAATTGGGGGGAGATTGTTCTGGGAAGCTCTCCCAGGTAAAGTGTCATTTAATGTGAGAAATTATAAGCAAATTGTTACAAGTCTATCAGCTCACTCAAGAAAAAGAAAAAGTTGGCTGGGTTCAAATCCTAGCTTGAAGGTTGAGCAAATTAATTAACCTTTCCACGCCTCCCTTTACATATCAGCATAATAGAAAAAAAACCCACCTTTGTATGTACAGCATAAATTAATTGTAAGAATGAAATAAAAATGTATCTCTAGCTGGTGCTTAACAGACACTGTTTTCCTTCTTTCCTTTTGCACAAACTTGTGTAAGAATAGCTATTCTTATCTATCTCTTAACTGAATTTCTATGTGAAGCAAATCATCAAAATTATGGTAGATTACTGTTACAGTCCTTGAAGGAATAATATCTCATAATATATGTATGTATACATACATGTCTATACATACATACGCACACATATATTTACATATACCTGAAATTTTTAAAAATAAAGAAGAAATGTTGAGGTTATGTAGTAAGAAAAACAGACCTCAAAGTTAGCCCATCTAATATGAAATCATAAGCTCCACCAAAACTTCCTCTTCCAGAACTCTCTATGTCAGTGTGTGACAACACTGCCAGCCACTGTCACATCAGACACAGTCATCCTTGAGATCTGCTTTTCCCTCATGCCCAGACCACACCCACCACTGTCTTGGTGACTTTTCTCCTACATATCTCAACCCTCCCCCAATCCTTTCTTCACAGTGTGCACCTGGCCACATGGTCTCAGTGCTGGACACAATGTTTGGTGTCCAGGACACTTATAACAAACCCTTTTTAAATTAATGAATACATAATTAAATGGGACATGCAAGAAGGCATAGCAAAAAAAAAAGATTGTAAAGTTTTTTGACTTTCGTCTTTTTTACTCAGAAGTATTGAACTGCAATTCACTGAATTTTTGTGTAATTATTTTTGGTGTGTTGTTAACAAAACACTTACAAAGTAGATGGTAATATCTATAATAATACAAATGTAATATGCTAATTAGACCAGACGACCTTCTGGACGAAGCTGGGGCTGTGAGGGAAGCCCGGGTCCTGGGTGCCAGAGGGGAGCCGGTGCTGGCAGCCGGGGGAAGGAAGGCCTACTATTGCACAAATTTCATGCATCGGGCCTCTAGTCTTTAATAACAAAGAAGACCGAACTATAACATCAAAACTTCATATTCTGAAGCAGAAATAAAAGAAACATAGGAAAGGCTTGAGATCAGGGGTCAGCAAACTGAGGCCAGCACGTCAAATCTGGCTTTGATTTCATGGCGCACAGCACACCATGTTTTTACTCTTGGCTGTGCCTGCCTTCGCGCTCAAGGGCAGAGGGGAATAACTGCTACAGGGCCCGTAGGGCACATGAGCCTAAAACACTTCCGTCTGGCCCTTTACAGAAAGAGGAAAAGCTTACCAAGACCTACCTTAGGGAATCAGGAAAAAGACCTATGTAATTTCTTAGAAGGCATATATTTATGTAATAACAGAAAGAGTGACAGAAAATAATATATTGTGTTTTAAAAACGTGTGAAATGAGATTAGAAGGGAAAGGAAGCTAAGGCCAGCATTTAGGTTAAGGCTTGTGGTGGCTGAGAGATGGCCCCAAAGATCATTGGGTCCGAGGCCCAGGGACCTCTAACTGCTACCTTATTTGGAAAAGGGGTCTTTGAAGAAGTGATTCAATTAGGGGTTTTCAAATGAGGAGATTATCCTAGATGATCTGGGAGGAGGAGATGACACACACACACACATATACACACACACACACACACACACACACACACACGAATGAAAGGCAGGGACAGGGGCAGGGGCTGGAGCGGTGCAGTCACAAACCAAGGAACACCCGCAGCCACCAGGGGCTGGTAAAGGCAAGTTACAGACTGTCCCCCAGGCACCCCAGAGTGAGTTCATTCATGGTGACATCTTGATTTTGGAATTCTGGCCTCCAAAGTTTGAGGGGAAAATTTATTATTATTATTATTATTATTGTTATTTTGCCACCAGATTGATAGTAATTTCTTACAGAAACCACAGGAAATTAATTGAGTCCTGAAGAAAAAAAATTGAGCCCATCTGTGCACAGTCAAAGAAGTTGGGGGTGAGATTAATTTCATCAGAGTACATGAAGTACCTAGAAGTTTGTATTTCATCCCATTCAGTTTTGCCAAATACATAAGAAACTGCTGCATTAAAAAATAGCACTTAGGAATGAGTCCATTTCCCAGGGCTACCATGCCTCTTCAAATCTCAGCAACACATCTTCAGATCTTTGTCACTCTCCCATCTTCATTTTATAAAAACCCTACTGTGCCCCACAAACAAGATTTGCAAATCATAGGCTTTGCAGAGTATCTATTCTAAACTAAAGGCACAGGGACACAGGAAGGAGTCCCTGAATTATCTCAACTGCCACTTAACTATTTGATGAATTTAGTTAAGGCTCTTAATTTCTGGGTCATCACCTGCCCTGTTCCCCCCCTCCCCCCCCAAAAAAAGGACAAGCAAGCAAGAAAGAGTTTATTTCATTCATACGTGTCATGAGATTATTAAAACAATCATTTATGCTAATACCTGGCATCAGAATTCTTTAGTGAGCAAATTATCTTTGCTTGAGAAAAACGCCTCACTGTGAAAGAAAAGACTCAAGGTTTCAGAGATAAAGTGCTCTACATAAGACAACTATATAAGCTTTGGGTTTTATTTTTGATCTGATGAGCGAGAAGGGCGGGGAGAAAGAGAGGAGAGAAATGAGATGGAAAGGGATGTAAAGATGTGAGCAGGCTGGAGGGAAGGGACCCACTGGCCAATGACTCAGTCCCTGTTTCTCTAAGAGCCGAAAACTGCCCTAGTCCAGGTCATCTGCCCACAAAGACAGGGCACCCCCGGGCTTATTTTCTGACCCTTCTGCCATCACACTAAGAAGATGGAACAGGATTGTTTCCTGGCTCATCAACACAGCAGCTACTGAGAGTTGAGGGACCCAACTTAAAAGATAAATAGTTGGAAAACCAGGGCAGTTGGACTCTAAGGCCAATCACCTCCCTTCCTACCAGTGATGGCTGAGGTTCCTTGAAAAAGAGCATACATTTTATCTGAAACAATTCAAGTAGGAAAGGCTGAAATGCAATTAATGCCAATAAGTAAGTGCAACTGTTTGATATGGGCAGGAGGTGGCAGGGGCACAGCCACAGGCACGGAGTTTCAGGAGAGGGGTCTGGGCATGGAAGGCTGACTCTAGGGCCCTCACAGTGTGCGTACACGTGCCCCTACCTACACCCAGGCAAGGCCGGAAGCAGCCACCAGACATACATTTGGAAACTATTTGTGGATCTGACCCCTTCTTACCATCTCTGCTATCACTGTCCCTGTCTAAACCTCTAGCCAGGACTGAGACCTCTAGCCAGGACTCAGCTGCAGCCTCATAGAGGCCTGATACTCCCAGCCTTCCGCCTTAGGGTCCTCGGGTTCTATGTCTGAATCTCGCCTGGTCCATGAGGCTCCCCGACCACCCAAACTGATGCTTCTGCTCCTCCCTTTCCCCAACCCATTCCCTGCAACTTCCAATCCTCTTCACCTGCTCTATTTCTCTTTATTTCATAGCATTTGCCACTTCAAAAAAATCTACTGTGTTTATTGACTATTTCCCTCCACTCAACCCCGAGAACGCAATCCTCCGTGAAGTCAGGGGCCTTTGTTTTACGCCTCGATGTATACAATGCCTGGCTTGCAGTGGCTGCTCAAAAGTATTTAATATTTAACAGTAAATGAAGGTAAATCCTGAAACTATTTTTTCTTAGTAAACTTTTAACATAGAAAAATGTAATAAGGCCACGTTTTGAAGACTCACCATGCATCATTGTGCTATGAAACCAGCTTCAATTAGAATTAGCACTGCTCACTCACATATGAAGTAAGTGTTTGATGAGGACCTTCACTGCACCAGGTACTGTTCTCAGTTTTAAGGCTGTAATAGTTGGGGGAATTGTTTCTAGTGGGCAAGACAGACAATTAAAAGAGGCTAAAACTGATGATTATATCTTTTAAGAACAATATGACATAGTATCTAATAATAAATGTGCTTGGAAAAGTCTAAGGCAATGGTTGAAAATTCTACATCATTTAAAAAACTGCATTTTCCCTATGTTTGGTTCCATGCCAAGCAAGTTTTAGATGTGTGATGTGCCTCTCACGAACCCACGGTCTAAGTGGGGGAGGACTGGCTTCCCGCTCACTAGACTCCCGTTTCAAACCCATGGAGAGCGCGTCTTCCCACGGGCAGATGGTGCGTGCCCACCTGCAGGTGCCGCAGCGGGACCTCGCGTGCTTGCAGCGATTCCCACACTCTCCCGTCATCGCTGAGGGTGGCAGGGCACGAGAGCACAGCCGAGGGGCCCCGCACGCTGTGGCATTTCACGCTCTTAGTAAGGAGGGCGGCTCCAAATAGCCCTGCCCCTGCAAGAGCATCATCTAGTTCCAGAACTCGCTCCGACTGACTTCAGCTTCCTCCGGCTCCCTTGCAAGAATGATAAATGCTACAAGCAGAAAGCCAATTGTGGCAGATCTGGGCTTTTCATGATACTTTCCAACCCACTCAAACCTCTGCCCCAGCTACTTGCTGGCTAAGCCCCCACCCCTCACTTCCAGAATTTATCAAAAGTGCCTATTCAGAGACTATGTTTGGCCAGTGACGGTGGACAGAAATGAAATGCATCGCTTCCCGGTGGAAGCATCTGAGAGCCTGTTGACCTGATGCCTCTGCACACACCCTGAACATGGATGAGACGGAGGGGCCAGAAGGTGACAAGTCGCCGTTGGTGTGATCCTCCAAGTAACTATAGTGCAACTGCCTCTGGATGTGTATGAGGAAGCAAAACACACACACACACACACACACAAGCCCCTTCTTTTGTTCTAAGCCACTGAGATTTGAGGTTGTTATGATAGCATGACCTAGTTTATCCCGAGGAAAGCCCCAACAAACCCGTCTGTGAGCACCTGCCGTCTCTCCCCCTTAGGGAGAACAGTACGGAGGAGCTTGGTGTCTACTGATGGCAGGTTAAGACCCTTTTAAAGATGAGGGAATTTACCGTACACTGATGTATGAAAGAGTTGAAGTGCCTGGTGTCTATCTTGGGACCCTGACTATGAGAGAGAGTTACTTGAGAGCAATATCGAAGGCTTCTGAAACATGCTCTGATACATCCCAAGGTAATTTATTTCAAGTTTCTCAAAGTGGGAGGCTAACAAAAAGGTTTAATTTAAAAAACAGGTGCCCCCTGGCTGGCGTGGCTCAGTGGTTGAGCACTGTCCCAAGCACCAAGAGGTTGCTGGTTCGACTCCTGGTCAGGGCATGTGTATTATGGGCTCGATCTCTAGTAGGGGGCATGCAGGAGGCAGCTGATTGATGTTTCTCTCTCACCTCGATCTCTCTCTCTCTCTCTCTCTCTCTCTCTCTCTCTCTCTCTCTCTCTTCCCCCCCTCTCCTCCCTCTCCCTTGCTCTCTCTCAAATCAATAACAACATATTTTTAAAAACAGTTGTAACAATAGAAGCCCTTGGAGTAATAGAGGAGCAAAGGAAAACAGAAAAACGTCCCGGCGCACCTGGGCCACCTGAGCAGGTCTTAAGGTGGCCATGGAAGCAGTGGCCACGACTGACCCACAAGAGCAGGAAGAGCAATGGTGCTCACGTTTGTGGCAGCCACATCCTCATGCAATGAGCTGCAGGAAGGACGTCTGCTGTCAGCACCTTCTATGGCTGAGCAGTGATTAATCCCAGAGCCTACAGCAGAATTTTATTTGCTCCAAGAACAGCTGATGAGCTATGCCAGGATACTGCATTGGGATGGAGGTAGAGGTTGTGTCCCAAAAATTCCATCATGGATGCTCAGACCCAAAATAAGATTTTATTGTCATAATGTTTGCTACCCTGATTATTGACAGTCTTACCCTAGATTGGCCTGGGAAATTAAGAAATCACTTTAAAAAAAAGATGCATGTTTATAGAACCATCAAGAAGGATCTGGAATCTGTTGTAATAACCAGGCATAAAAGTTTAAATAAAATAATGCATTCATTGGATCTTAATGAAACAATGGATGCATTGGGTCTTTAAGTCAGAGCTTTAATGGAATTACTTGGAAGCCAAACTCATTTTCCTCCAAATGGGAGAGCTGAACAGCAGTAAAATAGCATAAAAAGTAAAGCCATGGCATACCCCACCAAGAACACATTATACTTTTAAGACATCTTTATTTCTATTTTCACTGAATTTTCTTTGACGTTTCTATACTAGTACATGGAGATTATTATCCAAATACCAAGCATGTCGAGACAGCTCTAGACTTAGCCCCCTCAGCCTGCACGCTGCTTTGGGTAGAAATGGGTGCGAAGTCTAGAACAGTCATTCCAGGAATTGTGTCTGAGCTATGGCTCCCATCACAGCTCCCAGGCAGCATCTGAATCTACTTCACTTCAATCAGCACAGAGAGATGGAATGGAGCCCACTGAGTGCAGGGCTGCCAGCCCTCTTCGTCTGCCTCCCACAGACATGCATACAGGAAACCTGGCAGCTGCCTTTTCCCTTCCTGTCATTCTCCCAAGGCAAGGAGTAGGCAGATGCGGGAGCGAGGGGGAAGCACAGGCTGCCAGAGCACTAGCCATGGTCAGACTTGCCCTTGCAGCCCCCACCCCAGTGCCCAGCATTTCCCTGGGGCTCTCGCGGGGTTGAAGGTTGAGAAATAGGATTTAGCACCTGAGCAAGGTGTCCCAGAGGAAAGGCAGGCTCCGACAACCAGGGCTGTATTTGAAGCAACAAATAATGCGATGATCTTGCCCCGGTTAAACCCTCTTATCTTTGAAAGAGAGAATGAGAAGTTAGGCAACATTTTGCACTTAGCACAGAAAATCTCCCTGAACAAGTTCAGAGGTGACCAAGGAGGCAAAGAGGGAGTGAGAAAAGCAAAGGGGAAATAAATTGAACACTGGTGGACTTTTTCAGTGTCCCCGATGGGAAGAATCCTACTGTGGGGCAGTGACACATGCCCAGGCAGGCAGTTTTAATTGGCAAGACAACAGACAAACTGGGGATCATGGTCTACTTCCCTTACTAATAAATGTCCCCAATGCCCCCAGCACACGCTGTCAAAACAAATCTGGCTTTCCTCTGACTTGTGTTGATAGGTGGTAACTCTCAACTCAACCAAACAAATTCTGAAGCTGCTCCACTCTCCGAACAATCACAAATGTCAGGAAATATCTACAGCAGAATCCACACACACACACACACACACACACACACACACACACACACACACTCTAAACAGTGTAAGGGACAGGGCCCCTCGGTTAAATGACACAAGGCAAGCTAGATGAGCAGCTCAAAGGTCTCACCTAGAGCTAGAGAACTGCCTTCTTTAATTGACTCATTCACATGTTTCTCAGATGGATGTACTATGCCTTGATGTCAAAGCAAGCATGTCAAACTCTTGGCCGGCGGGCCGTGAGTTTGACATGCTTGTGAGTAACAAGATACTATGATTTGTACACTTACAGAGTTTACAGACTCTCAGGAGAAGGAGGCAACACAATAATGATAATACAGTAAAATTACAATAATAATAATACAATATGATATATCCTACGATAATAGGTTCCTAGTGAAGCCTCTAGAAACAAAGCCAGAGCAGCATTATACAAACCAGAGGAAAAGTGGAAACAATCCAAACATCCACCATATGGATGTGGTATATCCATACAAAGGAATATTACTCAGCCATGAAAAGGAATGGAGTACTGCTACAAGCTACAACATGGATGGACACTGAAAACATTCTGCTAAATAAAAGAAGCCAGATACAAAAGGCCACATGCTGTATTGTTCAATTTCTATAAAAGGTGGTTATGGGAAAATCCATAGACACAGGAAGCAAAGTAGTGCAGCCGAAGGCTAGAGGATGGGAGGAATTGAGAATTGAGAATGACTAATGGGCACAAAGTTTATTTTAGGATGATAAAAATGTTCTCAAGTTAGGTAATGGTAATAATTACACAACCTTGCAAGTATACTAACATGATCTCTTCCATGCTCTCCACCACACACTAGCCTACAATCACATTAAACAGTTTTCCTACCAGACATTAGTCTATATTCACGCTAATATTCAGAGTTTTCCAAATATTTCATGTCTGTCTTGCTTCTATGCCCCTGATGATGCTATCCCCTTGTCTGTATCTCCCCTTTTCCCATCCCCCTACCTGATTTAATCTTACATGCTTCCTAGGATTCAGCTCCAGCGTCATCTACCTCAGAATGCCTCCCGGAGGTCCCCCAGTCATGCCTCTTAGTGTGGGCGAGGGCCCCCATCCTTATCTAGTAAGCTGCCACCCTGTGTTATCATTGATTGCTTGCTAATATGCCTCCCATCCTAGACTGTTAGTTCCTAGAAGGGAGAACCACAGCATTTATGCCCCTAATACTCCTAATACAGTATTGAGCATTGAATACATGCTGAGTGCAAGAATAAATGAATAAAGGAATTCATAATTTAGTCATAATTTTATTCAGCACTTCATTACAACTATTTTAATTACCAACTTCTGAAATTTCCTCAAAATTTAAGAACATAAAGTCAAATGATTACATTTGATGAGAAACACCATTAACTTCATTTAAATAAAGCTCAGCACTATTATCGCATGTAATTTATCACAAAGTTAATCCAACTCATACTTAATGATATGAATAATCATTATAGTGCTGTAATTCATTGGGCATAAAGGTCAGACAGTTAACATAAATGGATTGAAGTAATGTTGCTTGTGTGTAAGCCAAGCATTTCGTTCCTAGAACCCACTGAGGGAGAAAAGAAAAGGGAGTGAGCAGAGGAGGAGGCTCCTCTGATTCCCGAAACAGGAGCTGACGTGGTTCCTGGGGCAGCAGCAGCCAGTATCGTGCATTTTTAGGAGCTACGAGCCACAAAAGTCATTCTTGTCCATTTGCCGATTCACTCAGCCCTGACACTGACCTAAAAGACGAATGGGAAGAAGTTGGCCATTGCTTTAAGTCTTCCTCCCCAACCAGAGAGTGCTTGAGTGGCATTCAATAGTTCAAAAAGGGACAGAAGAGTCCATTGCAGCATCAAGAATTAGACAGATACCTGGCTGATTTGATCTACTCAGAAGTAGGTTAACCTCTCAACTAGAGCGTTCTAGAGCAATTACGCCATAGAAAGCCTGTACGCAAACAAGGGCTAACATCTGTCTGCCTTGGCAAGAAACCCCCAAATATGAGAGAAACCAAAGCATCATTTTGATCTGTCCTGATTCTCCCTCTTTTCATCTCAGATAAAGATCCTAATTATATACTGGCTACGAGTCCATGAGTCATTAATTTACTACAACCTTCAAAGTTAGTACTGTGGAGAATTGCCGTGCAGGATGCATAGCAATGTGCTCAAGGTTATAGACCTCGTACCAGCTGCCTCCCACGGAAGGAATAACAAGTCACATTGGATCACAGAGACCCAACTGGATCAAAAGAGAAAGGAGGCTGGAAGTTAGGGCTTTATAGAGTCAAGCTAAAGAGTGGCTTGCTGAGCTCCTGGAAGGCACTAGAGAGAACCTTAAAAGTTGGGAGAGAGGCAGAGAAAGGGAGGAAGGAAGCAGAAAGAAAACTGGACATATTCCTTCTGCATTTAGGTTTAATAAACAGAAAGTGCCAACCTACAGTTTTGTAGTTAAAATTCTGTAGGGACCATTTTATGTGTGTACACTCGTTTCTTGGAAACAACTAGTGTCATCTTCAGAAATATGTTGGTTATTAAAATAAACCAAACCTAACATTTACTCTCTGCCCAGTAATACCTATAGTATATTTCAAATGAGGTATAGGTAACTGTCATTTTTTTCTTACTTCAGGTTGATTTCAACTTCAGCAAGATTTCTGGTTGAAACACAAGTTTAATAATTATGATTTGTTAGGAATAACATTCTTTTCAGCATATTCATTGCAATTTTTTGCACTTTCTATTAGCATGAGAAAGTCATTTTATTTAGTTCATTTAAATTATTTTAAAATTGGCAGACTAGATATTTGGGGTATAATTTGGACTCCCACACATCTTAATTCATTTGGGATCCAATTAAATTATTTTGATATTCTAAAATGCTTAGCTCCCACTCGTCACTTTCCCCATTCCAAAGTGAATCTCCTATTTCTATCTACTATGTAGGAGAGAAAGTTAAGTCAATTAAATAAAAGTGCTGCGAGTGTAGTCAAATGAATCTGTTTTGTTCCCAACTGCATGAACTTGGACTTATCACCAATCTGTGTGTCTGTGCCCTCATCTGATAAAAAGAAAGACTGGTATTAGAGGTCCTATTATTCCCTTGAATCAAAAGGAAGATACTTAATACAAGTTTTATTAGACTGGAAACTCCTTGAAGGTCACACTCATTCTTCAATACCATGAACACTACTAGTTTGTTATCCTTCCCATTCATACCACCTGACCCAACTCTCCCAAGGGTAGAACAGAGGTGATGAATTTTTTTGGCTTACTTGGTTTGCTTTCTAAGGCCCTGAGAGAGCTATTGCTACCACTCACTCTTACATAGTGCTTCTGAAGTAAACTGTGCTCAGTTAGGCACACATAACCTGGCTACTGTTTGGTTTTGCCGACAACAGCATGAGAAGTCCACTGAGCACTAGAGAAGACTGACACACCGTTCAGAGCTGCTCAGGAAATGTGCCGGGTTTTGGATGTCCTTCTGGTCTTTACATTTGTTTATGAAAGTTCCTGAGAAATCTTGCTTTTAAAAAGTCATGCTTTGTTATTCCCTGCATTTTCCAAATTTATTGGACCACAAGAGCTTTTTTTTTACAAAAAATAAATAACATCCTAAAGAACAGACTTTGGGAAACCTTATTATAAAACAGATAGTTAACGATTGAACACTGAGAATTTGGGCCTTTTCTGGTAGCTTCGAATGAGGAATTCATATTTTATATGTTACTTTTACTTTCCACAAAAGAGAATTTTATTTTATTTTGCAAAAATAATTTTAAAAACTTTTTAAATTGCAAATAAGTAAAAAAACAAACTAACTAAAAATCACCAAAAGGCCACTCCTTAGAAAAAAATCATATTTAGTGCTTGGTCGATATCCTGTTAGTATATCCATAGATGTGTGTATATAAATTTTTTTTATTCTGACAAACAATAGATTAACCAGCATAAATTTATTAGCAAATACTACATATAAGGCTAAACTATTGAAGCATTCTCTTTAAAATCAGGCATAAAACATTCCCTGCTATCATAGATACTATTAGAAACTGTACTGTAAGAAAAGAAACAGATATAAATGTTTAGAAGACAAGAGACAAAACTATCATTACTTATAAATGATGATTATCTAGTTATAAATAGCAATAAACCAACTGGTGAATTATTTTTAAAAAGTAAATAATTAAACAAAGATATTAAGATCAAACACAAAAATCAAAGACCTAGTTATTGATAACTAGAAAATGTAATTACAAAGGAACCTATTCACAGCAGAAACAAAAATTGTGAAATATTTAGAAATAAGCAACCAAAAATGTTCAAATCACCATGGAGAAAATAAAACTATTAAATTACATTAAAAACATTAAATACTGGAGTGTTTTACATTCCTGGGTAAGAAGACTCAATACTGTACAGTTGTCTAGTTTTCACAAGTTAATCTTTAAATTTATGCCAAATTTTCACAAATTAACCTTCAAATTCATGTACAGTAAAATCAATATCTCGATGGGATTTTTCAGGTATAGTTTCATGTGTCTATTTTACAATTCATGTGGAAGATTACATTTGTGAGAATAGGTGAGAAATTTAAAAAGAATAAAAAAGATGATGCTTTCTTGCCAAATATGAAGACATAGTACTTAACTATTGTAATTAGAATATTGCCATTTTGGTTATAAATAATAAGATCCCAAATTCAACCTATGAATATATGGGAAAATATATTTAAAGTATATTTTAAAACCTTTAATATTATAAGATTTTACATTTTAAACCCAGATGGAGGAGAGAGAAATGATCAATATAATTATGAAAACAATTGGCTATCTATGAGGGTCAAGTAACATTTCACTTTAAGTAATTCACAAAAGCTAGTTTCAGATAAATTGCCAGCATAATTTCTGCATAAGGGGAGAAAACTGTAATATAGTTAAAGTAAGTACAGAGGAATATTTTAATCTCTTAGGATGTGATGGGCTTTCTTAAGTCCAACTAAAAGAGAAAAACAAAGGAAAAAGCTAACAAATTTGGCAACATCAAAATTAAATCTTTTGCAAGAATGATAACACCACAAATAGACTGAAAATGAGTGATTTACCAGAAGAAATATTTACAATTTGTATAACAGAAAAAGGACAAGTAATCATAAATCATCAATAACTTATATGAAATAAAATTAAAACAAATAAACCAATAAATTTATAGGGCAAAATAACCCAAATAAATCAGGTAATTCACAGATGACATGCAAATAGCCAATATAGAAATAAAAAGATGGTAACCATAAAATTAAAGTTGCTAGGTAAGATATAACAATATGGATCCTACTCATAATGTAGACATGTACAGTATAATATTTATATAAACAAATACACATTCAAATACATGTACAGACAATACCCCATATATTCTATGCATCTGTAAATATATGTAAATATTTTTATGAAAGGGTTAGAAAAAGCACGTGGACATAAAAATACTGGTAGGAGAGGAAGATGACTTTTCTATATTTTGTTTTTATTTCATGTAGAATGCTTTTATTATTTGAAATTATGTAATTTAAAGTTAATGTCAAAACATGAAAAGGATTCAACAAATGCACCACTAAAAGGTAAAACCTTCCAACTTAAGACACTAGAAAAAGAGAAAATTAAATATACAGCAACCAGAAGGAAAAATAATAAAAATTAGAGTGTAAATAATGAAATGAAAAAATAGAAAAACAATAGAGAAATCAACTACACTAAAAGTATATACTTTGGAACATTACTACTGATCTTATAGAAAGAAAAGGGTCTATAAAAGAATACTATAAATAACTTTGAAAAGAGTGAAAATATAAAATTGAAAAATATGTAGTTAAACTGACCAACAGCAAAAGATACTAAATTACTAAAATTGAGAGTGGAAGAGGGAACATTACTACTGACCTTACAGAAAGAAAAGGGTCTATAAAAGAATACTATAAATAACTGATGCCAAAAATTACTTAGATTAATTAAACAAAAAACTCCTAAAAAGACAGACACTATGAAAACTGACTTAAGAAAAAAAATTTGAATATGTCTATGAAAGGTAAAGCCCCGGCCCAGATGGCTTCGCTGGTGTAATCTATCAAATGTTGGAAGAAGAATTAATGCCAACTCTTCACAAATACTTCAAAAACATAGAAAATGAGAGAGTACATCCCAATTTATTCTTTGAGGTTAATATTATCCCAATTCTAAAGTCAGACAAAGACACTAGAAGATAAGGTAACTATAAATCAATATCTCTTAGAATTAGATGCAAAAATCTTCAACAAAATACTAGCAAACTGAATCTTTATATGTATCTATATACATATATATAATTTAATAAACATATCTACCTATATTCAGTTTAAATTTCTATATCTATTTAGAGAGAGAGAGAGGATTATAAATAAAGACAAATGGCACTAATCCCAGAAATGCTAGGTAACAAACTCAAAACATTCTTGAAAGAAATTAAAAGTCTATAGGATGATTAAAGACATCCCAATGTCATGAGTTAGAAGACAATATTGTTGAGAAGGCATATTCCCCAGATCTTTTGATCTAGAGTTAACACAATCCCTACCAAAAACCCCAACTCACTTCTTTGCATAAATGGGTAAGCTGATCCTAAAATTCATATGAATGAATCACCCAGAGTAATATTGAAGAAAACAAAATTGGAAAACTCATTCCTAATTTCAAAATGCACTACAAAGCTACAATATTCAAGACAGTGTGATGCTAGCATAAGAATAGACATAGATCAATGGAATAGAATTGAGAGTCCATAAATAAATCCATGTCTCTATAAGCAACTGAATTTTTAAAATTGTTAATACTATTACAAATGTCCCTAATTTTCCCCTCCTTTGCCCAATTGAATTTTACAAGGGTGCCAAGACCATACAATGGTGAAACACTCTTTAACCAATGGCACTGGGAGAACTGGATAGCTGCAGGCAAAGAATGAGGCTGGACTCCTACCTCACATCATTATGCAAAACTTAACTAAATATGGATCAAAAGTCTAAATATAAGAGCTAAAACTACAAAACTCTTAAATAAAACGTAAGTGTTGACCTTCATGACTTTGAATCAGGCACTGGTTTCTTAAATATGCCACTAAATGCACAAGCAATCAAACATAGATAAATTATACTATCAAAATGGAAAACTTTTGTGTATCAAAGAACATTATAAGAAAGTGAAAAGATAACCTATAACCCACAAAATGGAAAAATACTCACAAATCATATATATGATAAGGTACATGTATCTAGAATATATAAAGAACTCTTAAACTCATTATTGTGTGGGGATAGGGGAGGTGGAGGTAAAAGAGGTCATAGAGGGGATAAATGGTGATGGGAAAAATAAAATAAAAATAAGCAGAAAACTCATTAGTAAAGAGACAGTCAAATGAAAACAATAAGCAAAGATATAGAAATTACCAATAAGCACCTAAAAAGATGTCTAGCTTCATTAACTACGATATAACACAAATCAAAACCACAATGAGATACCACTTCACACTCACTAGGATGGCTATAATTAAAGTGACAGCTAATGTTGGTGAGGATCTGAAGAAATTGTAACCCTCATATACCCTGTCAGGCAAGATGAAGGAATAAAAATGGGGTACTTAATGACCACAGTTTTATTGTGAGTCGATAATGTAGGAATCTAAAATGGTACACTCTTTGGAAACAGTCTGGCACTTCCTCAAAAGGTAAATGTAGAGTTACCATACAACCTAGGAAGTCCACTCATATCCAAGGGAAATGGAAACGTGTTCACATAAAAACTTGTACAAGAATGTTGATAGCAGCATTATTCATAATAGACAAAAGGTGGAAACAACCCAAGTGTCCATTAACTGATGAACAGACAAACAAAACATGGTATACCCATACAGTTAAGTATCGTTCATCCATAAAAAGGAATGAAATTATGATTTATATTAAGACATAGAATAATCTCAAAAACACCATATTAAGTAAAAGAAGCCTGACCCAAAAAAGCCACATATTGAATGACTACATTTATATGAAATGTTCAGAATAGGCAAACCTACAGTAACAGAAAGTGTATTAATGATTGCCTAAGGCTTTCTGAGTTGAGAAGATATAGAGAGTGACTATAATGGATATGGGATTTCTCTTTGAGATGATAAAATATTCCAAAATTGATTAAAGTGATGGTTTTACAACTCTGTAAATATATCAGAAACCACTGGATTGGATTGTACACTCTAAATGACTGAATTGCATTACATATTAATTATTAATAAGCCTGTTGTGAAGCAGAGAAAAGGATGAGAACTGTGCAATGCACCACATCTCGCACTATTTTCATAGGTGCCACTAGCTTTAAAGCAATTCTCTATGTAGTTCCTCTAGGATTTGTTGAACATGTGTAGATGTTGTTTATATGTAAGAACCTATAGTTCTCATTTACCCATCGACTCACCAGATAATCTGAGTTTTTATGTATTTAATTAGAAAAGAAAAAAATATTAGAGTAAGTAGCAGTATATGGCGATTACTGGGAGCTTGGCTCCTCTGCTCCATGGAGATTAATTACTCGGGGAAAAAATGGGCAGGAACAGAAGAAACAAGTTGAAATGGGGATATGCCACTGTTTCCAAGGACAGAGCCGGCACCATCTGTAACACCCACCTTTACTGAGCAGTAAAGAATCTGCTTTTCAGAGGAAAACACCTCTTGAGCTAAGTCTAATAGGCCCCTCCACTAGAAGGGGGGACTCAGCCTCCCACTTGACTCTCCAAAAGTGGATTTTGCAAGTTTCCATGCAACCCAGAATCGAGCCACATTGTCTAATCACAATAAAATTGTGGCCTTTAAGTACCCCATTTTTATTTCTTCATCTTGCCTGCCAGAGTCTATTGAAGAACCAAATAATAGAGGTAAATGTGGATGGCCTACGGCTGCTTCCTTATCCAAAAAAAAAAAAAAAAGGAAAAAGAAAACAGAAAGAAAGAAAAGGTCTCCAATTACACACATTAGCCATAATTTTGGCCTTTGGATGATCAGATAATGTTTCTGCCCATTAAATAAATTCTTGTGGCAAGTCCCTGCTTTTCAATATCAAAAATAACAGCTTCCAATTAACCATTAAAAGCTTTTTCAGCATCTGGAGACAGGAGTAAATTGCCATCTTTTTATATTGGTAGCTTTTGACATTATATGAAACAATCTTCTAGGGTTGTCATAGCCCATTCTCCTTTGTATAGACATCCATTGGTTTGTGTTTACTCATTGTTTTAGCAGGCAATCTAATCTTTTAGTCCAATTTCTACATTTATTATCTGTGAGGAAAATCCAGGGGCATTTTTGCTACCATGCAGTCATCTTCATGTCCTGTTTCCAGGTGGACAAGGCTGGGGTGCTTTTCTAAAGTGCGGGAGGTTCTTTGCCTTTTCCACCTTTAAAAAGTCACTCCTGCACAGGGTTACATGCTGCTGTCTCAGCCTCAGCAACGCAAAGGGTGCTATGCAAGCAACTAATCGGATGATGCAGATGGCTCCCATCTTTTCCACAAGGGAAGGTAAATATCAGAGCTGTTGATCCATGCTTATATATTTTATTTCTTTTCAAGACTAAGATTTCTCTTTAACATAGAAAATGCTGCATGGAAAATTTCCCATTTCCCAGTATCTTCTCTACTCTCAAGGATTTGGTTTTATGTACTACTCTTTGTAATACTTTAAGCAATAAAACAAAATAAAAAAAATAAAAAGGTAATCAAGTCACATCAGTGACCCAAGGGTTTTTTATTTGCGCTGAACTCCGAAACTTGTTATGAAAAGTTGGAAGCAGAGAGGCCTCCTTTTTTCCCCCCATTTGACTTCTGTTTTCTTTGTTTCTCTTTCATAGGCATTGTCTGCATTGACCAAATTGTATTCCTGATGGAGTCATAAAAGCATATATTTTTCTTTAATCAAACACTGTGTTCCCTGGGAAGCTAAAATTTATTCTGGGCTGAGTGTATTTTGTATTAAAAATTTGTAGTGAAATCATTTATATTCATGTTCCAAAAACTTTCAACCCAGTTTACAAAGTCTTTGTTGGATTTGTTCATTTGAATTTTTAGAATCAATGGAATTTACATATGCTGATGACCAACCATATAGACTTGAAAGGAAGTGGAGCAATTGCCTCTAGAGGACAGACAGGGTGAGTCATTTGGAGTAGATGAGTCAAGACAAGCAGCGTGATAGCACAAACTTCTGATGCCCTTCCTACCAGTCTCCAAGCACTGTTGGCAGAGACAGATGAATAGTTTTATGTGTCCTGGTCCTTCTTATAGAACCAGAACAACCCTATAATAGGTGCATCAACCAGTATTTATACCAAGTTACCAGGTCCTGTGGGAACCAGGGTGGGAAAAGGCATGTGTGAACTGAGGGTGTGCCAACCTGTAGCTGACAGAATTATAGGTCCAAGGTCAAAGGAAGGTCATACATATCAGAATAATGTAGCAGAAACCTGAGATGAATGGAAGGTGTGCAGGGACTGAGTGCAAAATGGGTCAGAATGAGCAGATTAGCGAAGAGGCCATGAAAAGATTGAGGTGACACCTGTATTTGTACCTGGTGCTGGCTGCCTGTCCTCAGGGGGGATGTGAGGACTTAAAGGGGCTAAGCAGGATCAGCCACCACCCTCCCCTGAACTTCTCCTTGATCCTCTCTGGCAGGGGAACCCCTCAGGGGCAGCTTGGCTCCAAAGGGTGAAGCAGTGCCAGGGGTTGTGGCTCACTGTCTCTGCTCCCCTCTTGCTCCACAAAAGAACCCCTTCCACATACTTTGGAACCAATGCTCGAAGGTTCCAATCCACAACTCTAACTTCCACTCCTCATCAGCCAGTTGCATGCTGATGTCCATAGGTTACTGCATTTTAAATTCTTTCTCTGATTTTGTTCCCTTGCCCTGGAATTTTCCTTTCCGTTGGCATTCTAATAGACTATGTTGGTTGAACATCTATTTTGTCTTCTATAACCCTCACTCCACTCTTCCTTCCTCCTCCCAGTCCCTAACCACAGAAGATTCAACCTCCTTTCTCCTCCAAAAGTAAAACAAAAGTGCTAATGATGGGGATGAGATATTGAAATGATTTATATCTCAATAATTATAGCTCCCCCTTGAGCCTTTTGGATGGAAATATGCAGCAGTTCTTTCTAACAATTTAGGTTGTTTCAGAAGGCGAGTTAATTTCCTACCAGCCTGTGTTCCTAAATTATTCCTACCCTTAAAGTGCATGAAATTAGTTGGAAACAGAAATTCCACCTTTTAAAATATTTGTTCTATATTAGGCAGCTCTTTGGTAAAATCTTTATACTTACTAATTTTTTTCAGTTCTGCTAGAGTGCTATAGATATCTTCTACACGGGGTGAGGTTATTGAAAGTAAAGAAGATGATATAAGGGCTAACATCAATTTGGTACTTACTATATGGGTCAGACACTGTGGTAAATACTGTATTACATGGACTACCTCATTTAAGCCCCACAACAACTACTATTTTATACACGAGGACACCAAGCCTCACAGAAATAAATTATCCTGCTCAAGAGAGTAAGGGAACCAAAATTAGCAAACAAAATTGAGGAAAAAATTTAAAATACAATGCTGGAGAGTATGATGCTAAGCGAAATAAGCCAGTCTGAGAAAGACAAGCATCACATAATCACTTATGTGGAATCTAAAGAACAAAACAAACTGATGAACAAAATAGATCCAGAGACATAGAAAAATGGAATCTCAGAGGGAAGGTGGGGATGGGTGGGTGGGAAGAGATCAACCAAACAACTTGTATGCATATATGCATAACCCATGGACACAGACAATAGTGCGGTGAAGGCCTGGGGAAGGGGGTGGGGGCAGGCCAGAAGGGATCAATAGGGGGAAAAAGGGGGCATCTGTATAACTTTCAACAATAAAGATAAATTAAAAAGCAAACAACAATGCATGGGAAAAGGTATTACTGCTAACAATAAGTTACATACCGTGCTCTGGAGCCTCATGTTCGTGAACTGGTGGCCTAGAAGCCTCTGTGTGTAGACACAGGCATTCCCTTGACTTCAGGATGTCACGGCACTGGGTCAAGGCACTGGCAGTCTTCCTTCTGGATGGAGTAAATGAATGACACCTGAAGGGCTTCTGGCAGCAGGCAGAACTTCAGAGAATCGAAATGTGCTTTTCTGCAAGACCCATTTCCACCCCTGAGTGCTCCATGCCCTGGATGTGGACCGTTCACTCAGAGGAACTGCAGCCTCGGTCGGCAGCACTGACCTGGTTTAATGCTTTCATGTGCGAGTGGAGGCCTCGCTGAAGGAGCTCATGGGATGGAGCTGCCATTACTTGGTCAGCCCAGTGGAGCGTTCATGCATGGCCTTTAGCATAGGGTACAACAGAGGAGGCCCGCATTCGTTCTTAATACTATCACCATTGTTATCACTATGGAACAGTGGTTAAGAGCGTGACACTGGAGCCTGGGGTTTAAATATAGTTATTGCTTACTAGAGTGTTTTCTTGGGTAAATTATGGAATATTTCTCTGCCTCCATCTAATTATCTAAAAACATAGGTAATAACAGCACCAATTTTATCAGATTGCTCTGAAGTGCTAATATGAGTAAATTAATACTTGTGCCTAGAACATAGCAGGCGCTCCATAAATGCTAACTATTATTATTGTGATCATCATCACTATCAACCACAGAGATTGTCCCAGGATTTGGAAGTGATGGAAGTCACGGGGTGGGGATATGCTGAGCTCTATCAGCAAGGATGACCTTGAATAGCCATATAAGCAACACTGTCACCCACAAAAGCCCATGCCACAGGGACTCAACCACTTCTCTTCCTCAGTCACCATGTACAGGAGGCTCTCCCTACTTCCTGTCTAGGCCACTGCAAAATCCTCCAGACTGGTCCCCCCAGCCCAGTCTCTTCCATCTCTAACCAGTCACTGATGTTGCCACCAGATCAATCTTTCTGCTTGAGGCAGAGTTTCTATCCTCCCTGCCTTCTTAAGCCCTGATAGAGTCTGAGTAGACCTCTCAGTATGAAGATGCTAAGTGAATGTGTTCTGAGGTCACCGTGCCAGTTTCCTTCCGAGGGTGGGAAATGGTGCCAGTACTGCAAGAAAAAGAGGGACAGGAGCAATAGTACTGGTGGTGGCACATGAGCAGTGGTAAATTGCACCAACACTGTTTTACTCTTTCCAAAGCACTTTCCCATGCTCTAGGAGGGGGACAAGGCAGGTGATAGCCCCATTTTAGAGGAAAGAATCTGAAGATTAATGACTGGTAGCATGACGCAGGCAAGGTAAGACTTCATTAGGCAGTGAACACTGGGTCCCAAAGCCTCTCGGCTTGTTCCACATTGTCTCTTTTCAGTAACTATTCAGAAAGTGGGACCGCATTACATTTCCTAATGAATTGTGCCTGGTGCGATCAGAACGGTAAGGATCAACATTACTGAATAGTTTCTCAGTGTTAAGAACTAAGCTACACATTCTACATGGATTATATAACTTGATTGTCTCAACAGCTCTAGTCTCCTATTTTTCAAGTGAAGAATCATGAGATTTGCAGATATTAAATCACCAGCCAGGGTAACTCGGTTATAGCAAGTGAACAGGGAACGGCTGCCGGCTCCATGCTCTCAACCACATCCCCTCCGGCCTCCAGCTTACTGGATTCTCTGCTTCTGGCTGAGCCGCAGGCCAGTAACCTGACATCACCCCGGAGCAGTGATTTTCAACCTTTTTCATCTCAGAGCATGCATAAGCTACTCAAATTCTGCGGCACACCCAAAAATACATTTTGTGCTAATCTGACAAAAAAAATAGGTATAATTTTGATTCATTCACACCAAACAGCTATTGTTGGGTTGGCTGTTGTCATCTTTTTTATTTCACAATCTAAGGGAAAAGCGGTCAGTATCCCTGACTAAATAGTCAGGTTTGTATGTTTTCAAAATTCTTGCAGCTCACTGGTTGAAAATCCCTGCCTCAGAGGATAATTTGCACTTTCCCTACATCAGGTATATTTGACACAAAAACTATGCAATAATTTAGAAATATATATAAATTATGCTTTATAGCTTAAAATCTATGTGCTTAAACACATTCATCTTCCTCATACTCATATTTTTATTTTTATTTTTTACCTGAGAATTCTCTACATTAATTCCAGTGCTTTCAACACATTTTGCATTATACTTTTTGATACATTTTACGACTGATTGTGTCTTTGATCATTATTAAATTAAAAATAAATATAATTTCACTCCAAAAAACATTTTGTATTGATGGTTTTTGTTTTGTTTGCAAACTTTTTGTAAAGCTTTGATTACTAATTCTTTCTTATTTTGGGTTTGATATCATAGTTACAGGACATTTTTGCCTAAAAGGATAGTTATTTCTGCTTAGTTCAAACGCTGTCAAAAGGGTATTTTCATAATACTCATATCTTGTATTTCTTTTTCGATATGTCCATTTTTATTTGAATACATTTTATACATCAAGGATATTAACCCAGTTTATTATTTAATTGTGGAACCGTTAAAAAGTAGTTTGTTGCTCGATATTGAATTTTTATGCGATAGTTTTGTATGTACAAATATTTAGTGTTTATGGGGTTAAATCAGTTGATATTTTTATTTGTGCTTTACCACCACTGCTTTTATGCTTAGAAAGTACTTCCTATTGTTCAGAAAGATAATCTTCCCACATTATTTTTAGTTATTGCCACATTTTCTCTCTATATCTTTCCTTCCCTGTCCCTTCCTTCAATTACTTTTTCTCCCTCCCTCTATCCATCCATCACTCTGCTTTTGACAAAAATCATAAAATAAGGGCCAAAACTTATATTTTGCCAGTTAACCAATCGCATGCATTATTCCTTGAATAATTCCTACAAGTCCCACACTAATAAATTTTATCACTTAATGTGTACCAAATTCTTTTCTATTTTTAGATGTTTTGAGATCATAGTTTCTGTGTTATTTTTACACATTGCACTATTAGTACTATTAGTATATTCTTATACTAAACTTCACTTGGTTATAATCTATTATTTTTTAAATATATAAGTGTATATGATTTACTAGTGTTTTTTTAGGTCTTCCGTCTTCTGTTTATTTTTTAGTGAAATTACGTATAGTTGTGTGGGAAGAGAGTACCTTTTTATCAAGATGAATTATTATTGACAAAGATTAAACAAACATAAAAACTTTTCTATCTTCTAAAATAGTTCAAAAACATGGAAATTATATGGTCCTTAAAAGTTCATTTGTTCATAAAACTGGTCAAACATTTTCCCCCATTTCTTCATACTTTTTTAAACTTAAATTTTCAACCTCTTCAAACAGCCTTTTGATAATTGACACTCTCTGAATATGGTCGATAAATGTGCTTTTATGTACATACTTGGTCCTAGTTTTATGCACAGTGTTTGTGTTTTGTCTCCTTTGCTTTTACTGAAAATTCCATTTACCCATTAAGCCATTTAATAGTTGGATTTCCCCATCAAAGGCCCAGATTTTGAAATCATCAATAAGTTTTGTTTTGCATCCCCTGATTTTATTGATTTTCCTTTTATAATTATTTCATTTTCTGTGGGCTTATTTTTTTGGTTTTTCTAATTTCATTTAATACATATGCATTCACTTTACATTTTTCTTACTTCATTATGATAGTGTTAAAGACATATTTATAGGTATAGATGTGCTTATTCCCTCAATATTATTTTTAATAATTGATCATGATAGTTTTGATCTTTCTTTTAATCCAATAGTTATATAGAGAGAAGCTCTTTTTTTTTCTAATTTCAAAAGGAATTATTTTCTTTAAACTGTTGTGGTCAGTGCATTTTTATATTTGAAATTAATTTTTGTAAATTTTCTATGAAACATGTATGGCCATTATAATTAATACTTACAATAATCTTATGATACAGATTCTATTCTTCTGTTTCCTAGATGAGGAAAGTGAAACTCAGAAAACTGCCAAAGCCACAAGGTAAGAAAATACTTTGCAACTGGGTACAGTTCAAACTGAAATCTGGCATCTTCCACTACATTATTCTGTCTCCATTTAGTCTTCCCTGATTGAGGCTCTAGTACAGGCATTTGCTCTACAGATATTAACTGGGTATACACTGTGCCAGTTACAGTGCTGCATTCGGAAGACACACATTGGAGTGCAATATAGGGCTGATTTTCAGTGCATTCACCATGGGAACGACTGGCATGTAAGCCAGTGATTTTGTTGCAATATCCAAGTACTGCAACTGAACAAGGAACAGAGCAGTATAGGAGAAAAGAGAAGAAAGTGACTTACTCTTTTACAGGAGATAGGCGAGGGGAGTGAGGAGGAAGACTTCACCAGAGAGAAGGCATTTGAGCCGACTCATGGTATGTGAAGTATTCCGCATGAGGAAAAGGAGGAAAAGCCATTCTAGGCCCAGAAAAGTGTCTGCAAAAGGGAAGAGTGTAAAAGGGTGCTGATTTGAGAGACCTGTAAGGATGCGGGTGGACCGTGGGTGCTTCTGTGCAATGGCAGGTGAATCTGGAAGGAGAAGTGGAGTCAGATTTTGAAGGAAACTTGTGTGTTATGTTAAGGAGCCTGACACTCCCCCTGTAAGCGATAGGGAGCTCCTGAGGATAAGCAGCAAAATGACAGGACTCGATTTGTTGAAAGATCATTCTGTGCAATAAGCATAAAGACTGGACTTGGGTGGCCTATAACTAAAGGCAAAGAGGTCTATGAGGAGGTAGGTTATGGCACACAGATCTCCACTGAAGCAATTGTCAGGGAAATGTTGGGAGCTCTCTAAAATAAAATAAAATTGTCATCCATTGTTTGTTTTCCTTCCTGCCTTGACTGACAAGAAGTTCAAAGCCAGCCCTAACCGGTTTGGCTCAGTGCTTAGAGCGTCAGCGTGCGGAAAGGTCCCAGGTTCGATTCCGGTCAAGGGCATGTACCTTGGTTGCGGGCACATCCCCAGTAGGAGGTGTGCAGGAGGCAGCTGATGGATGTTTCTCTCTCATCAATGTTTCTTACTCTCTATCCCTCTCCCTTCCTCTCTGTAGAAAACCAATAAAATAAATTTTTAAAAAAGAAGTTCAAAGCCATATTTAATCCTCATTCACAATAACTGTATTAGCCCTTTGAGTCAGCATATTTTTGTTCACTTTCATTTCATGGTGTACTAGTTTTCGATTGCTGTTGTAATAAATTATGACCTATTTAGAACCTTAAAACAACATACATTTATTATCTCACAGTTTACATGTCTCAGACGTCCAACACAGGTCTCGTTGTGCTAAAACCAAGGGGTTTCAGGGCTATATTCCTCACTAGGGCTTGGGGAATAACCTACTTCCCAGCTCACTCAGGTTGTTGACAGATTCAGTTCTGTGCAATTGGAGAACTTAGGTCTGTTTCCTTTCTGACCGTGTACCCGGGGGTTCTCACCACCTAGAACCCACCTGCATTCCTTGACCGGGATCCCTTTCCTTTGTCTTCACAGCCACCAACAGCGGTCCGTCGGGTCCTTCCTCTGCTCTGAGCTCTGACCTCCTCCCCCGCCACATTCCTCTAACTGACTCCTCCACGCTCTTCTTCTGTTTTTAAGGCCTCATGTGATTACATTGGGCCCATCTGGGTAACCAGGTGACCAGGAACCTTAATCCTCGCCAAAGTCTCCTCAGAGCATTCTGATATTTGTGTTTAATTGAATGCCCAGGTGATGGGAATCTCGGAGGGACATCATTAGAATTTTGCCAACCAAACATGGTTTTAATTTTCTATTTTAATTTTAACAGTTTTGCTGAGAGGCCTTAAGAAAAGTCACCATAAATCCTTCTTAAGAAAATGTTTTTGTTGTTGTTATCTTTACTCTTTTGGCCATAAAAGAAAGACATACACTGCCACTGTAGAAAATATGAAAAATAAAAATATTTAGAATCAATCTTAATCCCATCATTGCATATAGCCACTGTTGGTATTTATATTTTCTTCTTGCAGTCATTTTTTTATGCACATATTTGTAAAAGCTGAAGTTTAAACTAAAAACAATAGTATAGACTACTTCTTAAATTAATGTCAGGTTGGGAGCAACTTGTGGCATTTAATATTTACAGAATTTGCCACATAATATTATGTGAATGAATGTGTTATGGTTTACCTTATTTAGAGCTATATGGGATGTTGCAAATTTTTCATTATAAATAACACTGAATTACACATTTTTAAGCATGAACTTTTTTGGGAATTTTGGATTTCTTGCTGGATATATATACCTAGATATTGAGGTAGGTATTATGCCAGTCTTTCTTTCTTTCTTTCTTTCTTTTTAAAGTATTACTTACACTCTAAAATGTACTTGCAAAGTAATGGACTTTTAAAACCTGAAATCAGAATAAGCAGCTGATTCTGACTACATGTGTCTATCATTTACAACTTCATTGCAAATATGCAAAAAAAAAAATATTTCTGCAGAGTCATCTTTTCCCATAGCATGGCACCCATTTCTGAATATATTTGTCCCCTGCTATAATAAACGTCAATTTAGACAAATCTGTAAAGGTTGTGGTAGTCGTTATTGCTGTTCGCCAACTATTCCTGTTCTCTTTACAGGCGTATCTAGGATCACACTGCTCTGCCCCCTTGGTGTCTGATGCAGCCATGTTGTTTGATTTGGCCAAGGTGTTGTAAGTGAACGTCTGTGGGAACCTTGAGCTGGTATGTGATTAGCTAGCCACGCTTTCCCTGTGCCCAGCTCAGTGTTCCGGGCTGTGGCTACTCTAATAGCTCAGGTTCTGGAGGGAGGATAAGGCAGAGCAGAGTCCCTAGGACAGACACGGTGGGTGTGAGAAATAAATCTTTCTTTTAAGATTTTAGGATCATTTGTTACATAATGTTATCTCTCCCATCTTGAGTAAATTGGATACAGCTCCTATCCATCAGTAATTAGCTCGCAGAAGCGGGCTCCTACCATCAGAAAAATGTAATATTGATTGGAAACTGGTTTGAAAGCTGTCGATGGTGCTGACGGAATGGTGATCCATGTTGTGCAGTGGCAGAACACTTGCTAAAATCTGACAGGCAATCACTTGGAAGGACTACTATACACCTAATAAACGTGGAGAGCTGGGGGAGTAAGTTGGGAAACAAGATGTTTGTGTGTTAGCTGCTGTTGGCTCTATGTGACAAGGTATTTAATAGAGATAAGAACTAGTTGGTTTACAAGCTGGAATAAAAAGATCACATATTCAGGGGCTTGTAGTTAGAAGAAATGGCCACTCTTACTGGAACTGTAAATTATATAATTGAGAAATGGTTTTTGAGCAACAAACACTGATGAAAACTGTCTTGCAACTAACACTAAATTAGGGATATGACAGCAGTGTTAAAAGCTCTGAGAAAATGTAAATGTGTATTAGTTTCCTGTTGCTTCTGTAACAAATTATTAAAAACGTGGTGGCTTAAAATAATGAAAATGTACTCTAATAACTCTGATAGTGTTAAATGGGTCTTTCTGGGCTAACAGCGGATGTTAACAAGACTGTGTTCCATTCCGGAGGCTGTGATGGATAATCCATTTTCTTGCCTTTTCCAGCTTCTAAAGGCTGCCCACATTCCTTGGCCGATGGCTTCCTTCCACGTTCAAAGCCAGGCATATTGTATGTCTCTGCCTCAGACACTGACTCTCCTTCTGCTGCCCACTCTGCGTTTAAAGACCCCGAGATTACATTGGACTCACCTGGATCATTTAAGACACTTGAGGTCACCTGATTAACAAACTTAATTCCCCTTTACCACACAGCACGGCATATTCACAAGTCTGGGGGTGGGGATGTGAACATCTTTGGGGGGCCATTATTATGCCGACCACACAGTGGGACTTAGAAAACCCTTTAAAATGGGCAAAATTGTTTAGGAAAAATGTGTGGTTCTGAACAACTCATAGGCACACGATATCCACACTGAATTGGAGACAGGCGTGGGAATGAGGAAGCAGACAGTCAGGAATATGAGTATTATATGTAGAAAGGAATATATATATACTATATATATATATATATATTCAGTCCATGAAGCTGACTGATATCAAAGAGATAGAAATTCAGTGAAGTTTTTGAGAGAATTATACAGATAAAAGAATCAGCCTGAACTGAAAGATAATGTGACAGTTCATGACTTAAAATAATACTGAGGCTTCTACATCACTGGACAGGATAGAATCTAAGCTAAGAAGTCAGCCTACATCTCTCAGGAGGTGTAATCTCTGACACCCACTTCAAATGTGGCAAGAAAGACCAGGGAAAGGGAGGCTGTCACAGAGGATCCAGCCAAGGACCAAGGATACAATGACGTAGGAGGCCTCCTACTCCAGCCGGGGAGCCCTTGATGCGTCAGCCCCGTGGGACTTCTGAGTTGCTACAACCCAGTGACCGTGGTGTGCCTCCCACTTGTACATTTTCCAGACAAGAGTGTTTATTGAAGTGATGGAGGCCCTGCTTTATCACTGTCAATGGATGTAAGTGTGGGTCAAGCAGGTCAATGACTTCATTTTCAGCTATTGGGCTCTGGATCCTCAGGAGCCATATCTGGACCTGATGCAAATATCTTGCATTGTTCCTGATAGAAGACTACCCAGAGATTCTGGACTTTGTGCTTGATTGCATGGACTTGAGGTTTTGTCCTTTAAGGGGTCAGAAAAAAGACTGAAAGGAGAAATAGAAGATTGTTACAAGGAAGAATGGGAAACAGAGGAGGAAGTAGAGGAGGAACAGGAGAGGGAGAACGAAAGGGAGATGGGAAAGGAAAAGAACTGAGTGTTAAAGCAGATAAATTAGACAAGAAAAGCCTCATTAGTTCTGGGAAGTGTAAGGACCAAAATAGGGATGCTGCTGAGAGAGCCAAGGGAAAGGACCCAGATAGGGGCTGAGGCAGCTGGAAACCTAAGAGAGAGCAGGTTTTTGGTGACGCAGGCAGTAAGATCTGGCCTGGGAATAGGATGACTGTAGGTAGTCGCATCAGGGTATCCAGAGCAGAGAAAGCTCAGGAAGAAATATCTCCCAGCTGAGCCAGTGCCCGATTTATCTTTGCTCCCACTTTTTTCACAGCCAAGAGAATCTCTGGGTGCCCCTGAGCAGTCAGTCCCACAGACTAGGAGAGAGAGGTTTATTCTATTAGATACAAAATGTCAACCAAGTGTTCTGAAGAAAACCCCAGAAAGAATGTTTAGTCCTTTCCAAAGGTACTGAATCAATCTCTCCTTGAGTAAATGCAAAAGAGGGTACAAATTTAAAAATGAAAACAAGTCAACTATGCTTATTCCAGGTAGGAACTTAGAATGCCTTGCTTTCCGATGGACCGTTTGCCTCAGCAGTAAAGAGAAGCAATCTTAGGCCCACAGCGGAGGATTCATTCTACAACTGGCACAAAAGATTTCTTTCCAACCGGATACCATTGAACTAAAGTTGATTTGGGTTTTCAAGTTGAAGAGATGTAAAATTTTCAAAGGTAATGGAAGTAGATAGTGACTGTTTTAACCCAAGCAAGCCTGTTAAAATGCAGACAATATTGCTTTCAGCTGTTTTCTAGCACAATATCTCATTTGAAATATTTTTTTTTCAGCTAAATTTTTTTTTCTGTTTAATAAAAGACTTTAGTATCAAAAGGCTTCAAGACACGAGGACATTTTCTTGGGGCCACAGAGCTCATATTAAACCTCTCCCAAGGACTTAATGAATTTCAAAACAGCAGCTATGTTTTGTCGTAACTGCATTCTCACCTGCCCCGTGTTTTTAATTTAGTTCGTGTAGTGCAGTGGTTCTCAACCTTGGCTGCACATTATAATCACCTGGGAATCTTTTTAAAATCCTGATTTCTGGGCCTCATCCTCCAGAAATTCTGTTTCTTTGTTATGGGGTGGGGCCACAACATTAGTAACAAAGAAACAGAATTTCCGGAGATGAGGACCAGAAATCAGGATTTTAAAAAGATTCCCAGGTGATTATAATGTGCAGCCAAGGTTGAGAACCACTGGTGTAGTGAAAGGAGAACTGAAGTCAGACGTGCCTGAGATTCTTCCTCGGCAAAAGCAGCGTTACAGCACTACCAGTTCCATCCCCTTCACTGAGTTGTGGAGAGAACACAATGCACAGAGCAAATTCAAATGCTTTGAAAAGAGAAGAGCATCGTGACAGTGTAGGCGTGTATTCTTCTTATTGGTGTTACTATGATTTCTCTTAGGTATAATTTAAGCGACTGATGCTCCAAGCAAGGGCCCATAAAAGCTCTACCGCACATTCAGGCGAGTGTTTGTGTACCTGGGAAGCCTAGGAGGCAGGCGCAATTTGGAACCTACCGCTGACCAGAGGACTAAAACCTTTAAGACACTAAGAAACTCAGTTATCCCATAACCACCGAGGCAAGACAGAGTGGTTGGTAATGAAAAGGTTAATTTGGTGGCAATGACCAGGAAGAAAAGTAGGAAAAGTTGATCCCACCACCTAGCAGTGCTTCTCGACCTCAGTACTACGCACGGCCTGAGAATCATATGAAAGTACAGGCCTGACTTGGAAGGGCCCAGGCAAGGCCCAAGAGTCTGCATTTCTAATAAAGACTCAGATTATGCTTATATGATTGGCCCACGAACTGCACTTTGAGTGACACAGATTAATTCTAGATCAGCCAGCCCTAAATGAAATTTGTGCCAGGGTCCTTAGGTGTGAAGTTTGAGGACTAAAACACTAGAGTCATTTTGAGAATGTGAGAGCACAATCTAGGGCAGTGGTTCTCAACCTTCTGGCCCTTTAAATACAGTTCCTCGTGTTGTGACCCAACCATAAAATTATTTTCGTTGCTACTTCATAACTGTAATGTTGCTACTGTTATGAATCGTAATGTAAATACCTGACATGCAGGATGGTCTTAGGCGACCCCTGTAAAGGGTCGTTCGACGGCCAAAGGGGTCGCGACCCACAGGTTGAGAACCGCTGATCTGGGGCTACATTTCTGTAACATAGTTGAGCTGTTGGGGCATTCTCCACCCTCGCATAGGCACAGGGGATTCTGGAGAAGAAATGACTGACGTGGTTAAATCCAGGATAGGCGACGTCAAGCAGGTAGAACTGCCTGAATTGGCAGGGGAAACGATGACCATCACTGTGAGTCGAAGCAGGGGACTGTCAGGAAATCAAGAGCAGATGAGACTTTCCAGTGACACCCTGATGACCATCATGAAGAGGCTTAGGCGGAAGTTCCCACGACGTTGATGAAAAGCATTAAGTCAGGACATTTCTTGCTATTATTGTGAGCCTGGTGGTCCCAGGCGAATGTCATTTAGGGGGAAAATGGGCTTTGTAATCGTTTACATTTTACTCTTATTACAATCATCATTAGTATCAACATCCTCATTGTAAGAGGATGATATCCCTGATGTGGTTATTGGAAATAAAGCATCCCCAAGCCACTACACTTCTGTGGGCAGGTGCACTCACTTGGCACTTCCTTAGTACATGGGGAACTGGAGAGGCAAGCAGGGCACAATTTTTAATATGTAACAAACTTGCAAAGATAGGAAAACAATGTATGGCAAGTTCAATATTCAGAGAGATAAGCCTGATATACAATTTCAGTATTATCATAGCAAAAAAAAAAAGTTATGAGAGCAGGAGAGGCAGAGGGAGATGAAGAGGAAGAGGGAAAGGATGTGTGAAGTTCAGATGATAAAGAAAACCAAGACAGTAAGCCATGAGAACTTATCAGCATAGGTGCTTTGCAGAGCCCATCAAATACTTCTCTGTCCCAGATGGGATATTCTGTCCTATAGAACAATGATTCTCTCCTTCCCCTCTGTTCCTTTATAATCCATATACTACATCCAAGTAGTTTTCTACTATAGTTTTTCAATACACCAAATTGCTAGATCAATGAAAAGAAAGATGTGGAGTTCTATCTCATTCATTTTGCAAAAGTCACAAATGAATATACATAATACTGCAGCCTGAGGGTAAATGTTACTAATGAGAGTATCCTGTACATGGACATCATTCATTCCGTTAGCCAATATTTTTTGACTTCTATGTATCCAGCCCTGTGCTAGGCACTGGAGTTGCAGGAGTAGACAATCAGACATATACCTGCCATCATCCTATCTAATAAAGAGGGAATATGCTAATTGACCCTCATGTTGTTGCAAAGGTGGCGGCGCCCACAGCCAATAAGGAGGGAATATGCTAATTGACTGCTCCACCCTCAAAGATGGCAACACCCACAGCCAATAAGGAGGGAATATGCTAATTGACTACCCCGCCCTCAAAGATGGCGGCACCCATAGCCAATAAGGAGGAAATATGCTAATTGACTGCCCCACCCTCAAAGATGGTGGCACCCACAGCCAATAAGGGAATATGCTAATTGACTGCCACGCCCTCAAAGATGGTGGCACCCACAGTCACAAGATGGCCAGCAGGGGAGGGCAGTTGTGGGTGATCAGGCCAGCAGGGGAGGGCAGTTGGGGGTGATCAGGCTTGCAGGAGAGGGCAGTTGGGGGGACCATGCCAGCAGGGGAGGGCAATTGGGGGTAATCAGGCTGGCAGGGGAGCAGTTAGGCATCAATCAGGCTGGCAGGGGAGTGGTTAGGGGGTGATCAGGCTGGCAGGCAGAAGCGGTTAGGGGTGATCAGGCTGGCAGGCAGAAGCAGTTAGGGGTAATCAGGCAGGCAGGCAGGCAGGCAGGCGAGCAGTTGGGAGCCAGCAGTCCTGGTTTGTGAGAGGGATGTCTGACTGCCTGTGGGATCAGGCCTAAACCAGCAGTTGGACATCCCTGAGGGATCCCAGATTGGAAAGGGTGCAGGCTGGGCTGAGGGACAACCCTCTCCAGTGCAAGAATTTTGTGCACCGGGCCTCTAGTTCAGATTAAAATACAGGTGGGAGGGAAGAAGAAAATAAATAATAAGAAAATAAATAATAAGAATATATATAGGACATTATTGGGGGGGAGGGGAACCAAGCAGCTTAGCTAGTAGCAGAAGGCACCCACTTTAGACACAGTGGTCAGAAAAGTTCTCTCTGAGGAGGTAATGGTACCTAAGGGCATGGCTGGAGAATGAGAACAAGGAGAATGTTTTCATAAGAGAAAAGGTATTTGTAAAAGCCCAAGGCAGGAAAGAGATGACATGTTAAAAAAAATAATACCCCCAAAACAAAGAGCAACCAATGTGGTTATTCATACACAACAGTATAAGCCAAGTATATCACAGCAGAGGATCAAAGGGTTTATTCTTTTGGTCCTTGATTCAGTGAAAACTCATTTACCACCTACTCCATCAAATACTCTATTAGACAACACAAACAAGCCAGCAGCTTATGTTCAATGAGGGAGATAAGCATTCATGATGTGCCATCATAAGTTGATATGTGAAAAGTACCAGAAGCCTTTGGAACAGTTGGTGGAGGTGCTTATCAGAATATTTCTTTTAACATCATTTTATTCTCATAATATACAATTTATTGCGGAAAAAAGCAGCTATATGACCTTAAATAAATATCTACTTTGAAACATTAGATGTTTCCAAGCATCCAAAAGGTTGAAATATACGCTCCTCACTTCCAATATTTGTACTCCAAGTGGGAATATGTGTAAAAAAGTTAAATGAAAGGCTCAGCATGAAACCTAGAAATGCCAGCCATTCCTTTTTAAAATATATTTTTAAATTTTTGTAATGGCAGTTGACAAACAATATTGTATGAGTTTCAGGTGGCAGCTATTCTTTTTAAATTCCTTTATCATTTCATGATTGGCCCATTCCTTGGGGAGTTTACATTTTAAGTGCAAATTATGTTGTCTGCATCAACAGATCATAAGCTTATTGAGAACAAGGAGGTATTCTTATCTTCTAAATGACTCAAAACATTATTTTGAATAAATCAAGGTTCAGATTTATAGAATATTTTTAACTATCTCCAAGGTTATCAATCAAAATGTGTGATTCACTTGAAAGAATTTTCACCACCTTCTTTTCAGGTGCAGATTTCAGATCCTGGCTGTGTTTTAGACAGAAAGTGTCCTCACCACCCACTCTCCCCCTGGGCCTTTGGATAAATGAAAGGTAAAAAGTGAAGCTTCCTCTACCAGGAAGAATGACACTAATTCACCTTTCTCTCCATCGCCAGAGCACTTGTCGTTTCATGCCAGTACAATTAAATTCTTCTACAATGCTTGGTATAGATTATATAATTCCTCTTAAAAATCAAATCCATACTCAGAAAATCTTTTTGGGTAAAACTATTTTGAGGAGATATTTTTATTGTTAATAATTTTATTAACTAATTTTACCCCCATAGCTTAAGATTTTGGAAAGAATCTGAGCCCAAGGATGATTTTTGTTTTCCTATAAACTTTGGTCAGAGTAATTCATACATACAATGAAGATGAAAATCTTCCAAGATTATTACTAAGCAGCATAAAAACTCACTCTGGACACTGGCTGGTTTGAGTAAGATAAAAATATCTACCATGCCCGGCTGGCATGGCTCAGTGGTTGAGCGTCGACCTATGAACCAGGAGGTCACTATTCTATTCCAGGTCAGGGCACATGCCCGGATTGCAGGCTCAATCCCCATGCAGGAGGCAGCCAATTAATGATTCTCTCTTATCACTGATGTTTCTATCTCCCTCTCCCTCTCCCTTCCTCTCTGAAATCAAGAAAAATACTTAAAAAATATCTTTCATCTTTCAAATATATACTCTTACTAAGTATTGGAACTTTTTGCTCAAGCATTTGCTCCTTAAAATTCCTATGTAGCCACACACACTCCTCAGCAAGGTGGGAATGTATTACATACAGATGAAAGGCACATGCAGATTGGGGATGCTAACTAAGTGAACAACTTTTGGCAATTATTCTGGCATTTGATAGCACACATTTGAACTTTAACATAGGTCCTAACTTCTAAATGTGTGAGCACAATTTCTCAAGATAATGGACATAAAATCTTCAAAGCTTGACTTTTGGAATCTCCCACAGGTATATATTTTTAAAATAAATCCCATAATCACGGCAGAAACCATGAGCTTGGGGAATAAGAGGACTGTGTGTGGCTGTCCTCTCATCCCCTGGCCATTCTTTGCAAAACCTATTCTTGTGCTTGGGGCTAGCAAGCTTAATTTGTCAGCTAAGGCAACACGGTTGCAGTCTCAGGTCAGTAGTCATGCACCAATTGGAGCAGCAATCACTCTGAAACCATCCTAACTCAGCAGCTAGTTCATGTTCCCAAAAGAACTTCAGTATTAACATTTCAGCTTCAGTCCTGGAGTCATCTGCTAAAACTCTGTCAGCCCCCATTTATTCATTCAATAAATATTTATTGAGAATTTACTCTGTGTCAGAGAGTGTACCAAGTAAGTAGAATACACAGATGAAGACTAGGTGATCCCTTCTCCCAAGGGCACACACTCATAGAAAACTTTGGACTATTAGTTAGTTACTCAATCCTTCTCCAAAGAGGCATGCGCTCTAATGGAAAAATGTTCTATTAATTATTTTATCAATTCAACAAATATTTCTTAAGCTCCTATTACTTACCAGGCTTGATTCTAGACTAGTGATGGCGAACCTTTTGAGCTAGCCATGCCAGCATTTTGAAAAACCCTAACTTAACCCTGGTGCCGTGTCACATATAGAAATTTTTTGATATTTGCAACCATAGTAAAACAAAGACTTATATTTTTGATATTTATTTTATATATTTAAATGCCATTTAACAAAGAAAAATCAACCAAAAAAATGAGTTCGCGTGTCACCTCTGACACGCGTGTCATAGGTTCGCCATCACTGTCTAGACTCTGAAGATAGAGCAATGAAAGACTGTCAAAGCTCCTCTCCCATGGAATTTACAGACAATAAACAAATAAATGAACTAGAAATTTATATATAAAAAGTGCCATGAGGAAAATAAGAAAGAGTGAAGCAATGGTGAATGTGGATGAAATTGCCACTTTATACTGGCAAAGAAGGGAAGATATCTCTGAATAGTGATAATTGAGCTGACACCCAATGAAGAATTCGTCAACCTAAAATTGTAGGGTAACTTGTTCCATATAGCAGGTGACAAAAGAGGGCAGAATAAAAGGAGGAGGATACCAAGTGAGGGAAACAGCATATACAATGAAATGAACATAAAAAATAAGATGGTTCTGGAAATCACCAATGGGAGCTGATCCAACAATGGAACGGTAACATTCCATATCAGGCAAAGGTGTTACCTGGGAGAGGATGGGGAGTCCCTGACTCAATGGCTTATTTGATGGCCCTCTTCCTTGTCTTGTCAGATTGTTCCCTAGTTTTAAGAGTTGGCTACAGGTAGGTCGATCATATATGTATTTCAATCCTTATGTTAATCCCCTATATCCTTTCTTTTCTACCTTCATGTTACATATATATCTTTAAATTAGCACTTTTGCACTGAATTGTAACTATCTGCTTCAGTATTTATTTTCTCTATTAGATTATGTGAGTTCCTTGAGGTTAGAGACATGGACTATTTAATTCTGAATCCCCAATATCTGGCACAGCATTAGGCACATATGAGCTCAGCAAATATCCAATGGGAGGTGGATACATGACTGAATGGGTGGCTGAAAATTTATAAAATCCTTGAATTAGTTTCCAGGGCTAAAATGACCATATTAGTATTATAGCATGAGTAAACAGCATTAAGGTGAGGTCCATCACAGTTGTTTCTTTAATATTATACTGAGAGCTTCTGATGTTTTATAAGTCCACATGTTTAGAATTAATTGCTCAGCCCACCCAGCCTTGCAATACTGCCTACATTTTAAAATATTTTTATTTTATTTTTTTAAGTTTTAATGTTATTTTTTATTAATTTCAAGTGTACAGATAGTTTTTAATCATTATACTTTACAAAGTGATCCCCCAATTATTCAAGTACCCACCTGGCACCAAACATAGTTATTACAATATTATTGACTTTATTCTCTATGCTATATTTCACATCTATATGACTATTTTGTAACTACCAATTTGTACTTCTTAATCACTTACCTTTTCTACCCAGCCCCCCAAGCCCCCTCCCTTTGGCAACCATCAGTCTTTTCTCTGCATCTATGACTCTGTTTCTATTTTGTTTGTTCATTTATTTTGTTCATTAGATTCCACATATAAGTGAGATCATATGATATTTGTCTTTTTCTGACTTATTTCACTTAGCATAATACCCTCCAGGTCCATCCATGCTGTCACAAATGGTAATATTTTACTCTTTCTGTGGCTGAGTTATCTACACTAATAAAAGACAAACATGCAAATTGACCATACCTTCGATGCACCTTAGGCCATGCCCACCAGCCAATCAGAGCAACTATATGCAAATTAACCCAACCAAGACGGCGGCCAGCAGTCACGGAGCTGAAGCAAGCAGGAGACTTGATTGCCCCAATGATGGAGGAAACCAAGTTTCCTGCTTGCCGCGGCCAGCTCTGAGCTCCACTCAAAGCAACAAAGTTTCAATTATACAAGGTAAAGAAACCCCAGATACCTGCTTTCAGCCGGCTGTGGCCACGGAGCTGGAGCGAGCAGGAGGCTTCCCTCCTGCCCGCCCTGGCCAGCTCTGAGCTCCTCTCAAGGCTACAAAGTTTCAATTTTAGAAGGTAAATAAATCCCAGAATTAAAAAAAAAAGAAAACAAGGAGAGGCTGGGGGCTTCTGTCACCAGGGGGCTTGGCAAGCCTGAAAACGGCCCTCAGCCCCTCACCCAGACTGGCCAGGCACCCCAGTGGGGACCCCAACCTTCAAGGGGGTGTGACCAACCTGCAAACATCCATCAGTACCTCACCCTGGCTGGCCAGGCACCCCAGTGGGACCCCCACCCTGATCCAGGACACCCTTCAGGGCAAACCAGCCAGCCCCCACCCATGCACCAGGCCTCTATCCTATATAACAAAAGGGTAATATGCAAACTGACCCTAACAGCAGAACGACTGGGAATGACTGGTCACTATGACACACACTGACCACCAGGGGGCAGTGCACTCCCACATGGGGGAGCTCTGCTCAGCCACAAGCCAGGCTGATGGCTGCCAGTACAGCAGTGGTGGTGGGAGCCTCTCCTGCCTCCTCAGCAGCGCTAAGGATGTCCGACTGCAGTTTAGGCCTGCTCCCCACTGGCAAGTGGACATCCCCCGAGGGCTGCCAGGCTGCCAGAGGGATGTTTGATTGCCATCTTAGGCCCAATCCCCCAGGGAGCAGGCCTAAGCCAGCATGTGGTCATCCCCTGAGGAGTCCCAGACTGCGAGAGGGCACAGGCCGGGCTGAGGGACACCCCCCCCCCCAAGTGCACAAATTTTTGTGCACCGGGCCTCTAGTATTCCATTATATATATATATATGTAACACAAATATTTTTATCCACTCATCTATTGATGGGCACTCTGGAGAAATGCAAATTAAAGCCATAATGAGATATCATCTCACACCTGTCAGAATGGCTATCATCAATAAATCAACAAACAACAAATGTTGGTGAGAACGTGAAGAAAAGGGAACCCTCATGCACTGTTGGTGGGAATGCAAATTGGTACAACTACTATGGAAAACAGTATGGAAGTTTCTAAAAAAAAATTAAAAATGAAACTGCCTTCCGACTCAGCAATTGCACTTCTGGACATATATCCAAAGAAACCCAAAACACTAATCCAAAAGGATATATGCACCTCTATGTTCATTACAAAGTTATTTACAATAGCCTAGATACTGCCTGCATTTAAACGTTCCCACTGGTTTTTGACGAATATCACTGTTGGTTATCTCTAAGGTGACCATAAGATCCCTCTAGAGAGGGAAAGTCTGGAATTAGTATTTAGCCTTCATCATCTTTATCATGCCTAGTTTCATCTATTTACAGAGGCTGATCATGCAATTCCGGCAACCATTCAATGACTGGTTTGATTCCATGTGCCATCCTTCAAGAGTGCTCAGTTCTCACTTTGTAGCATGTCAGTGTGTTACACACAGATTACTAGTCATCTCTCAGAGTGCCCCCCTCCAACTTCTGCAGATTGGTCAGATAGGCGAGGGAAAGAGAAAAGGAGAGAGGGAGAGAAACAGAGACAAACAAGGATGGAGGGAGGGAAGGAAAGATAGATGGGCAGAGGGAGAAACAAAGAATAAAAAGAGGTTGTTTCCTTGTTCAGTAGGAATATTTATGTTCTTATGTTCATGTGTTCATATTTAGAAATTATTGCCCATGACACAGTGTTAATCTCTGTCAAGGTTTCCAGATCACGGGCCTATGAAAAAACCCAAGGCAAATGAGGGTATACTACAGTGGCCATTTCTGGCCAGTAGGAAGCACAATGAACTTCAGAGGAGACCACACTTGAAGAAGTGGACAGTAGTTCTAAATTTCAGATTCCAACTAAGTATTGAGTGATGGCTATCCTTTATCTCTGGATGGAACTGAATGGAGGACTTCTAGATAGGAAAGAAATATTCTTTCAGGAGAGAAATAATTGGGTCCCAATCTATTTGTGGAATACTAGTTAGAGGTTGAAAGACAGGAAAGGTTTTGTGTGTGACCTTGAGCAGTAGTTCACAAAACAATCTTTCTGCCTAGCCCCCAGGGACTTGTGATGGGTTCCCAGGGAAATAAAAAGGTGAGTGAGATAGAAAACTGTATAATATATGCAACTTAGAAATATGAGAGATCAAATCCATTCTGGTTTTGGTTTAATAGTCTAGTTAATAAAAAGAAAATAAATGTCTGCTTCATCAGGTAAAGAAAATGATATGAAGATAATAGAAGCATGCAGGAGGTGGTCAATGAAAGCGAATTTCCTTTCTCTCTCCAGTGGTGACCTCTTCTCAACTGCTTCTCCTAAATAAAGTTTATATTGGCCAACTGAATACATGAACAAAAGAAAATGAATACATGAACAATTTAGCGAATTTCTATATATTCAAATCTGTACTTGATATGATGCTCTAAGACATCTTACTCATTTAATCCTCATCACACCTATCAAAAGAAATTCTTATCTCCATTTAGAGATGAGGAAATGGAAGCTTATAAAGGCAAGTGGCTTGCTTAGAATCATACCATTGGAACTACAAAGTTGAGATTTAAACCAGATGATTTGAGTTTAAGTCAATTTCCTTTTTCTTTATAATAAAGCTTCAACATATAGCTAATTTCACTCAGTTACAGCATCAACCCTAGTCATTAAAATTCAAATTTGGTTGCAGGAGGTGTCAGGCACTGTTGAATAGCTAACCTAAGACCTATTCCCAAACACCTAAATATGCACTGTCTCAGAGTCCTTGAAGCCTGCAATGCTCAGATACCTGAGTTCTGTCCAATGGTTTGTAAACGGAAGTTTGTTGACGGATCTGGAAAACTTTGCTTAATGATTAAAAAAAATCATACATCTCTAGTATGACACCTGCCCCTCTATATCCTGCATGAATATAGGCACGATGGCTACTGAAGCAGCAACCATCTTGTGACTATCAGGAAAAGTGAAGAAAATTGCAGGTATGCTGCCCATGACATGGAGTTGCTCAAACAATAAGAGTAGACACCTACATCCTGAGTACTTGCTATGTGAGTAAAACAAACGATTTATTTAAGGCACTGCTAGTCAGTGGTCTTGTAATTACAGGTGGAAAAAAAACCTGAAAAAGAGAATGTCTAAAACACTGTCAGTTAAGTATCCAGATTAGTAAGATAACAGAGAAAAACAACTAATTTTTTATAATAAACATTTATCCTGACATAAAAAGCATATTTCCAAAATAATAACTTCCTGCTCTAAAAATAAATTATCCATGTTTACTTGATTCCAAACTCTGATAAATATGAATGGCAAAAGAAATTTTTTATGAACATTGAATTATTAAATAAAGACAGTTACTCTGATTTTTCTAAACAGCATCTAACACACAGTTGATGCTCAAAAGGCTGAGTGCTAAAAAACATGGATCTTATCAGTAACACATCTCAGCATTATCACTTGGAAAAAAGTCCTTTCTTTCACAAATCAATATTATGAAGAATCAGGCAGCAGGTGGAGGATATAAAAATGAATCATTTTTCAATAACTTCTTTCAGTGTGGAAGGTTTCACATGTCTAGACATATTTTGCTATTGAATCCCACACTGATATTTAGAGGCTGTTTTTCTCTTTTGCATACAAAATTACCCTAATTAGAGCAAAGCGTTTTGCTCACATGCTGTCACTCCCGGGCAAAGAGCGAAGTCCATGTGTGTCCCTCTCTGTAGCTCCAGCCGGTGCACCCAGCACCCCACCTCAGTCATCAGGGACAAGTTAAGCCAGGAGATGTTTTCTCTCCAGTTTGATGGTGAAACAGGAAGTTCTTTTATTTTTATACATGAGTGGAAACACTACAATTTTTCCACAGGGCATTTCACTAACAGTATAACCTATTACTGAGAATAACTAGTAACAAAATTTTGACTGAAAAATTAATATTTAGCAATATAAGAATTTAAAAGGATCCTCATGTTCTCATGGTTTTTAATCATTCTCAGTGATTTACAGATTTATAGCCAAGTCTTGTTGGAGAAATTTTCTGGGAGGTGAGCCCAGCAGGATGAGAAAAGCCAGGTGCATGATAGGATCAGGGACGCACCCAGATCTGAGAGAAGGAAAGGGAACAAGAGAACAAAGGGGACTAGACGATGTACTTGGCCTGCATGAGAGTCACCTGGGTAGGACCAATAATAATTGCTCAGATCAAAAGATTTCTGAAAAGGATTCCAAGAATGTCTGATATAGCTCATGAGGTGTTCCCCAACACACAAGCTCACCATTCTGATATGTGCGAAAAGACGACCTTCATTAACAAAGAGGAAAAGGAATTTGATTTTAAAGTTTGTAACAGGTCACAACATTGCTATTCCTGGTCCATACTTGAAATTATTTCAAATAAGGATAGAACTCTATTCCGGGGTGTTTGTAGGTGAAAAGGCAGCCATATCTTTTCCATGAAGTGCAGTGGGATTAAGCAATGAGATGCTGTGACTTGTCTAAGCAGTGTTTGCTGATGGCCTCTGCTCCCTCCCTAAATGCATCACTGCTGACTCTCTTTTGAGATAGCGTGTTTTCAATGGCGCTGGTGGCTAGCTAACAGGGTACTCATTTCATGGGTGGAGCCTGCTTACATCCAGGCCAGTCTGCACCGGCTTTCCTAAGAAGAGATTTTTCCGGAATAATGGAAAGAAGGTGTTTGGGGCTTGATATCATATGCCATGAGTTTAAATCCTAGCTCTTCAGTTTACCAGATGCATCGATACAGGCACATAGTTAGCCTCCTTGAACCCCAGTCTCCCATTTACAAAACTGGGATCTAACTCAGGGGACCATTAATCAGATGGTTTATTTGAAAGTGCCTAACTTATAGTGGGTCCAAAATAGACCTTCACGGAATCTGAACTGTTCAGCTTTCAAGTGATACGAAAACAAATCTCAGGAACCCAGTAACTTCCTAGCATCCAGAGACTTGAGCGTATCACACCTGGGCATCCAGATTATCTTATGAGCACATTGTTACAAACAAACACCGCCTCGCCCAAAATCCCAAATGTCACATATCCACCTAACAGGACGGGAATGACTGACAGATACCATTGACCTTCTCCCAGGAAATGACAGATTTTCAAAGCAAGCACTTTTTAAAATTACATAAGTATGCAGCCTGAATCAGAAAAGCAGGAGGCTGTGTCTGCCTGTTTGATCCACATTTCATTTTCTGTAGCTTCCGCCTTCCTTTCAGTGCTGGGCCGGCTACCTCCCTCAATAGGCTACTGGGGTGTTTGTTATAATCGTCTGCTTAAGCTTCTTCCGCAGATCACATGTTTTACTTAATTAAATAATGCCCCAATTAATTGATTTGTTTGTAGACATTCCTAATTTAGTAAACGCTGAGCAGAATGCTAAAAATACCATTATATTTCTGACGGAGGCACCACTAAAGTCTGATAATTGATAGCTTTGCTGTTTTCTCTCATGGCCTGAAAAGCTTTTAAAGCTAAATTCTGTAATCATGTTCATCTTTGGAAATTAGTTTTGTGAAACCACACATTTAGTTCTTGCTGAGAAATCTCATTTTAGTCATTCTAACATAATTTATAATGCATAAACTAAATTAGCTTTTGTAGCAAAGCCAGCATATTTTTCTTTAATTTTTATCTCATCCTAATATATTTTTGACCTTGGAAACTGTAATGTCTGTTGGATATTGAAGGCTCTGAACAAAGAAAATCATTTCCATTCCATCACTATGGTTACACTCCCTTCCCTCTCCAGCACGGGGCTGCGCGGCGCGTGTTGAGTCTGGATTCCTCAGGAGGGCGAGGGGAACTTCATGTAACAGCATTTAGGTCTGATTAAATAAACACATATACATAATGGAACCCAGGAAAGTAGCAAGTGACTTCGCTCTGTTTACATTGCATCTGATCTGACTGATGGTGAGGGGCAATCTATCACCCGATGTTATTCACGTGGGGTTCTGTTGTGTGCGGTTTTCTCCCCCCAGGCAGTCACACATACATATTTGTCTCAAAAAACAGTCAAAATGCCAGGCAGCTCTTAACACCTCCAGTACTCCGGAAGCCAAAGCGGTTTCATCCCTTTCTAACAACAGAGAACTTGAAGTGTGAATCATACGGCACCCTGTCCACCAGAGACGCATTTCGGATGAGCTTGCCACGGGTCTCTCAGCATCCTCACGTGGCTTTGGCGGGCCTACAGGCGCAAGACAAGGAAGCGGCCATTCCGACCAATGCTGCCTCTGGTAGTAAAAAGCATTTATTTTACAGATGGCACCATTTGGTAAAACATGGCTTGATTATTACTTTTTTATTATTACACAGCTGGTTTACGATGTTAACTCTAATAGGTTTTCTGTTTTTTTCTTCTCCCTCGTAGTTCATGTACCAAAGGCATCTTGAAGAAAACTGTTGGCAATAGCCAGTGTCTTCAAGTGGCCATAACTGTTTAAAAGAGTATATCTGAGCAGTATGGTGGCAAACTAAACCCAAATAAACTCAAATGAAATGTCTCGTTCCTAACATTCATATGCACACAGATGTCCAGCTACCTTGATTGGGTGGTGCAAAAGCGATGCAGAGCTATTAATTTTAGCAGCAAAGGAAACAACAGCAATAGTAACAGTGGGGTGAGGGAGGAAATACCAGACAATATGCTAGACCCCAGGTGGGAAAGAAATCTGCATCTTTAATGGCTTTCAGGTACAGGGACCACAGAGATCACCTGTGTGGCCCAGCCCGGGCTTTCCCACACCAAGCAGGCACGAAATGCTTGTGGTGTAAAGGAATAGGTGGATGGATGAAAGGGCTCACAATTTTATAAGATTTAAAGATTCTTTGATGGTGAGTCAGAACACACTGACACTCAGACAGATGAAAGAAGAGCTGCTTTAACTTACATTTGAAGTGAGAAAAGGCTGTCAGTCTGGATCACACATGGGGTTGCACCCAGGCACAGGGTTAGGGTTAGGGCTGGAGCTGGGGGGGGGGCAGCATGGCAAAATGGAGCAGGGTTAGCTGCCTCTGATTCTCAGACTCCCAGCGGATCGGCTAATTTGAATAACCCTGTGACTCCAGGGCATAGGAGCTAGTTGTCCAGTACCTGGCCCCGGGTAATTAAGGCAGGTTCATAGTGGCCTCGTGGCTCCAGAGTGTGAGAACTTCTTAAGGAAAGTAATTGGGGTCTGGCTTAATCAGCTGCCTGAGAAAGGGGACTGCCTTGCCTCTAGCCAGAGCCTCAAAAGTGGATCAAGACAGCATTTAAAACAGACAAACAAGCAAACAAACAGCAAACACCTCTGACATACCCACCTGCCCAGAGAAGGGGAGAATCCAGCCAAAATCCAGGGAAGCATCACACGTGATTTAAAAGCAACCAAAACGTCAGTCAAGTGTGACAGGGAATGCTTAATAAAAGCTAACTTGGCCCTTACTTGCACTAACTCTAAACATAATTGCAAAATCATTTATTAGAAGCATTTTGGTCTGGTAATCAAGTTTTCATAAGTTTTTTTTGGCGGGTAAAAGATCCAAAAAAAGGCAACTCCCAAACCCTTTCCATATCTTTAATAGCCTCAAATGTGTTCCCATTATGTGCCAGGTTCAATTCTGCACATGGATGGAACATCTGTGTTTTTAAAGCAAATGTGGCTGGGACTGTCCAAGTTCAAGAGGGGCTGCCATCATATTGCATGCTGTATCCCAGGCAGAAATCAAAAGCCAGCCGTGGCAGGCAGAATGCTAGAGCCCCAAAGATGTTCCACCCTCTCCTCAGAACCTGTGAATACTACGGTACATGGCAAAGGAGAAACTACATTTGCAGCTGGAATCAAGGTTGCTAATCTACTGACTTTAAAATAGAAAGGTCACCCAGGTGGGCCCAATATAATCGAAAGGGTTCTTAAAATTAGACAAACGAATCAGAAGGCGAAGTCAAAGCAAAGAGATGTGAGAAGGACTCAACTGACCATCATTGCTGACTTTGAAGAAGGAGGGAGGGGCCATGACCAAAGAAGTGTGGAAAGCATCTAGTTGAAAAGGCAAGGGTTTGGGTTCTCTCCTCTGGTACCCTTGATTTCACTGAGCCTTTTTCACTGAGCCTTTTTTTAAAAAAATATATTTTATTGATTTTTTACAGAGAGGAAGGGAGAGGGATAGAGAGTTAGAAACATCGATGAGAGAGAAACATCGATCAGCTGCCTCCCGCACACTCCCCACTGGGGATGTGCCCGCAACCAAGGTACATGCCCTTGACCGGAATCGAACCCGGTACCCTTGAGTCCGAAGGCCGACGCTCTATCCACTGAGCCAAACCGGTTAGGGCCAGACACCTTGATTTCAGATGTGATAAGTGGTTATAGCAGCAAATAGGAAACAAATGACCATCCAAATTCCCAAGGCATGAAACCACTGCTTCTTATTTTCCAGATTGTCTTCACCCCAAATGTTGTTTACTGAGGAGGCAAACCCTCAATTATTTGTCCAGGGATAGCTGATTTTTACTTTTCTTGAAATATTTTCTGTTTCATATACAATGCGTGACAATATCATTCTGAAAGCATTTTCTGTGACTGTAACATCCTTCATTCTCAAATATCAACTCGCTTTGAATATTGACATTTAAAAATAAAATCTAACCTGTTCTGATTTTGTAGAAGGTGGCACTGGAACAGAGGATATTTCCTTCTCAGACCACAGTATCAACTTGGAAGACTTCAACTCCAACACAAAATAATATTTGAGAAAGATAGCCATGCATTCTCTTTGTTAAAAGAATAATTATTTTACTTTTCTTCTTTGTAGTCATTCTTGTATACACCTCAGATTAGTCCCTTAGACTTGGAGGATACCAGAACGTATGCTGTGTTTTGAATGGAACACATTAAACAGTGAAGCAGAAGTGGTTTCAAGGTCAGGGTTAAAGAGTTTAACAGGACATTGAAGTGGTGAGAAGAATGCAAGGTGGCTGAGTTGTCAGTGCATGGATCCTCCATGGGCAGGCGTTATTCTAAGCTGGCTATCAAGTTAATGGGTTAAAAACCAGGGGTGCATGATCTAGAGAGGTGTCACTGAGTGGAGAGTGAGGTCAGACTAATCCCAGCTTTCCTCCTGAGGAACAGTGGGCACCGCCCCATGTTTCCATGTGACCTTCCTTTGTTTCTATAGTTAAAGCAAATGCTTCTAGATCTTGCAGGCACACCTTAGCCCAGTGATGGCGAACCTATGACACGCGTGCCAGAGGTGACACGCGAACTCATTTTTTTGGTTGATTTTTCTTTGTTAAATGGCATTTAAGTATATAAAATAAATATCAAAAATATAAATCTTTGTTTTACTATGATTGCAAATATCAAAAAATTTCTATATGTGACACGGCACCAGATATAAGTTAGGGTTTTTCAAAGTGCTGACACGCCGAGCTCAAAAGGTTCGCCATCCCTGCCCTAGCCCCTTTATTTTCCATTTGTTCCCCTTAATGGCATTTTGATTCTTTGATCCACCTCTTCTGCTTTTTTGGTTTCTGAGTTCAGACAGTTTGAGAATCTCATTTTCCTCCCCTTTTCTCTCTTATCCTACCCATGTGGTCTTTAATGTCAGTTTCAGTCAAGGGTCTTCCCATTTGTATATCGGGCTTGCCTTATTTTCCTTTTTTATTGAAAAGCTCTCTAAAAATCCACTTTGGTGCTGTTATTTACTTTTGTTGTTGTTGCTTTTAACAACAAAACTATATCTCAGAGGAAGTAATGATAATAAAACTTCTAGAGGCAAATTCACTCCTTCCTTCAGCATCCAGTCATTGAATACCTACTCTACTTCATGGTAGGGGAGGATCGGTAAAAAGATAAATAAGGCAGTCCTTACCCTTAAGAAACTGATACATAGCAAAAACAGCTCTCTCATAGAAAATAAAGAAGTGAATGTGCTCACTGAATCCTGAAGGACCTGCTGTGCAGCACTACATGATGCTTTCCCTCTCCTTTCTTACCACCATTCTGAAACATTAAAAATAATGTACCTCAGCCCCAATTGCTTCAGCTGAAATACCACCTAAGAGAAGGGTAAACAAGGAGTCATCTGTCCCATCAGCAGCCCACACATACCTGGACTTCAAACACTTGGTGAGAAATGAAAACAAGAAATACTAAAGCATGGTAAGTAATCTCCTCTCCAGACCCTTGTCAGTACTCTCACAAAGCCAAAGGACCCTTTGAAGTGAATGGAAATTCTGTCCAGGAAAGAGACACAAAAACTTTGAAATATTGAAACAAGCGAATTTTGACCACCTGGAACCTTCAATTAGTAGAGAAACTTTCTCTACTTCACATTGAAAAAAAAATCATTTTGAAGTAGTTTTCAGACAATCATCATCTATACGCTGACTCACATCCCTAAGTCTTCTCCCTCCGTGCATTTTTTTTCTTCATTTTTCTCTTGGGCAAGTAGGTAATCACCTTAAGGCCATCTGTAGTTTCTCTCTTTATCTTGTCCTATTTCAGTCGCTAACTAATGCTGATCCTTCCTTAATAATGTCCAAATCTATCCCCTCCTTTTAATTGCTGAATACAGTTCATTATAGGGCTATAACACAATTTATCCATTGTTTTGCTGGTGGCCATTTGAATTGTTTTAGTTTTGGGCTATTATTAATAAAGCTGCTAGGAATATGCATAAAAATACTTTTTGTAGACATAAGATTTCACTTATCTTATGCAAATGCCTAGGAATGAAATTATTTGGTCATAAGATATTAGTATATTTTACTTTATAAGAAACTGCCAGTTTCAAATAGGTTGTACCATTTGCAATCCTACCAGCAATGTATGAAAATTCTAGTTGCTTCACATTGGCCAGAAGTTGGTGTTGTCAGGTTTTAAATTTAGGGCACTCTAGATGTATAGTCATATTTCAATATTAATTTGCATTTTCCTGTTGACCAATAATGTGCAACTTTCAAGTGCTTATTGGCCATTTATATATAACTTCCTTTGCCAAATGAGTAATTTGCATATTTGTTATTGAGAAGTTTTCTTATTATTGAATAGAAGGGTTTTTTAATACACACTGCATACAAGTTCTTTGTCATTTATTTATATTGTATTTATTCCCATATTTATATATTAATTATGTTACCAATGAGCTGAATTTTCCAATTTTGAGTAACGATGTATCATTGTTTTTCTTTTATGGTCAGTGATTTCAGAGAACACTTTACCTATCACAGGGTGATAAACATATTTTCCCAAACATTATTCTAGAAACTTTATACATTTAACTTTTATTTCAGGTCCATGGCCCATCTTGAAATAATATATTTTTTCAAAGAACCAACTCTTGCTTTCATTGATCATTTCTATTGATTTTTAGACTCTATATTTTAAATTTCTGTTCTGATTTTTATTATTTCCTTTTTTATACTCAGTTTGGGCTTTGTTGTTCCTTTTCTAGCTCCTTTGAGTGTAAAGTTAGATTATTTAATTGAGCTTTGTTTCTTGAGGTAGGCCTGTAATGCTATTAATTTCCCTCTTAGGACAGCTTATGCTGTGTCCCATAGATTTAGGGTGTTGTGTTCACATTTATATTTGTTTTAAAGTATCTTTTGATTTCTTCCTTGATCTCAGTGGTAACCTGTTCATTGTTTAGTAAGATGTTGTTGAAAGTGTGTGTGTCCCCATCAGGGAGGTAATGCATTTCTGACATGTACTGGCGTGTGCACTGCCTCTCGTTGGAGGTGCATGAGTTTGCCCTCTGTCCCCTTAGAAAACACCGACTTTGGAGAGTTTTCTGCACCACAGGGATGTGACACCTCTCTCTGGCCTTGGGTTGTGAGGAATGCCATCACTCGTGCAGGAGGCAGTGCTGGTTCCTGCTTTAACACCTATCAAGGAGCCCGATGCAGATGTTTTGCCATCTCCAGCAGCCAATCCGCTGCAGTGCTGGAACTGGGGCCGCCTGTGCAGCATCTCAAGATGTAACTGAGGCTGCACCACTGCTGCCTGAAGACCCCTCCCCAGAGCCTGCCCCAGAGGAGGAGCTGCCTCTGGGAAATGCCTCAGTGCCAGCCCTAGATCTGCGTGTTGAAGTGTTCACCCTCTCCCATCAGAAGATTTGCTTTAACCCTCTCTTTGACATTTTTCTTTTTAAAAAAAATATATTTTATTGATTTTTTACAGAGAGGAAAGGAGAGGGATAGGCAGTTAGAAACATCGATGAGAGAGAAACATTGATCAGCGCCTCCTGCACACTCCCTACTGGGGATGTGTCCACAACCAAGGTACATGCCCTTGACCGGAATCGAACCTGGGACCCTTGAGTCTGCAGGCTGACGCTCTATCCACTGAGCCAAATCGGTTAGGGCTGCAACTTTTTCTTTTATTTTCTTTCATTGTTTTTCTTTTTTCCCCTGGAATGATTTTTATTTTTTATTTTTATGATTTGGTGTTTTGGGGTTTTTTTTGCAGGGGTGTGTGGGGGGGTGCTTCTATCATTTTCTTTTTCCTGTTTTTAGTCTTCATTTTTTCCATGGTGTAATGCTTTTTAAGTAATAAAGAAAAGTTATCATTTGTATTTTAAGTGGTGGCATTCCTGAGCATGAAGTACATTCCTGGTGCTGTGCAAGCATCACCATTATCTAGCTGCAGAAAGTCCCATCACCCCAAAAGGAAACTGTGCACTCCCCAATTCTCCTGCCCCTGGCAACCCCAGGTCTGCTTTCTGTCTCTGTTCCTTTACCTATTCTGGAAGTTTCCTATAAAGGGAATGTTACAATAGATGCTTTTCTGTGTCTGCTCACATACTTTTTTTTTTAAATCTGAAATAGCATGTATTATTGGAAAGGAAATCCCAGATGGATTAGAGATCAGATGTAAAAAAGAAGCTCTTTAGTAAGTGTGTGCATCGTCTCAGGGTAGAGATCACTGTGCTAAGTGTGACCCCAGGGCCAGAAGCCAGTCAGGCAATGGCTGGCTCTTCCTGTGCCCAAAACAAAACTGAGAGAAATGCTAAAAGCTGGAGAGACAAACCAGAAGCTGGAGAGCATTCCTCACAACCCAAGGCCAGAGAGAGGTGTGACATCCCTGTGGTGCAGAAAACTCTCCAAAGTCAGTGTTTACTAAAGGGACAGAGGGCAAACACATGCACCTCCGAGAGGCAGTGCACACGCCAGTACATATTAGAGATGCCCCACCTCCCCGATGGGGACAAACACACTTTCAACAACATCTGACTAAACAATGAACAGGTTACCACTGAGATCAAGGAAGAAATCAAAAGATACTTTAAAACAAATATAAATGTGAACACCTCAACCCCAAATCTATGGGACACAGCAAAAGCCATCCTAAGAAGGTAATGAATAGCATTACAGGCTGCCCAGCTGGCATGGCTTAGTGCTTGAGTGTTGACCTATGAACCATGAAGTCATGGTTTGATTCTTGGTCAGGGCACATGCCCTGTTTGCGGGCTCGATCCCCAGGGTGGGGCATGCAGGAGGCAACCAATCAATGATACTCTTTTATCATTGATGTTTCTTAACTCTCCCTCTCACTTCCTCTCTGAAATCAATAAAAATATATTAAAAATAAATAAACAAAGCAATGCTTTAAAAAAATAGCATTACAGGCCTACCTCAAGAAACAAGTAAAAGCTCAACCAATCTAACTTCACATTCAAAGGAACTAGAAAAAGAACAACAAACAAAGCCCAATGAATTTTCTATATACACATATTTATCATTTTACCATTATATTGTTTGTTTTTGCCGTATTGCCCTAGCCATGACCTTCAGCACAATGCTGAACAGCAGCGGCAGAAGTGGTATGAGCAATCTTCCTTGCCTTGTTCCCAGTATCATAGGGAAAACAATCAGTCCCTTCACCATCCAATAGGTTATATCATAATGAGAAAGCCCCCTATCATTCCTACTTTGCTGAAATATTTTACCATAAGTGTGTGTTGAATTTTATCTTTTTCCTGTATTTATTTTAGCTAATCATCAATTTTCTCCTGTAATCTGCTAATGTGATATATTACATTAATTGATTTTCAAGTATTAAAACAACCGTGCATTCATTTCTGAGATAAATCCCACTTTGTCATATATACTATTCAATTATAAATTTCCAGATTCCATTCCTAATACTTTATCAAGATATCTGCATATATGTTCATGAATGATATTTGACTGTGACATCAAGGTTAAGTTTTTAAATTTCATGGCATATAAATTATTTATAGTATTTTCTAAATTTTAATGCCCATAAAATCTATGGTGATAACCTCTTCTAAATTTCTGATATTAGTAATTTCTAATTCTTTTTAATTTTTTTTTCAGCTTGGCTGGGTCAAATCTTTTCAACTGGGGTTCCATGACAGAATTAAGCTCTAATGCTTTATAGGCATGTATTATAAGAAATGACATGATTTTTTTCTTAAGGATTTTAAATAATATTCTCTATGTAACTTCCTTCGAAGAGTAGAGAAAACAGACAATCCAGAAATATTCTTTAAGTCTAAGTCTCTTGCAGAACCCAATAAAGAAAGACCAATTCTCAACTTTATTTATCTTCTCTGATAATAATTCCTTTTGATTCACCATTTGTTTCTATTTTTTCTTTTTCACTTTCTGGTTCATCAATTTCCACTTTATTCTTTCTGTTCTTCTACTTATATGGTGTAATTTGCTCTTTCTTTTCTATCCTCCTAAGATACAGGCACAGATGGTTGATTTCAAACCATTCTTCTTTTTAATGTAAGCAATTAACACAATAAATTTCCATTTAAACAATGTTTTATCTGAACCTCACAAACTTTGATACTTTATGCTTTTGTTATAATTTAGTAAAATAATTTCTAATTGTACATTTTTATTTGGTGCAAGGATTATTTGAAGTGTGTTGCTTAATTTGCAAGTATTTGAGAATTATATGGCTATTTTATTATTGATTTTGAATTTAATGTTTATGGACAGAGACTATACTGTATAAGTTTTCAATAATTTTGAATTCGTAAACACTTTTTAATGCTTCAGCATATAGTCTCTCTTAATAAATATCCCATGCAATCTTGATAAGAAAGATTATTCTGCAATTATTAACTACAGTATTCCATAACTATTCATAGGTAAATTTGACTGATAGTGTTTAAATCTATATATTTCATATTTTAGTTTATTTGTCATATTAGTTACTGAGAGAGAAGTGTTAAAATGTTAACTCTGATTGTGGATGTGTCTATTTTTACTTTTAGTCCTATCAGGATTTGATTCACGTTTTGAGGCTTTGTTATCGATAAATTCAAATTTAGTATTACGATGTTGTTTTAATGAATACTTAATTAATAATTCAGAGTTCATATCGTTATAAAATGTCCCTCTTTATCTCTGGTAATACTCCTTTCCTTGAACTCTGAACTCTACTTTGTGTGTCATTGATGTACTTACTACATCTTTATTATGATCAGTGATTATTTTTCTTTTAAACTATGTCAATTTAAAATGGAACCTATTAGAATGGCTAAACCTAACAAAAAATAGTGACAGGACTAAATCTTAGCAAGGGTCCAGAAAAACTGGGTCACTCATACATTGCTGTTGGGACTGGAAAATGAGAAAGCCACGATGAAAAACAGTTTGGCAGTTTTTTAGAAAATGAAACATGCCACGGCCATAGAACCCAACGGTTGTGCTGTTGGGAATTTATGCTAGAAAATGAAAACTTATGTCCACACACAGAAACCTGTAAACACATGTTCATAGCTGGCTTATTTGTAACAGTCAGAAAGTGGAGACAACCTAGAGGTCCTTCAATGGATGACTGGTTAAACAAACTGATACGTCCATATCACAGAAGACTACTCAGTAATAAAAAAGAACACATTACCTATACATTCAACAATTTGGATGCATCTGTGGGGAATTATGTTGAGTAAAAAAAAGCCAATACCAAAAGGCTGACTACCATATGACTCCATTTACTACATTCTTACACTGACAAAATTATAGAAATAAAGAACATATTAGTGGTTCCCAGAGGTCAGGGATGGGGGTTGAAGGGGGGATGGGTGTGAAAAGAGTGATATGTCTGCTAATTCTAAGATCTGTGCTATTTCTGGTTCTGTTGCTCCTGACTCATCTTTCTCCTCATTAAGTGCTACATTGTCCTATCTCCTCATTGTCTTCATATACATTAGTATATACTTGACTGAGGATATTATATTGTTTTTTAGGTCTAAATTTTGTTGCCTTTCTTTAAAGACTATTGTGTTTTGTTCTGACAAGCAACTTATTGACAGGTCAGCTTTATTGTCCCAAGGCTTAATTTTAAGCTTTTAAATAATAGGTCTAGAGTAGCCCTACCTGTATGTTGTATCTTTTCTGGGGTCTCAAATTCCCAGGGTGTTTATAAGGTCCCTCCACTTTAGATGATTATAGCTCCTTTTCCCTGCACTATGCAACCTCCATGATTCTGCTTGGGTCAAGTTAGCCAATAGCTATTCTCGCCTGATCTCACTGAATCCTGATCTGTGTATGCACAGCTTCCTATTCACCCCAACACTCACGTGGACCGTGATGCAGCTTTCTGAAGCTGTCTTATCTGGGCATCTGCCTTCTCTTACTGCATCGTGCAGCCCCAACTCTAATCGCTCTTGCTTCTACCCAGTGAAACCACTTCTTAAACAAATAAACAAACACTTAAAAAGCAAACAAACCCGGGCTCCTTGTTTTGAATTAGGCTCACTTTCCTGTGCTGAAATTTGGACAGTGGCCCCAGGAGAAGGGCTGTAATGAAACAGTTTCCTTAGCTCAGGAATCATAGCCCTATGCTATCTATTGTCCAATGTCCGAAGACAGTTTCTTCATACATTGTGTCCAGTTTTATAGTTCTTCAGAGCAAAAAGGGTAAAGCCTAAAGCCATTTCTCCATAACAGCTTATACTGCAGCTACACTTAAATATGATGCTTTATTTTTTCTGCACAATAACTTCATGAAATAAATACTCTTAAACCATTATCTGGCTAAGAAGACCAAGCTTAGGTAAGTTAAACACTTTCTGTTACCCTGTAAACTCCTCAAGGGTGGAAACAAATTCTATTCATTCTGTTGTTCAGTGCATTTATTCGTTGTTCAGTACTTTGTATATAGCAGATACTCAATAAGTTTCTGTTTTAGTAGGTGCTATTTTCAATATTATACACATAAAAAACTAAATCTCAGAGAAGACAATGGGGGAAGGGGACAACACTTATATTGGTTAAGTATTGAGATTTGCAAATTAAAGATCACAGACCAAAACTGACCCACTTGTCTTGTCTTTTTTTTATTTTATTGAATTACTAGAGGCCCGGTGCACAAAATTCATGCACGGGGGGGGGGGGGCCCTCAGTCCAGCCTGCACCCTCTCCAATCCGGGACCACTGGCTCCTAACTGCTCACCTGCCTGCTTGCCTGATCACCCCTAACTGCCTCCCCTGCTGGCCTGGTCACCCTCAACTTCCCCACCGCCGGCCTAGTCGCCCCCAATTGCCCCCCCCTGCCGGCCTGGTCGCCCTCACCTGCCCCCCCAGCGGGCCTGGTCGCCCCATGCAGCCTGCTGCTCAGTCATTTGGTTGTGATGGTCACTTAGGCTTTTATATATATGGATAGTTGACATACACTATTATATTAGTTTCAGGTGTACAAAACAGTGATTCAAAACCTATATACCTTACAAAGTGATCACCACGACAAGTCTAGTAACTGTCACCATGCAAAGTTATTATATTATTTGAGTATATTTCCTATGCTGTACATCACATCCCTGTGACTTATTTACTTTAAAGACTTGAAATTCGTACCTCTTAAGCCTCTTCACCTTTTGTCCTATCCCCTCACCTCCACTTACTCTGACAACCACCAGTTTGTTTTCTGTGTCCATGAGCCTGCTTGTTTGTTCTGTCCTTTGGATTCCATATATAAGTGAAATCATATGGCAGTTGTCTTTCTCTGTCTGACCTCTTTTAGCAGAATACCCTGTTGGTCCATCCATGTTGTTGTACTCACTTGCTTTTAAAAATAAAGTTTTATTGGAACACAGCCATACTCATTCCTTTATATATCGTCTCCGGCTGCTTCAAGCTATTAAGTTAGGCCTGCAAAGCCCAAGATATTTACTATCTGGCCCTTGACAGAAGTTTGCCAACCCCCTGATTTAGTATATGCTATATACCAGGCAATATATTCAGTGCTGTTACATACTTTTCCCCTCATAAAGTTTCACAGCCGTGATGTGAGGCAATAAATAATGCCATTATCCAGATGTGAACTCTGAGACCCAGAGCGGTAGCTTTTCTCAGGTTCTATGGCTCCTAAGTGGCAGAGCACAGATTTGAATTCTGATTTGTCACTGTGGCACCTATGCTATTCTTACTCTTAGCAGTCAGACAAGATCGAGAAGACATGGAAGGCCCTGTTGAGTGACTTGAACATCATCACATACAGACAAGTGGAACTAAAGCAAAACTTAGCTGAAGAGGGTCTTCATACCCTACAATAAGAAAAGTTTATACCGTTACTATTAAAAGGAACTTTTTATGTGTTGACCCCTGTCCTGATTAAGATCTATATATGTGTGGTGTGCAATATATATGGCTATATACAGGGTGTGCCCCAAAACTGTATACACACTTCCAGCTGATAGCTCAATTTTAAAAATGAAATGTATTTTAATAAACAATGCCTTTATAATTATTCAGTGTGTGTATACATTTTGGGGGACACCCTATGCATATACACATACCTATATACACACATGTGGATATATACACACCTATATGTGTGCATTGTGTGTGTGTGTGTGTGTGTGTATCTACTTATATAAAAACCATGGGTGGTGTTCATCACGTCCAGAACCGCCGTGACCAAGCGGAAGGAAGTCAGTCCTGCAGGGGTTGTCTTGGCAACGGCTGCGTCCTCCCCCAAGCTGTTTCCCAGAGCTGTTTCCTGTAAGGGCGGGTTTGAGGCAGAACTGCCTTGAGCATGGAGGCATATCTTTTCTAAAGTGAGCGCGCCAGCATGGCCAGGGGTGAACCTGAGTGGGGGCAGCTGAAAGGTTTAGAAAAGACAAACAAGAGAATGAAAGCCAGGTCTCAGTGGGATGCTGCTTCTCTGAGAGACAGCAACCACACCCACAGCCATGCCTTTATTTAGCAGATGCTACGAAGCAAAGTAAGGGCGTGACCAAGATGTTTACAACATTCTCCTGGGTTTCAATCCTATGCAACTACATCCACCTGAACTCTATCAAGCCTACATCACTCAGGCACGTGGGGCCACATGTTCGGACCATAGGTTCAAGCTTACAACTACAGCTGTTGGCTATAATTGTGCTGGGAGGGCCCTGCCCTCCAAGTTGGGACTTGCACGTGGCAATGAGAGGACTGTGCCCTCTCATCAGTACAAGGCTTGAACCTGTCCAAAACACTGTAGTGGCTCCCCACAATAAAGTTTTAATTCTGTTTCTTTGTTACTAATGATGAGGCCCCACCCCATAACAAAGAAACAATTTCTGGAGGATGAGGCCCAGGAATCAGAATTTTAAAAAGATTCCCAGGTGATTCTAATGTGCAGCCAAGGTTGAGAACCACTGCTATAGATAATATTAAAAATATATCTAAAGGTGCGATTCTTTGTCCAAAAAATGAGCATGTTCAAAAATTAAATGAAGAAAATTTGGATATACTCGATGGAGATTTTCACACATATTTGAGTGATGATTCCATTGATTCCACAGATGATACTGAAAAGGAAAATCTTCCCATCGAATTTCTTAATAGTATTACTCCTTCGGGAATGCCGTGTCATAAATTAAAATTGAAAGTGGGTGCAATCATCATGCTATTGAGAAATCTCAACAGTAAAGGGGTCTTTGTAATGGTACCAGATTTATTATCAAAAGATTACGACCTAACATTATCGATGCTGAAGTATTAACAGGATCTGCAGAGGGAGAGGCTGTTCTGATTTCAAGAATTAATTTGTCCCCATCTGACACTGGCCTCCCATTTAAATTGATTCGACGACAGTTTCCTATGATGCCAGCATTTGTGATGACTGTTAATAAATCACAAGGACAAACTCTAGACAAAGTAGGCATATTCCTACCTGAACCCGTTTTTGCACATGGTCAGTTATATGTTGCTTTCTCTCGAGTTTGAAGAGCATGTGATGTTACAGTTAAAGTTCTAAGTACTTCATCACAAGGGAAATTAGTCAAGCACTCTGAAAGTGTTTTCACTCTTAATGTGGTGTACAGGGAGATATTAGAATAAGTTTAATCACTTTATCAGTCATTGTTTGCATCACTGTTGTTTTTATATCATGTTTTTGTTGTTTTCATATCATGTTTTTGTTGTTTTCATATCATGTTTTTATCGTTTTTATATCATGCCTCTTTTGTTATATCCTTTTGTTACTGTTTATTTATTAATAAATTTATTTATTATTTTCATTTACATTTTACTAATTTCCTTTCATCTCTCACACTTCTATTATAGAGAAAGGGCAAATAGCAATATTAAAATATCTCTGCTAATTAATTCCCTTTTTAAAAAATATATTTTATTGATTTTTTTACAGAGAGGAAGGGAAAGGGAGAGAGAGTTAGAAACATCAATGAGAGAGAAACATCGATCAGCTGCCTCCTGCACACTCCCCACTGGGGATGTGCCTGCAACCAAGGTACATGTCCTTGACCAGAATCGAACCTGGGACCCTTGAGTCCACAGGCCGATGCTCTATCCACTGAGCCAAACCTGTTAGGGCAATTAATTCCCTTTTAATGTGCACGAATTTTGTGCACCGGGCTACTAATTATATATATATATAAAATTTGATTTATTTCTTATAGAAATTCTAAATATATTTTTATTGATTTCAGAGAGGAAGGGTGAGAGAGAGAGATCAAAACATCAATGATGAAGGAGAATCACTGATTGGCTGCCTCCTGCATGACTGCCCCAGTGGGTCAAGGCTGCAACCCAGGCATGTGCTCTGACGGGGGTGGGGGAAATTGAATCATGATCTTCTGGTTCATAGGTTGATGCTCAACCACTGAGCCATGCTGGCTGGGTGCTCACAGACATCCTATGAAGATATTTTGATTTATTTCTCATAGATATTCTATGAAGATATTTTTATAGGTATACTAGCAGAAAGAAATGCTTAGAAGGATGTATTACAAAATAGTTATTATAAATCAAGGACTCAATCTGGTTTTCCTAACTCACTAACTTTCTGTTTGTACCTTCTTCCCATCCTTTCTAAACTCTGTTCGGTTTCCACAACCTCAGTCACTGTCTAAGGAGGAAGGATGCATGTCCTGGGTCCTCACGGTCACACTAAGTCCTAAGAGCCCACGTGCCAACAGCTCTTCTGGGCCTCCTTGGAACCTTCCCAACCTCACTCCCAGCCCCAAGATGTGATGCTTTTCTTCTCTCTCTTTTTTCTTTAAGTTCTTTCAGCTCAGAACCACTATCATTTAATTTTAAATAACCTTCTGATTTTCCACATGGGCTGAGAATGAGAGTAGTCTGGGGGAAAATGGTAGCAACAATAAATGAGAGGGAAGCATTTGTGAAATCGTTTTTCTCTTTTAAAGAAGAGCTGTAATAGGGTTTGTATCAACAGGACTCCTTCCCTCAGCCACAACAAAGTTCGAGAAAGTGTTGGTGTTATAAATTGAGAGGACAGGACGTGACTCTGTTGACCCAGGCTTTTAAACGAATTTGTATTACAGGTTTCCTGCATAGAAACCAGTGCAGGGATGTTTCTAAAGCAATTATATCTTTGCCAGTAGCCCTTTCCTCCCTCCTTATGCCTGCAGGTGTTCCAAAGTTCTTGGATCTCCTGGTGTCTTCTGTGCATGCTGTCCTTCCGCAGCTCAGCAACTCTCCCTGGTGCCCAAGATCAAATCATCCAGGGGGCAGAGTTAGGGACATAACTTGCCATTTATGAAATTGGGTTTTCTGATAACTGGAAAGAGCTCTCATCATAGACAGACCAAGAGATGATAGACAGGCACAGAGAACGATAACTAAGAGTATGATGTCAAACCTGAATACAAATGTGACATGTACATCCAGCCAGGAAACTCCCAGTGCTTTAGGACTGGCTGTGCAGTTATTTCTTCAGTAACAGGCACAAACATACCATCCCAAAGGGAGCAGGGGTGAGCTTGACAGCCTAGGGGAGAGCTGAGAGTGAGGAGTTGAAAAAATCACAGCAAAGGAGCCGTGAACCACCAAGTGGGACAACAGTCCTACATGGTCTAGGAAGCTGGCCGCCATTTCAACCACATGTTCACCAAAAGGCTCTAATTGAGTCTTTTGAGGATTTTCTTTTTATCCCCGTGGGAATGCATCCTTGATTTCATAATAGCAGCTGAGAAGGGAAAATTCAGTTCAAACACACCATTTCCATAGAGCGAATGATGTCTTTCTATTTCGCCATCATAGGAACCTTCTATGGTGCCCATCCAGCTCTCCTCCTTCCAGTTTGCCCATTTCCATGACTGTCATCTTTCCTGGCACCTACACCTCAACGTTGCCTCCCCTTTGACTTTTGTTTTCCCAAATCGAGCCCAGGGGTGGATGCCAGCCTAACAGGCAGCATCAGCAGCTGATCTGAGTAACCCAGAGAAGCAGCAAGAGTCAGAAAGGATTACAGCAGCATCAGTTAAGCCTCCCTTGACCTTCACTATTCCCCTGCTCTCTGCCTCAAATGCCTGTGGGAAGAAAGGTAGCGAAAAAGATGAGTAGCACATGCACTTCTTCACTGCAGGTCACTCTGGCTAAGGTTGTAGGGCATACGCCACAGAGAGGGAAATGAAAGTGGACTTTCAGATCCCTTGGGCTTTGTCTTAACTAAAAAGGCCTAAATGGCAATGGAATCGTCTCCAGTGTTAATAGAGGACAAAATGGGAGTATGTTGGCAGAGCATGTGTAAGATGGGGACTATCCTCCACCGAATTCAGACTGATATCCAGGTAACACTGTTTTTGTAACTTAACTTATGTAAAAGGTGCAAGCCTAGGCTAGTACTGAAACATATCTTTTGGTGTCATGAAGGTGTGCTTTCAAATCTCTTCATGAATACTTAGGTGAACTGGACGATTTCACATCTCTTGAGTCTGATTTCACATCTATAACATGAGAACATCATCCATCTATTGCACAATCACCAAATAACTTCTCGTGATAATGGAAAGTGCATGCACAATACTGGACACAATGAGCATTTAACAAATCATTCTGTTATTTTCACATTTGATTACTAATACTGTCTGTTTCTCTCATTTCCACCAATCCACATCCTATGATTCTTCCCCAGATTCCACCTCTTTATGAATCCACCCCTAACTATGATGTCTGAGACTTTTATTTACTAGTAAGTACTAGAGGCCTGGTGCATGACATTCGTGCACTCAGAGCAGGGAGGGGGGGGGCAGATCCCTCAGCCTGGCCTGCGCCCTCTCGCAGTCTGGGAGCAGTCTGGGAGCCTTCGGGGGATGTCTGACTGCTCCCATTGGGAGCAGGCCTAAGCCTGCAGTCGGACATCCTTAGTGCTGCCATGGAGGTGGGAGAGGCTCCCGCCACTGCCACTGTGCTCTCCAGCTATGAGACCAGCTTCTGGCTGAGTGGTGCTCCCCCTGTGGGAGTGCACTCACCACCAAGGGGTAGTTCCTGCTTTGAGCGTCTGCCCCCTAATGGTCCGTCATAATGATCAGTTGTTCCGCCATTTGGTCTATTTGCATATTAGCCTCCTTTATATAGAATTTGAACATGATTGTCACAAAAGAGAAAAGATGGACATTCTGTATAGCTCCCACAGAGCAACTGTATATAAAAATAAAAGAAGTACATTTGGGTTGAATATCTGAAATTGCTTTCCAACAATTTAAGCTAATCCATAATAGATTAGAAATAGTGAAGTCTTCATCTCTGCAAGTAGGGATGCTGCTGCATGCTGCCACGTAGCAGTATGAATAACTTTGGTATCTGATAGATAAAGGTTCAATTCCTGGTTCTGCCCGCTTACTAGTGGTAAGACCTGGGCTAAGTTGTGTAACCTCTCTGAATCTGTTCCCTTAATGTGAAAATCAGTCATAAAAACACCTACCAGCTCAGGGTTATTCTGAAGAATAATGTTATAAGAAACTACTCCCGAATACCACCAACAAAACAAAACAAACATTTCCTTGGCCTCCCTGGGCACCAAAGTAACATATAATGACAGAGAACTGTTATTTTAGTTAAGACAAAGCCCAAGGGATCTAAAAGTCCATTTATGTTGGGCTCATAAAACTTGAGGAAAATATAGGGACATCACAATGCCTGCCAGGGTCACAGAAACTGGTAAGGCAATAGCCAAATCCCAACTCGGAGGAGGGTATTTTGATGCAGGCTTTTGAAGAAAAGCAACCCCACCCTTCTCATACTTGCAACACTTTCATGATATCCTCTTATGTGTAGTTCTCACTACCATCATATCCAACATCCAATGCCTGGAGAGCAGAGGCACTTTGCAGATGAGATTAGAAGTCAGCATGCAGGTGGCATTTTGCTTTCTTTCCAAAAGGGTTTGCCTTTTATTCTTCTGGGCTTCAGCATCTTTTTATGTAGCCTAATCCTTTAGATCAGTGGTTCTCAACTTTCCTAATGCTGCAACCCTTTAATACAGTTCCTCATGTTGTGGTGACCCCCAATTTCATTGTTACAAATTCAACATAATTAAAGCATAGTGATTAATCATGAAAACAATATGTAATTATATATATGTTTTCTGATGGTCTTAGGCGACCCCTGTGAAAGGGTCATTTGACTCCCAAAGGGTCGCGACCCACAGGTTGAGAACCGCTGCTTTAGATGTTATAAGAATGTCCAGGTAGACTCAGGTGCTGTGTACCAATTACTTGGAACAATAGTATTCTCTGCAACTTCTGTTATCAATATGTCAAAATGACTACCGATATTACCAACATCTTACATAGTTTTCCAGCTTTATTGAAATACTAGAGGCCTGGTGCACAAAATTCATGCACGGGTAGGGTCCCTAGGCCTGGCCAGCAATCAGGGCTGATCAGCGCCTTCCAGCTGCCGGCTGAGGCCTTCCTTCCCTGTGCCTCCCCCTGGTGGTCAGCACATGTCATAGCAAGTGATCAAACTTCTGGTCTTCCAGTCAAACTCCCAAGAGGACACTTTGCATATTAGCCTTTTATATATATCAACTAGGAGCCCAGCACGCAAAATCGCGCGGCCCACCTACCCACCCGCCACCCTGCCTTGACACCCGAACCTCTCCACGCAGAGTTCCAGCGCACCTGGCCCAGCCTCCGACCCCTCTGGCCTTCTCTGGCCACTTCAAGCCCTGCCCTCAGTCCCTCGAGTCGCCTTGGGTTGGTCCTGTCTTCTCTGGGCGCCTCCCCCCTTCCGTCCCGTCTCCGGAGTAACATGGCGGCTCCGCCCTGTCATGGAGCCAGAGGAGAGCATGGAAACCTTCTGCCTGCTGCGCTATGCTCCTTCCCCAGGCAGGTGAAAGGCGGGGCGCTCTGAGGGCGAGTAGTGGGTGGCGAAGGACTGGTGAGGGGGGTGCTATGGGCTCTCACCCCCGCCTTCCTGGGCATGGGATCGTCCCGCCTCCTCCAGGCGCCTCCCCGCTTCCACCCGTCTCTGGGAGCAACGCCCCACCACACACACGCAGGCAGCCTCCTCCTTAGCAGTCATGACGGCATCCTGGCTAATTAGCATATTACCTTTTTATATATATAGATAATTGGCATATAATATTGTGTGACTTTAAGACATTCAACTTAAACTGTATTGATTTGATACACTTCGAACTTGTAAAATATGTAATTACCACCATAGTGTTAGCTCATTCCTGAATCATGTCACCTAATTAGCATTTTTTATGGTGAGAACATTTAATACAGTATTATCATATAATACAGTACTATTCACTGTAATCACTGTTCTGGTACACTAGATCCCAGAACTTACTCATTTATAATTAGAGTTTGTGCTATTTGACCAATATTTCTACTTTTATCTCAACCTTAACTCCTGGTAACCATCATTCTAGTCTCGGTATAAGTTTTGGATTCCACATATAAATGATATCAATCTTTGTCTTTCTCCGTCTGATTTACTTCGCTTAGCATAATGCCCTATAATCCATCCATGCTGTCCCAAATGGCCTTATTTCTTATGGCTGAATAATATTCCATTGTGTGTGTATATGTGTATGAGTGTGTGTGCATCTCATATATTCTTTTTTTAAAAAATATATTTTATTGATTTTTTTACAGAGAGGAAGGGAGAGGGAGAGAGAGCCAGAAACATCGATGAGAGAGAAACATCGATCAGCTGCCTCCTGCACGCCCCCCACTGGGGATGTGCCCACAACCAAGGTACATGCCCCTGACCGGAATCGAACCCGGGACCCTTGAGTCCGCAGGCCGACGCTCTATCCACTGAGCCAAACCGGTTCTGGCTATCTCATATATTCTTTATCCATTCATTCATTATTGGCCATTTAGGTTGTTTCTATATTTTGGCTATCGTGAATAATGCTGCAGTGAACATAGGAGTGTACATATCTCTCTGAATTCCTTTGGATATATACCCAGAAGTGGGATTGCTGGATTATATTGTAATTCTACTTATAATTTTGGAGGAACATCCATAGCATTTTCCATAGAGACTGCACCAATTTAACAGTGCAAAAGGGTTCCCTTTTCTCCATAGCCTCAGCAATTTGTTTATCTATTTTTGATTATAGCCATTCTAACACATATGAGGTGATATTTTACTGTGGTTTTGATTTTCATTTCCCTGATTATTAGTAATTTTGAGCACCTTTTCATCTACCTGTTGGCCATCTGTATGTCTTAAATATCTATTTATTTCCTTTTAATCATTAATTTTTGTTATTGAATTATATAAGTTCTTTATACATTTTAGATATTTACCCTTTACCAGAAATATGATTTGCAAATATTGTCTTCCATTCCATATGTAGCCTTTTGATTTAGTTGATAGTTTCCTTTGTTGTGCAGAAATGTTTAATTCAACCCACTTGTTTATTTTGCTTGTGTTGCCTTTGTTTTTTATGTCAAATCTAAAAATCACTGCCTAAACCATTGATGGTGAACCTATGACACACGTGTCAGAGGTGACACGCGAACTCATTTTTTTGGTTGATTTTTCTTTGTTAAATGGCATTTAAATATATAAACTAAATATCAAAAATATAAGTTTTTGTTTTACTATGGTTGCAAATATCAAAAAATTTCTATACGTGACACGGCACCAGAGTTAAGTTAGGTTTTTCAAAATGCTGACACGCCGAGCTCAAAAGCTTCGCCATCACTGGCCTAAACCAATGTCAAGCAGCTTACTCACTGTGTTTTATTCTAGGAGTTTTAGTTTCTGAACTTAAGTTCAAGTCTTTAATCCATTTTGAGTTTATTTTTGTGTACAATGTAAGATAGTGGTCCAGTTTCATCCTTTTGCATGTGGATATCCAATTTTCCCAGCACCATTTGTTAGACTATCCTTTACCCATTGTATATTCTAGGCTCCTTTGTTGTAAATTAATTGATCAAATAAGCATGATTTTATTTCTGGCCTTTCTATTCTGTCCCATTGATCTAAGAATCTGTTTTTTTATGTCAATATCACACTGCTTTGATTATACTATGGCTTTGTACTCTAGCGTGAAATCAAGAAGGGTGATGTCTCCAGCTTTGTTCTTCTTTCTCAAGATTATTTTACATATTCATGGTCTTTCGTGGCTTTCTACAAATTTTAGGATTGTTTTACCTATTTCAGTGAAAAATGCCATGGGAATTGCATTGAATTTGTAGATCACTGTAACTAGCATGGACATTTTAATGATACTAATTCTTCCACCCATTTGTCCAAGCATGACATATCTTTCCAAATTGATTTTTCTTCAATTTCTTTTATCAATAATTTATAGTTTTCAGTTTATAGTCTTTCATTTTCTTGGTTAAATTTATTCCTAAGCATTTTACTATTTTTGATGCTATTGTAAATGAAATTGTTTTCTTAATTTCTCTTTCTGATACATCATTGTTAGTGTATAGAAACAAGTTACATATTGATTCTGTATCCTGCAAGTTTACTGGAATTATTTATTAGTTCTAACAGTTTTTTGAAGTCTATAGGATTTTCTTTATATAACATCATGTCATCTGCAAATAGAGACAGTTTTACTTTTTTCCTTTCTAATTTGGATGCCTTTCATTTCATTTTCTTGTCTAATTGCTCTGGCTAGGACTTCCATTATTAGGCTGAATAAAAGTGGTGGGAGTTGTTTTGATCTTAAGGGAAAGCTTTCAACCTTTCAATATTGAGTATGATGTCAGGTGTGGGCCTGCATTATGAGTTTTATTATGTTGAGCTACATTCTCTCTATTTGTTGAGATTCAAAATCCTAAATATGAAGCAGAGAAGAAATTGAATCAATTGGATAGACTGAGAATACAGGTTCACCTGCCCATATCCAAAATTCCTTGAAGTGACAGAAAAAAAATTTTTTGTAAAAATTAACCATTCATTCACCTGACAAATATATATTGCCTCCTACAACAAGCAAACAAATATACAAGATAATGGTAGATAATAATGCATACAACAAAATTAATTAGACTATTTCATTTGTAGCAGTCAGTAAAATCCTTTTAAAGGAAGTAATATCTAGCTGAGACGTGAATTATCCAAAGATCCAAACTTGCAAAATCTTTGAGATAGAATATTCCCAAATGCCTATCAAGTTCAGAGGCCTACATAGAACTGAGTTTGACCCATTTGAGAAACAGAAATTCCTTTCATAAAAGCAAATTGACATCTATAGACCAGGAATTTTAAAGAATGTCTAAAAGCTGAAGAGTTTAGATTGCCAGGCAGACAAGTACAAGTTTTCCTGAGACAGACATCATTATTCAGGTAATTCCCAGGGGGGTAGGGGATGCTAGACAAAGGGCACAGATAAAACAAAGGGCAGGTGTGAAGAGAACACCAGCCCAGGAAGTGCAGTGTCCTAGGACAATTCAACTCATTTCATTTAAGCACCTCAAGCCCTTTCCATGTATCTCGGAGTGAAAGGGAGTCCTATAATGACAGATTAATCTAGATAGCATCTAACATTCTTTCCATATCTTTAATTTCCTGAGGTAATATTATAAAATAATAGCAACTAAAATATCTAAATTTAGGTCATTGTTTACCTGTCATTAACAGAGGAACAATCAAATTTCTTATGGGAATAAGCTAACTTTAAAATATTTTATGTATATTTGTATTGATTTCAGAAAGGAAGGGAGAGGGAGAGATAGAAACATCAATGATGAGAGAGAATCATTGATTAGCAGCCTCCTGCACACCCTCCACCAGGGATCAAGCCCACAACCGGGACATGTGACCTGACCGGAATCAAATCATGACTTCCTCTTGGTTCATAGATTGACGCTCAATCTCTGAGCTACACTGGCTGGGCTAAAATATTTTTTAAATGTTTTGCTAATATTTATGTATCTATCAAATATTCTAAGGGAGGAAATTCTCATTTAGAGATTTCAATTCTAAATATAATTTGTTCCAAAGCCTGGTCTTCTGATCTCCTGAGAAAGCATGATTTAGTGCTCAGTGACAGGGCTGTAGAAAACAGATCCGTTTCTGGGCCTAATCATGTTGCTAAATACCTGTATGACTTTGGGCAATTCACAACCTCTCTTTACTTCAGAGTCCTCAACAGAAAATGGCAAAAAAACACATATTCTATCTACCCCAATGGCTGACTGTTGGGGTCCTAAAATTTAAATATTAAGAAGTTTTTACAAAGAATATGTATTACTGAGGTGGTTACAGATCCCTCACATCTATCCATTCATCAAAAAATTTTAAATTCTTACTACATGCAACACCCTGAGCTAGATACTGCAGGGTTTACAGAATGGTAAACACAGCCTCTGCACTCCTTACAATATGTAGAAATAAGTAGTCAACTTTTCTATCAAAATAAGGATGTATGGGAACCATCTCACTTTTCTAGGTGAGAATGATGGCTGTTGTAAAATGCATTAGGGTATTTTGATTATAAATTTCAGATTTAAGATAGGCCAGCCCTTTGGGAGTATCTTCTAAGTGAGAAGTTATAACGAGCGTAGAGGACATGAGCTGATACAGGAGAATTAGCCAAGGGAAGACTTGCTCATTCCTGGAATTCATGTTGATCAGTAACCTTGGTTCTGAAAATACCTTAGAGCTGAAAATATCTTTCAGAGAGAGAAGAATTTATAGGTCCATCAAGAAAGGAAAACATGGGGAAAGAAAGATGCAACGTTCTTCTATGAGCTTTGTAATGGCATCAGCTGATATAAATCATAGGTAGGTGTGGGAGTGGGGGAAAAGGCATAGCTGCTAGAATCTTTCCAAAGAATAATCTCCGAGAGTCACAGTGACTGATTACCATGAGCAATGAAAGATAGGGCACATCGATGCTGATGGAGTTTTCAAGCCTGCCTAAGTGGGGGAATGCTGGTGTTATTGATGAAGGAAAGAAATCGAGCATGCTGAGCCAGTATAGATGGAAGGAGAAGGATGAGCCACTTTGGCAAGTGTTTATTTGAAGGGAGAAAATGGAACAATGGAGTGGGAATGTTCGGCAAGAATTAAAGACAACAGGGCTGGAACTTGAGCGAGAGAACAAGGTGGAAGTTACAGAGTTGGGTGTAAATTGTGCAGACATTATCCAGGAAGCAGGCAGAACATTTGTGGCAGGAGAAAGAGCCCAGGACCCAGGCTGAACTTTCACAAATGCTCAGTGTTCAGAGCTCAGAGAAAGGAAGGAGAAAAGCCGAGGGTGGGGACAGAGATTGAGCAAGAAGATAGAATGTGTTACCTTGGAAGTGGGTAGAAGGTATTTCAAGGTTTTAAGACAGGTAATCAATATATCCTTGAGCTTGTTTTTAAAGAAATGTGTCAATAAAGGAAAAGTAATAAGATGGTAGCTAGAGCAGACATCAAGATCATACTATGATGTTCTTTCCAAGTGAAGGAGAAACACATAGGTTGGGTAGGAAGTCTATGCAGAGTTTGAAGATGCCAGAGAGAGGGACTAAATATATGGTAGGAACACTGTCTCTCAGATGGGATCGAGCTTTAAAGAAAAATAAGGACACAGTTTCCTTTGAGTTGGGAGAAGGACAAGAGGGCTAAACATGAAGGTTGAAATGTGTTAGAATGAAGAAGTAAACTCTAAAGCTGCTCATTAGGGTAGGGAGTCGTTTATCAAGTAAGAATATATATTTCAGAAGCATAAAAGAGATTATGGAGTAGCTCTTGGTAGACACATGTTATGCAATCATCCACAAATGAGGAAAGAACTTGCAGCTAAGCAGTGAGTACTGAATTTGGGTAGCAATCACAAAACAAATACTTGTTGAGCTCCTTCTATGTGCCAGGCACAAGTACTTGAAGCCAGAGGACAGGGTTGACATGTTTCACTGGGGCTCTGTGACCTAGGCTCAGGGGTACCAAGACTCAAGGGAGAGGATTATTGTGAGTGAAGTGAGAAAAGTATGAAGAAAGTACTGGGCAGGCATCCAGAGTACAGTGCTGTTCATAAAATACTATTCCAGATTCTAATACTTTTTCTTATACTGACAAAATTTACAACCCTCAACATTCCTCAAAAATTGCATCTGGATCTTAAATATAATTCAGTTCAGTGTTTTTTTTTAAGGGACTGATGTGAAGTGAGGCAATGAGGCAGAGAAGCTCCACAGCTATTGATTTTATACATTTTGGTCTGTGTAACATGTCTCTATTAGCAAGATTTCTTCTGGTTGTAATGGATTACCAACCTGAACTAACTTAAGCCAAGGAGTAATTTAATGGGTCAAATAAATAACAACAGGAAAAGTAAGATGTGGCGGGGCCTCCAGGATAAATGAAGCCAGGGCTACCACGAAGGTGTTCTCTCCATCTCTCCACACTGCCAAGTGTAAGCCTGACTATCTCCTACTGAACAATGACTCCTCCTCACAGAGAACATGGCCCCAGGCACTTGCAAAATCTCTTATGATAACATTCTCTCTGATCCCATTTTTAAAAAATCTTTAAATAATTTTTTTAAAAAACCTTTATTGTTGAGATTATTACAATGGCCCCCTTTTTTCTGTGGGCATGAGCACAGAAACCATGATTGGCCTGCATTGTTCTGGTGTCCAGTCCTGGGCAACCAATGATGATTTAGACATGTACACTCAGGATATGTTAGAAGTTGTCTGCTGGAGTAAGAAAGAATGAAGAGTTCCCAGAAAGGGAGAAGAGAGTTAGCATTTACAGGAAAAACAAATATGTGGAATATTATACAGCAAGGAAAATGAATGAACTACAGTTAAACACAACAGCATGGATGAAGCTCACATATGTTGAGTAAAATAATATATACCAAATTTTATACCATAAAATAATATATGCCAAATGCTTCCATTTATCAGAAAGTTAGTGTAGGATGTTGGAAGTCAGAGGAGCTTCAAAATTAACTGGGAGGGAGGGCACCAAGGAGCTGGTAATATTCTTTTTAATCTGAGTGGAGTCACATGGGCGTGTTCACCTTATGAAAATTAGCTAAATCATTAAGCTAATTTGTGTGCTTTCTGGAATATGTTATAACTAAAATAAAAAAGTTTGTTTTGTTTTTCTACCAAAAAATGCTTCTTAGCAATGGGAGTGGGGAAGAGAAATCTACTCGAGTTTAGCTCTCTTTCACAGACAATGCAAGCCCTTACTGCCTACATCTAAAGTAGATACTCCCACTGCCCCCCCACCATCCTATACTCTACCAGATGCATAGTAAGTTCTATGCCAGTGTTTGCCACTATCATTGTTGCTATTTAGGTATGGAAGGCCAAGTAGGAATTCTCCAGAAGAATGAGGGTGGGCCAGTAAGGGTGGTCTTCCTGACAGAGGAAATACCACACGCAAAGGCAAGTAGGTAAAAAGAGCATGTTCACTCAAACCATTAGTTCATACCCAAGCCAGGAAGAGCACTGGGCTTTCCTAAGGATAAGAGTTCCATCATTGGGCAGGAGAGTGGATTTTTGTTAATCTTTTCTTTTCTTCAAGAAACTTTCTTGTCAGTTCAATATTTACCCCACTCTTCGGCATTGTGCTTGGTTGCCTTTCTGCTCTACAGAGTCAGGCTGGCTTGAGTCATCTGCCCTTGAGAGCGCAATTCTGCTAACGTGCTATCTCTGTGCGGTGCTTCTTACTGCTCCAATATGAGTGCTTACTTGGATGATAAGAATAATCAACTGCTCTGTCTTTTATAGGATTCTTAATGCCAACACTCTTTGAGTGCAATTAAAGATAGGGAGGGACAAAGCCCAGTTAAATTATTCATAAAAGCACAACTATGGAAGGAAAACTGCAGCTTGGTTTTCCCATCAGTCAATGACCAGGCTGCTCCCAAGGGAAGGGATTCCCTTACACAGAGGACTGTCATGCCATTGTTGGAGTCCACAGCAGAGGTGAGATGCGTCTCACTGAAGAGTCCCAGAAAACCTGTCTTAGTCAGCTTGGGCTGCATAACAATATACCACAGACTGGGTGGCTTAACGAACACATGCTTGTTTCTCACAGTTCTGGAGATTGGTGAGGGCCCTCTTGCAGACAATGACTTCTTGCTGTGTCCTCACATGGTGGAGAGAGCGAGCTCCGGTGTCCCTCTTTTTATTAGACTAGTAATCCATCATGGACCTCATCTAAACAGAGTCTCCTAATGGCCCCACTTTCAAATACCAGCCCATTGGGGGTTAGACCTTCAACATGGTAAATTTGGGGAGACACAAACACAGTCCATAGCAAGGATGAACAGAATCATTGTAGGAATGCCAGACACCAGTATATGATATAGACAGGTGACTTAGCAAAACAAACAAACAAAAACACACAAAAAATAAAAAGCTCTTTCTCAGTCAAAACAAAAACAAACAATAAATGTAATTTACCCAGAGAATATATAATACACACACACACACACACACTGAGTGGCCAGATTATTATGACCACATGATGTTTGTAGGCAAATTAGCCGTATACTGCATCATATGGGATATGGAAGCCGAAGGCCTGTTCGAACACCTTTGCTGTCTGCAGTTACCAAGATAAAACGTCTCCATCTCCAATTCACACAGGAACACAAGGATTGGACAGTCGAGCATTAGAAAAAAGTCATGTGGTCCCATGAATCACGTTTCCAGTTGCATCATGCAGATGGCAGAGTGAGAATTTGGTGGAAATAGCATGAAAGCATGCACCCCGCATGCATGAGTACAACCCTTCAAGCTGGTGAGGTCAGTGTTATGGTTTGGGGCATGTTTTCCTGGCATGATTTGGGCCCTTTAATTCATATGGAACAACGTCTGAATAGCACAACATACCTAAGTATCGTTGCTGATCAAGTTCATCCTATCATGTTGATGGCATATCCCAATGGAGATGGCTTCTTCCAACAAGACAATGCGCCATGCCACGGTGCTCGTATTGTGCAGGAGTGGTTTCAAGAACATGAGAGAGATTTTACCTTGCTTAGGTGGCCCCCACAATCACCAGATCTCAATCCAATTGAGCATTTGTGGGACAAAGTTAAAAGAGCCATCAGGCAGCTGGTTCCACAACCATCAAATCTCACAGAACTGGATGGTGCTATTCATCAGGCATGGTGTCAGATTCTTCGCATCACCTTTCAACATCTCATGGAGTCAATGCCAAGAAGAATCGTCGCAGTATTGAAGGCAAAAGGTGGCCCAACGAAGTACTGATGGGGTGGTCATAATAATCTGGCCACTCAGTGTATATCACCTGCAATTGTAACTCCTCTTTGACCCCTCTCAAAGAGGGGCCCCCAACTAGAAAGTGTAACAAAATAAGAAACCGAATACAATAAGAGTATCTAGAACCAAAATCCAGAATCTTTCCCATTGGAGAATGTGCATTAGACAGAAGAATGTTTTTAAAAAATATGTGTTTATTAATTTCAAAGAGAGAACAAAGGAAAGGGAGAGAGAGATACATGGATGTGAGAGAGAAACGTTGATTGGCTGCCTCCCGCACACTCCCTATTGGACATGTGCCCTGACTGGGAGTCACTGGCGATCTTTTGGTGCCTGGGACAATGCTTAACCAACTCAGCCACACCAGCCAGGGCTAGGCAGAATAACTTAATCCATGGATTGTCTTTTTTGAATCTACAAACCACAGAACACTATGTGAAATAATTTGGGCCAAATAAAGAATTATTTTAAGAAACAATAATATCCTATTATAAAGCACCCCAATAGTAAGGGAACATATGATTTTCTAGCCTAGGCCAAATATAAAAGCATAATACTTAGCAACACAGTGCCTGGAGCCCTCCACCTCAGTGTGCCTCCTGGCTTCAGTGCTTGCTAGTTATGTAATCTTGGACATGGTAGTTAACCTCTATGAGCTTCATATTTGTTGTTTATAAAATGGGATTAGTAGCACTACCTATCTCATAGAGTTGTTACTAAAATTAAATAAAATTTAGACAGAAAACACTTGAAACAGTGCTTAAAACATAGTAAGCAGTCTTTATTTATTTATTATTTACTAGAGGCCCGGTGCATGAAAATTCATGCACTGGAGGGGGTGTCCCTCAGCCTGGCCTGCCCCTTCTCACAGTTCGGTAGCCCTTAGGTGTGGGAGGTGACCCGGTGATCAGGGGAAGGTGACACCCCATCACTGCTGGCAGCGCAAGCCTCGGCTGGCCCTGGTTACCTGAGCCCCGGGCAGCCCTGGGCGGCTGGGGGGCTGAGGGGACTGGGGGACTCCGGAGGCAGGCGCCCCTGCGGGGCTGAGGGGACTGGGTGCCGCTATCTTGTGGCTGTGGGTGCCACCATCTTTGAGGGCAGGGCAGTCAATTAGCATATTCCCTCCTTATTGGCTGTGGGTGCTGCCATCTTTGCGATGGTGTGAGGGTCAATTAGCATATTCCCTTTTTATTAGATAGGACTTATTTACTTTTTTATTTATTTATTTACATATTAACCATGACTTCAGTACAGGTACATGACCAAAATCCTTGGGAAGGAGGCACTGTGGTGAAATCAGAAAAATCAAAGTGTAATTTGCCCCCACGGGGTAAATGCCAGGGTAAGGATCTCATCAATCTCCATGGCGCCCCCTAGAGCACAAAACCTCTTTCTGCAGTCTGATCAGAAACCACAGGCTCTGGGAAGTCAGAGGAAGGCAAATCTCTCCTTCAAATTGCATGTGGCATTCCCCAAACTCAACTCGTTTTGGTCTCAGGCCTCTCCTATCCATTTCTCTGAGCTCAGTCTTCCTTCTCCTGCTCTATTTTCTGTATAAACCCAGGGGTCAACTTACATTTCACTTTTCTGAACCCACCCATCACTGGGACCATTTTTTTTAAAATTCTCACTGAGGATATTTTTCCGTTCATTTTTAGAGAGTGGGAGGGAGTGAAGAGGGAGAGAAGGAGGGAGGGAGAGAGAGAGAGAGATAACACCTGGGAGAGACACACTGATTGGTTGCCTCTGTACGCTCCCTGATTGTGGCTGGGGATTTAACCTGCAACCGAGGTATGTGCCCTTGACTAGGAATCTAAACCATGACCCTTCAGTCTGAGGGGCTGACACTTTTACCACTGAGCAAAACCAGCCAGGGCATCACTTGGACCTTTAAAACTACATTAAAGGCCCTGGGTTTAAGCATACATTACTGCTTAGCTCAGAGGTTCTCAACCTTGGCTGCACATTAGAATCACGGGGGACTCTTTTTAAAATCCTGATTTCTGGGCTTCATCCTCCGGAAATTTTGTTTCTTTGTTATGGGGTGGGGCCACAACATTAGTAATAAAGAAAAAGAATTTCCGGAGGATGAGGCCCAAGAAATCAGGATTTTAAAAAGATACCCAGGTGATTCTAATGTGCAGCCAAGGTTGAGAACCACTGGCTTAGCTGGACCACTATGAAGCTTCCTTACATGTCTACACTTGCTCCAAGCCAATCATTCTCTTCAAAATTTCCAGAAGAACCTTCACCTTCAAACTTGCAAAACCAATCATGACACTACCCCCATAAAACCTACATTTTGTTTAAGCCATGGCTGTTCTCTGTACTTTCAAGTCCTTCCACTCCCACAGCCCTACTTTTACACTCTTCTTATACGGAATCAGCACAGGCCCCAAATCTCCCACATTCCCTCTCACTTCTGTGCCCTGAGGACATGCTCTTTCCTCTGCTGAGAATTCCTCCATTGGTTTGTCTACCCAGAAATCTCCAACGTACCCTCCTGTTCAAATGCCACCACCTCTCTGGAGTCTCCCTAACTTCTGCAGGTCAAGCCAGATGCTGCTGCATCACCCACCCATCTGTGGCATCACACCCAGCTCCAAAATCAATGTTCTCACCACTGTCTAATGGTTTACAGGACTATCCTCCAGTACTGAGCCTGGATATTGCAGACCATGGTAACAATCTACACTAATAAAAGACAAAGGTGCTAATTGACTGTACCTTCACTACACCCATTACCCAATCAGAAGAGTATGCAAATTGACCCAACAAAGATGGCCGTTAAATTTGCATACTGCAGGTGGGGCCCGCAGTGAGCGACGCTGCCCTTGGGATCCGGGCCCCAGATCTGTGATCCGGCGAGGGAGCAAAGCGGAGGAGAAGGGAGAGAGCCAGGTGGCAGAGAAGGGAGGGATCCGAGGGCAAAGCGGCGAAGGGAGGGAGCGAGGCAGCTAAGGGAGGGAGCGAGGCAGCGGAGAAGGGAGCAAAGCCCTCTGCTTCGCTCTGGTCTCAGGAAGCCCTATTCTTGCAGGAATCTTCCTGCAACAGGCCTCTAGTAACAACAATAATAGCCTTTCCTTTGTTTCTAAAAATTGCCAGTAATGTTGAGTTTGGGGTAGATTCTGAGGTACTTTGCTAAGCCATTTATTAGTTCTAACCACATAAAATTGCTATTTTTATTGTTCGAAATGGTCTCATATTGGAGAGTTCATGTAGTTCAACCCAAAGGCATTTTAAAAATTTAATCTTTACAATAATCCTATTATCCCCACTCTCTGGGTAAAAAAATTGAGGCTCAGAAGTTTGCAGTAACTTTGCCCACGGTCACAGGACAAGCAAGTGGAGGATCCAAGACTCTCATCCCAACTGCCTGACTCTCAATGCTCTTAACCAGTACTCTATCCCCAGTCTCAGAATTATTTGTTTAATTGGTTAATCAACTGATGAAGCAATGACATGCGGGCCTCCAGAAATATGACAGTGGTTGCCTAACAGAAAGCAAGTCCAGAGAGGACAAATCAGCAAGTTTCCTGGGCAGCAAGCAAAGGCTGTCAAGTCCTGAAATGAGTTAAGAAAAGAGGTAAGAGAATCTCCTCCAAGGCAAGGATTTCCTCCCCAATGGAGGATAGATTTTCATCCGTTTAAATATAATCCTTCGTGAAGGTCAACAAATTGGGCTCACCCAGTTCTTCCCAGCCTCCTTGTGACACTCCGACACATTGTCTTAATGTGGCTCAGCACGTGGCCTGAAAATGGGAAGGTGCTGATCTCCTGGCCAGAAATAACCTCTCCCCCTTCAAGCGCTCAGCCCTCTGACTTTATCTTCTTTGTGACACATGTAGGGATTTTCTATGTTGTCCTGCTGTATGTGAGAGAAAAATGTATCTAAAGCAGGCAGATCTCCCACAGCGCCTAACAGAATGTTTACTGCTACATCTTTCAAAATGTGGTTAAGTGGAACCGCTTTCCTATTTTGAAAGAATCCTGTAATACAAACTGAAAATAAGTCCCTGACTTTTGTCTAAAATTTATTATCAAAATGAGAAACTCAAACTATGAGAACAAAGTTTTCTTAAGTGTGCTTTTGGACCAATCATTATCAGATATAACAATTTTTTTTCTTTCTCTCACTCGGCATCATTTTGAAATATGGCCACTCAGATGTTAACTTCTTCCTGGTAAAAAGTCTGAAAGATGAACCAGCATTTTTGTTAATGAGAAAGAGAACAAGCTAAATTACTAAGAGAAAATAGCACATCCAAATAGCTAAGCAAGTGTTTAGCAATTCCCAGTTAGAGTCACTACCACCTCAAAATCTTTCTAATGGAAAAGTTTTTTTTTAAGTGTTGATTTTTAAAAATATATATTTTATTGATTTTTTTACGGAGAGGAAGGGAGAGGGATAGAGAGTTAGAAACATTGATGAGAGGGAAACATTGATCAGCTGCCTCCTGCACACCCCCACTGGGGATGTGCCCACAACCATGCCCTTGACTGGAATCGAACCTGGGATCTTTCAGTCCGCAGGCCGACGCTCTATCCACTGAGCCAAACTGGTTACGGCTAATGGAAAAGTTTTTATTCCATAACTATTACTCCACAGAAGCACAACTTTTCATGATGATAATAAATATGTATAATTAAAATTGCTCTAGGCCCTTAATTTTAATAAAACTAACAAAAATAACTATTCTTGCACAGAACATTAAAGTAAAAAAATTTTCAAATGACCTAGCTCATTTGATCCATATAACAATCCTTACCACTTATAGCTCCACTTTAGAAAATATTTAAAGGAAACTTGGATCAGAGAGATGTAGAAAATTGCTATGAGTCACAAAGCTAGGAATAGCAGGGTGGATTAGAACCCAGGCATGGTCTTGATTCCAAATCTCATGATCTTTCCACTGCATCTTTTTGTTCAGAGGACCAATTTAAAAAAATAAGTTGCATTTCTGCTTCAACAGTATAGAAAAATCAAGATCCAGAGAAAAATATTAAATTTTCTGGAGGAGGTACAATTTCTTAATTTTGGTAATTGAGCTTAAGTATTAATTCCTCACATCTCATAAAAAATACCAGTAGCTGACATTTATTGAGTATTTACATCTTACCACTGTACTAAACACTTTACATGGATCGTGTGATTTAATCCTTATAAGTCTAGACGGTTAGTCCTCTTCCCATTTTATGACTGTGGACACTGCAGCCTACAGAGATGGAACTGTAAGATCTTACTTTCCCGACACATGGCTGGGAAAGGTAAGCAGCAGGGCTGTGGTCTGAACCCGTATCAGCTGAAACCTAGGCTCTAACCACCATACTGATTGCTCCTGGGGCACACAGCATCAGCATTCCTGGGAATTTGTAAAAATGTGAATTCTCTGGCCACACTTGACCTACTCTGGGAGTGGAGCCCAGCAATCTCTACTTTAGTAAGCCTTGTAGCTGCTTCTAAGACACACGGAAATCTGGGAATCACTGTGCTGGACAGAAACGAGTAAATGGTGACCACCTACAAGGATTTAGCGTGTGCTCTGTGCTATCAGGGAATGCAAGAAGGCAGTGAGAGAGGTGGAAACAACTAACAAGGTTGTTGAAAATGAAAATCTTCAGTGGGGAGTAAAGCCAAAAAGGAATTACCTTAACTGATGCATGCAGAAACTGAAAACAGCAATGATGAGCAATTAATCAGGCAGTATGTTACACTGTAATCAAGGATCAGAAAATTCCGGAAGGACTAAATGACACAGAGTTTATTATGGTATGGTAAATGATCATTAATAAAATGTGGCTGCTAAAAAAAAAACTTAAAAAATGGATAATCATGGAAGGAAATGTCAGCTGTAAAATAAATAACTTGGGGTCTTAATCACTTGGGGAAATTGCAGGTATGAACACAGAATCAAAAGAAAAGAATGAAAATTAGCAGTGTTATGAAAACATGGCAGAAGCCTTATCGCTCTTTTCATATAAAATTAAGGTAGTTACAAAGACACCATGTGCTGGTCACTGAAACGTTTGACCTGGCTAAGATTTCAACTGATAAAAACAATGAACTTATATAATTTTAGTAGCACTTTGCTTTGCATTGATCCTTATCTCTGGTGTCGAAACAAGAAATTACCTTGTCAGAATTGCTAAAATCTGGAAATGACTTTCCTTGAAATTTCTCTGGCCCCACTGGTTACACCTTGGATTTATCTGGCTGCTGACCTCTGCTGACCTGTGACTTTTCTAAAGGGCTAACTCGGCACATCAGCACTTCCAGAGAACCAGGAGTAGCTCCCAAGGGCATGCCACCCAGTGTCAGTCATTCAATCTCCATAGAGGACTGCTTTTTCAAAGCAGAATGTGGAGGGACTAAAAAGTGATATTAAGAAGAAAAATACCCACAAGGAAGTATCAAAAGAAAAAGGATTCCAACAGAGACACCAGAAGCCATTATACAATAAAGCGATGGGTTGTTCCATTCATCTGATGGCTACTGATTTGAGGTCTCGTTTTAAAAATCTCTATCAGTCATTTCAGAGGAAGCACATCAAAGAGAATGCACTAATTGAAGTTTTCAAAGGAAATATTAACCAGTACAATTGTCTAACTGGATTTTAAAAAAGATATAATAACTTCCTTGGGGAAAAAAAAAAGCTATGCTCTTCTCTAACTAAATGTTTTGCAGCAATTTGCCATTCTCATATCAACACAAAAATTGCTAAATGAGCTAAAATGTATTGACTACTTACTAAGTGCCACCAGTCATTCTAAATTTGATACCTATATTATCTCCTAAGTTTTCATAGCAATTCTATAATGTATGTACTATTGTTTCCCTCTTCCCATTTCATATTTTACAGATAAAGACATTTTATGGCAGGAGTTAAGTTACTCACCAAAGATGGCTCCAAATATTCTGCCCCTCCCTATATTATGTCCAAGCTGCCCCTCCCCCCAAAAAGGTGGCACTCACATTCCCTCCTCTTGAATCTGTGCTGTAGACCAATAGAATGTAGAAACAAATATTATAAGTATTCTAAGCCAGGTATTAAGGCCTAGAAGCTTCTACATCTTGAAGTCTAGCCGCCATGTCATAAGGAAGCCCAAGCAGCCGTGTGAAGAGGCTCATGTGAAGCATAATCAAGACCGTGTGCTGCGTGTAAGACCAATAGAATGTAGAAACAAATATTATAAGTATTCTAAGCCAGGTATTAAGGCCTAGAAGCTTCTACAATTATTAATACTTAGATCCTTCCCAAGATAGAGTTAGTGAGGTCCAGTAGCAAGCAGAGCCTCCTGCCCCACCTACTGGGTAGTGATAAAAACTAAACAATCTGTGAGTCACATCTAGTCAGTACTTCACTTTCCACGGAAGCCATGAACCTCCGTGCCCACTTGCTACCGACGAGGTGGTAAGAGGAAGGATGAGGCAAGTATGAGGCAAGGCTAGTTGGCACTCCTACCCTCCTTCTTCCCTGCCCTGCAGGTGAGTCAGCCCTCTGCTTTGCCACCTTCTGGCCTCAGCAGAGCATGGTCTTACTCCACCTCTGGGAGGCCATAAGGCAGTGGGAGTTGATGCCTCACTTTCTCTGAGAAGGTGTTAGGACTAAGTGGGGAGCCGAACTTCCACCGCACCCACTTGCAAGGAAGCAGTGAGAGCCAGCTCTCCACTCTGGCATTGGCAGAGCCCACCAGGAAGCCAGATATATATGCCCATCCGGCTCTCAAGCTATACCTCAACAAGGGTACTATCTTCCGTTAAAAAAGATTAAATAGAATCCAGAGTCCCGTAAGATAATATCCAAAATGTCCAGGATATAATTAAAATTCACTCATCATACCGAGAACCAGGCAAATCACAACTTAATAAGTAAAGACAATCCACAGCTACCAACACTGAGATTAAACAGACACTGGAATGATCTGACAAGGGTTTTAAAGCATCCATCAGAAAATTGCTTCTAAAAGCAATTATACATTGCCTTGAGACAAATGAAAACATAAAAACAATTATCAACATTATCTCTTAGGCTCAGTTTATATAACTAGCAACTACGGCTATGCCACCTTTTCTCCCTGAAGGTACACACCTTGTTTGCTTCATAACAATACAAATGTTGTATGCACCTGAAAATGTGTATATGCTGGCTCTCATTTTCCAAGGAACCTAAGAGATTATTATGCAGTGGAATCTCCCACAGAACCCACAGCCACCATGATGCTGCTGGAGGAGGTCATCGAGAGGACGTGGCCGCCAGCTGACCCATGAGCTGGACCCAAGCAACCTGAGGCTCCTCCCCCGCCCCTGTCCTTGGAATGCATGTTCTTCCAAGTATTCCTGCACCAGGAGCTGTTTCAAGGACATAGCCTTGAGAGAGCAAGGTGTTGTTGAGACCATCTGGACGGAATACATGACTGAATCCATTTAATGTCTTTATATAAGCTTTTAAGATTCCGGCAGGCAGGTGTAGGGATGGACTCACCTTGCAGCGACCACGAGGAGCCTCCTATGTAAGTTTCCCTGCTTCCTGACACAGCCTCCCAGTCTGGAACCCTCAGCCCTTTTCTTTCATCTCTCCTTGTTCTCCATGTAGGAGGGCCAGTTTCAGATTTCACCAGGGAAATTTTCCAGGCTGCAAACAAACAGATGCACAACATTTACTTGTTTTACGTTAGTTGCTTACCAATTTCCCTTAAATTTCATCCTATGTATTCACTTGCTTAACTCCTATCCCCAAATTAAAAATCCTCTAATAAAAATGCCCCACAATATGGTAAATAGAAGAAATACTGAGTATTTGTTACTGGACGTTGACTTTTATTTACCCTTGACACTGATACAAATGCACTTCCTTTTTTTCTGAAAAAAAAAAATGTCAGCTTTTTACTGTGGGATAGAGAAAAACTGCTTTTGGTAACCTTCCTTCCTTTAGGCTTCAGGCTTCCACAGTAGGGCTTGAGGTGCCCCCAAAGCCTACCTTTGCCTAATTCCTGACATAAAGCCTGAAATTCCACAATCAGAATCTTTGTGTATTAAAAACACTTTTCAACCTGTAAGCTCTTCTCTCAAAATGAAAATACTCTACGAGGAGATGCATCTCAGTGAAGGATGCCTGGTTAGATCTCAGAACACATGAGCGCTATCGGGCTCGACTGCTCCATGTAACTTTGGGCAAGCCCTTTTTTGTGTGATTAAAATATTTTTTATTGATTTTAGAGAGAGAGGAAGGGAGAGAAAGAGGGAAAGAGAGTGAAAAACATAGATTTATTGTTTCACTTATTTATGTACTCATTGGTTGATTCTTGTATGTGCCCTGACCGGGGATTGACTGTATTAACTATTTGCAAAGGATGAATAATGCACCTATCTGATCCATGTGGCAGAGCTAAGAAGAAAAATAAAATGTTTGTGGATACTTGATACAATGCAATGAACTGTGCAAATACAAGTGATTACTATTATTAGATAATTTTTGTAGAGTTTCCCAAAACTGAGTTCTCATATCACAAACTGCTTAGTAATAATAACATACAGATAGGATTTTAGGGGCTACCGGAGGCTAGTAGGCATATCAAAAGGATTCAGAGAACCATTTTGCTACACCTCAAGTTGCCCCTGTAGAGGTGTTGGGTTGAAATGAATGGTTCTTGCAACATGTTCAGTGAAGTGTATGCTCAGGACTGAGAGGAGGCCTGGAGCAAAATATGCTATCTGAGCACATGATACACGGATTCGGACAGCCTCCAAAAGTATTCAAAAATTGGAGACCTTCCTCTGTTAACGCTGCTCCTGGAATGTGCTGGAACACTCCCTCCACCAATTCCTTTTTGTTAAAAAGTTGTTCTCTGTTCTAAAGTCCCAGTACCTGAAAGGCTGCAGAGGTGTCAGGAGAAAGTACTATAAAGAATATCCAAAGGCCCAATTCAAATTTGATTTTACTATTCACTGTATAATGAGACCGAGATGGAGCAGGTCTCAGCCTCCTTAGAACACTGGGCTAACTACTATACGAACTTATATCTGTGGTTAGGAGACTTTTTTTCTAATTTGCTTCACTCTTTTGTTGGCAGCTGCTTTTATACCAAAAAAAAAATTATTGGTCTTGGGAGCTATTTCCTGATACTGAGTTTAATTTTCTTGCAGCCAAACTCTATGTAACATCACTCAGAGTAGTGACTCGCACTAGTTTCGCAAGTTGTATATGTGCGGATTCTGATAATTTTGTACTCGGTAGGGGAGGAAGAAAAACACAACTCAAGTTGAGAAAAAAAATATCCTCAAAAATGTTTCTTTAGAGCAATTTTTGAGACCTTTGTTAGGTTAGAGTTTGAGATAGTGCTGAGGTGGTAAACCATGCGAGACAACAATGGAAAAGCTCTGGTTTAGCAGTCAGAAAACCCAAGTTGCTCTAACTGAAGGGTCTTGAGTTCAATTTTAGTCAAGGGCACATGCCCGGGTTGCGGGCTTGATCGCCAGTAGGGGGCGTGCAGGAGGCAGCCAATCAATGATTCTCTCTCATCATTGACGTTTCTACCTCTCTCTCCCTCTCTGAAATCAATAAAAATATATTTAAAAAAAATAAAGTCCAAGGTGAATCCTTGGTTACCCACTAGTTAAGTGACTTTTACACAACTGTCAATTGGGATAACATCTAGCTTGAGATCAGATTTCCTAAGATGATTAAACATAATGCAAAGAAAGTCCTTGCACACATGAGGAAGTACAAAATGGTGCCTTTATCATGACGATGGCTGTGATGGGGGTGGGGGTGGGGCGGGGGCAAAGAGGGAGCATAGAAGGAGGAGACGGATCCTTTGCCCCTGGATCAGCAAAGCCATCATCATCTGTACACCTCTCAGGAGAGACTGGAAACCTGCCATTTATTTCAAGAAATGGCTTCTTTGCAATAGACCACAGATGCCCTGTAAAAGGCAAATTGTCCCCACGAGCTTCTCTTGAACGCTGTTTCTCACGAGGAAGAACAAAAGGCCCATATTCCAATTTCTGGGACCCAGGATGGCAGCCACAGCTAGTGACAACCACAAGAACCACCCCCACTTATTTATTTATTGGGCCTTTTCTCTATAGGCCAAGCACTGTACTAAGTTCTTTACGTACATTATCTTACTTAACTTTTTCTTCTATTTTGTGAGATAGGTATTATTACTCCATGAAAAGATAAAAACCTCAAGGCTTATTCACTACTCTCTTCTGCCTTACGTGATGCACGAAAATACTTAGCCTTGTTAATACGTAACCCAGACGCCCCAGCTGCTAGGAATTTATGATCATTGTATAATTAGAATTTCAAATTTGGGGCAGTGACTGAGAATTATTATCACTCATTATGTGACCGTACAGAGGTATTTACTATAATAAATTGTCTGCACTACCTTTTGGAAAAGGCTGCAGTCTTCTTAAGCAGAGGCACACATATTTAAACAGAACAGAAATACAAATGAGCTATATCCTCAATAAATAAGAAGGTGCTGGAGTTAAGTAAAATTCCAAATATTATCACTGAAATATATACATAAATACTGTGTGTCAGGCACAGCTGTAATTATATCACATGTATTATTTAATCTACACAACAATTCCATGGAAACCCCCATTTTATAGACGAGGAAACAAAAGAAGTATATAACTAATTTTGAAAGAGTTTCTTAAACATCAAGGACAGAAAAAAGCTTTTAATATGAGAAGAACACAGAACACATGAAAGTACAAGAATCAGTCTTCATTTTTAGTTCAAAACAATAACGCGAACAGCATAAAAGTTGTGCCTTGACTGAGGGACAGCAACGATCAATTTACAATTTACAAATAAATCAAGTTTGTATATTCCAGATATGTTAAAATTCACACCATCAAGCCAAAGTCATTTTGCTAAGATTTAGTCCTTCGAGGTACCAGGCATTACAGCAGTGGTTCTCAACCTTGGCTGGCACATTAGAATCACCTGGAAATCTTTTTAAAATCCTGATTTCTGGGCCTCCACCTCCGGAAATTGTTTCTTTGTTACTAATGTTGTGGCTCCACCCCATAACAAAGAAACAGAATTTCCGGAGGATGGGGCCCAGAAATCAGGATTTTTAAAAAGATTCCCAGGTGATTCTAATGTGCAGCCAAGGTTGAGAACCATTGCATTACAGAAATTGCAAAGGCTTGCATCTTACCATTATTTGGTCTTAGACCTCCTCTACACTTTTCTGTAATCCTGGAATTGTCTCAGACACATCACCTAGGTTTCATAATATATTTAATGATGGTTCTTAATTTCCATATAAGACTCATCAAATGTGTTGTTATGCCATCATTTTTGCAATTGGTGGTGTGCATGAAGTCATCTGGCTATTCATAGTTAACCTCCTCTTTTCTTTTTAAATAATTCAGTACCTGCTTCTGTTGTTTTTAATAAGATTAAATGAATAGAACAGGGCCCCCCTTTTTTTTGGTTATAACCAGTAGTTTCAAATATCCCCCAAGTGATCTTGAATTTGTGAAATCCACTGCCCGACATTTGTAATTCTTAACTGGAATGCTTTAGTTCAAGAATACGGGACATAGCCCGAGTGATGCTCAAGTTCCCCATTTGCAAATGAAACAAAACAGATTTTTTTAAAATTAGCAAATTTCCCTTCTGTTTCACATAGAAATTGGGCTACCTTTCATATACATGTCCCACAAATATAAATACTAAATGCTTACTAAAAGCCAGGCAGTGCTCTAGGCTCTGGAGATATAAAGATGTTTAGGACGAATCCACAAAGAACTAAATAAGACAGGGCACCAAAGCCACTCAGGGGCCTGCCATTCAAAATTCTGGATTCTGTGCTATAACCTATCACTCACATTCTGTCCCGGCCTTTCCGAGCCCTGACCTCCTTCCTCCTATTTTATTCTTCCAACTGCTGAACTGGAACAAAGGTGACTTGAAATGGAAGCAAATCTCCGCTGTAACCAAGGGCACAAAGATCAAAGTGGGCAGCTACCCTGAGGTTCAGGATTAAGAGACTTCCTCTTTAAGATCAAAATTCCAGATGATCCAAATATAGGCAAATGAGCCCCAGTAGAACACTCAGCTTTCTGTGCTGAATCCAGGAAAGAAGCAAGAAATCACCATAGAAGCAACTGGGTCTTGCTGTTTCCAGCCCCTTGGGCTCAATGCTAATTGCCTACCCCAACAGTGAGATCGCATTTCAAAATATGGTCAAACACAAAACAGCCAAGTCAATCAGGCATTAACTATTCAAGCACAATTATCCCAACACATGCCCAAGTATCAGCAGTGAGGCAGCTTAATTTGGGAGCAGCTCTGTAATCATCTCTCTGGGCAGCTGAGATTTTAACCTCTCCCCTCAGGCCTCCTGTTGGGGGGGCCGCGGGGGGGGGGGGTTGCCTGGGCTGGCTGCCTCAGTGGAAGAGACCACAACAGGAGTGGACCCCCCCACCCCCAAGTTAGGGGGCCTCATTTAAATGCAAGCTAAAGGTGGGGGAAGGGAAGGGGCAGAAGGTCTGCGGGAGCCCCCATTGTTGGGGAGGGGTGTGCGGAGCAGATGGTGAGCCTGGACACTCAGTCTGGCTGTCAGACGCTCTCTGTCTGGTTCCCTAGGGACTGAGGGGCTTTCTTTCCAGCCTGGGCTTGGGTCCCGGGTGTTTTCTCAGCGTGAGCGAGGGCTCCCTTTCTTCCCCGCCCCTCAGGCTTCCAGGAGGCTGAGTTGCCTGGTCCTTCCCCCCCTCAACACTTTCCTTCTGCTGCTTCTGCTCTTTCTGGATCAGCTACTTCTGAGCCTCCAAGGGCCCACACGATGCAGAGAAAAGCGAGTGATTTCCTTTGTCTCTAATTGATGCTGCACACTCTCCCAGCAGCTTCTGACTGGCATGTTCACTCTGTTATTTAACAAATTACTCCACAGTCCGCCTTAGGACTACTGACATTTACAGCTAACCAACCCCTACAGTTAGGGGTGTGTGGTAACTGTCTTTCCTAGTCTTCCTTCTTCCTTTTATTTCAGTCCTGCAACGGGGTGCACCTATACTATAGGCCTTCTGTTCTCTGGTTTGGATTTATGCTCACCTTTCATAACATGTGAGGGTCTAAAAAATAAATAAATGAACGTGGGTTACAGACACAACTTTTTTATTTTTATTTATTTATTTTAAATCTATTTTTATTGATTTTAGAAAGGAAGGGAGAGGGAGAGAGAAACATTAATGGTGAGTGAAAATCACTGACCAGCTGCCTCCTACACGCCCCACACTGGGGATCCAGCCTGCAACCCGGGCATGTATCCTGATCAGGAATCAAACCGTGACCTCATGGTTCATAGGTCAATGCTCAAACCACTGAGAAACACTGGCTGGGCACACCTTTTTGTAAAATCATCACCCGAGGATATGTTTTGCTTGATTTGAGAGAGAGAGAGAGAGAAGAGAGAAAGACACACACACACACACACACACACACACACACACACTGCCTCCTGTACATGCTCCCACCCTGAATCAACCCTCAACCTTTGGTTATGGGACGACACTCCAACCAAGGGAGCTGTCCAACTAGGGCCAGGCACAACTCTGCTTTGCATTCCTAAGGGACAAACACAGAGTCAGCTTTTTTACATTCATCTCTGTCTGTAAAGCATTAGCTGTTGTACATATATTTTGGCCTCAACACCTGCTCCCTTTTGAGATGATACACAGCTTATGCTAAGGCAGCTATTCCCTGCAGTTCTCAGTTCAGATTTCCTCCAGCTCGGGGTTTTGTTCAATTTGTTTTAGTTTTAAAACCATACCAGCAGTCCAGTGCTGGCTAATGATGCCTCTGGGAGCTGGACAAAGTCAACATCAGCCCAGAGACTGGTGTCCATTGCTGGGTGGCAAAGGTCAGTCAGAAATATCATTTGTTGCCCCTCATATGCCTGGGATTAACTTTTCCCTCCCAGGGCTATTCTCTGGGCATAAACGCTTTAATGTTTCATTTCTCACTCATCATGTTTATCTCCTCTTCTACCCAAATTGTAAAAGCTGTGAAGACAGAGATTGTAGTATTCATATTTATTGGGTTAGGATTCAATATTGTTCCCTGGTACATCAAAGCAGCTCAATACATTTTGACTAAATGAATAAAAGTTTAATATGGTAGAAATAAACAAAAGGACATGTAATGACATTTGAAAGAAGAAAGAATAATCTGAGAGTCAAACATTTCCTCTATACCCCAAATATTCCAGATGATATCCCTGTAGGCTACAGTAAAAACCACATTTTACTTGGAAGTAAAATGGCTGTGAGAAATTAAAAAGAACATGGGAAACCATTAAATCATCACGGTTCTAAAACATCCAAAAACTGGAACCATCCAAGTGCTAATGTCCCCTGGAGACAGGCCCACCAACTGGCAACGTGCACCAAGTTTTGCAAGAAGTGTAGTGGACACACTTGCAGGGACTGGGGCAGGAGCTTAACCTGGCCTCTGTACCCCACCCAACACCCCATGTGAGCCCTTTGCAAACAAGGGCTGCAATGCAGGAGCAGAAGTGTAGGTTCATTATGTGTTAGTGCTGCCTTAGTGCCCAGGATACAAAGTGTGATGCAGACAGGGGTAGGAGCCAGTCTCACACCCCTAAACAGCGAGGTCATGGGCCCTGGGGATGTATAGCTTCCGGAGCATCAGGAGATGGCATCCCTGGCACTAATGTCAAACTTCTTCAGTGGTACCTGTGGAAGTAAGACAACCATCAAGTGGCTCCCAGCACGTCATTGTAGGCGGAGGGCTAAAGACAAACGATAGGAAGAAATGGATGCATCTCATGTGGGAGAGAAGTGCAAACACGCCAAAGAAAGTAAATACTGCTTAAAAACGTGAAGCCTACACACCCTACTTGGGAAGATAGAATAAAAGCTAGGACACATTGATATGCACACTTCAATACACATTTTCTTTTTCACTGCATATAAACAGAAGCACCAGAAACTTGCACAATTAACAAGGCGCCTTCCAATTTGAAACCATAAAATACTCTGCTTTGAGATGGGTATCTCTTAATCTGCGTTCTATCATTTTCCTAAGAAAATCTCCTCTAATCCATTCAGTCTGATATTTTGTACCTCAAAAAAAAAGATATTGTTTGAGAAAAAATCAGAGACTGTAAACCAGGATTGGCAAATGCATCATGAGCAAACTGACACAATCCCTTTCTACATCCATGACACACCTAATGAGTCAAGACCTTGACTGCACCCTTAGAATCCAGATAAAGCACAGTATACCAGCAGCTTCCATCAATGGATCTGTGCTGGTATTTGAGGTTACTCCTATTTGCCACCTTCACTTTAAAGATATTAATGATGCATTCCAAGCATTAGAGCACAGGAAATGAGCTTTGCTATGCAACTATTACCAGGAACTGTGGCTGGTTTCCACAAGGAACCATGGGATACAGCCTGCGGTTTGGGGATAAGGGATCATCATGGGAGGAAGAACTTGCTCAGGTGGCAACTTGCTAAACTTACACTTGCCTCAGTCTGTGTCTCCACGGTGCTGGCGAGTATCACACGGCATTGGGGAACCTGAGGAGGCCTAGGATAATTTCTAAGGATGTGTTTTCTCAGGATTGGCAGGTTATAGGATAAGAATTGAACGACATTTTCCATGGCCATCTTCCTAGAAGTGATAAGGGAAAGCATTGGAGTGTGTTTCCTTTCTCCTGAAACATGACCTTCACAGAGACTGAGGGCCTTCAGTCAGAATGCTAATACATGAATAAGTGCATCACAGAAACTAGCAGAACAATACTATCACAGTGTGCCCTGGTCTGGAGCATCTTCCCAGCCTTTCTTCACACGGCCCAGAATAAGAAACTTGAAGAGCAAGTTGCTTGTTCTGTGGGTTTGTGTAGCTATCACTTGAGTGTTGTGGGTTTTCATGTAGGAATTTCCTCCTTTGATCCTCACAATCACCCTTTGAATTATACCCACTTTAAAATAAATACACTAAGACCCACTGAGATTAAAGCACCCACAGTCATAGAACCCGCAGTGGCTGAATCGGGATTCAGACCAGGTCCTTCACAACAGCCAGTGGTTTCCAACCCACACTGTAAACCCACTAGAAGACCTTGAGGACCAGGTATGCCCTTGCATTCTCCCTCTCTGGCCTGAGTTTTAGAGGGTATCCTTATCCCTGGTCAACCCTGGCTGTTCTGTGTGTCCCCGCTGGGTCTGTAATAGAACAGAGAAGGCCCTCCTCTATAGCTTCGCTCTCTACAACAGAAGGGAATTCAAGGCACTCTTCTCTCAGGTTTCACTCCCCGGTCCAGGGAGTGTATAACCAGGCTATTAAGAACCTCAGTTGTGGAGTCTGTCTTTGGTTATTTTAAACCAGAAACATAGAGGATTATATTAAAAGTATAAATATTCTCGATAGTTTTGTTCATTGGCAGGACTAGGAGACAGTAAGGTGGAAGTAAAAATCATTCCCTGAGATTTCAGCTCTTCCATCAACACATGTGCTTTGGGGGTGAAATTACCAACATTTAACAGCAGGTATGAAACAGTATTAACCAAGGAGAATGGGCAGGTCCTGGGAGCTCCCCTGCTGTTCCAGACATCATGAATGCTGGGGAAATGTGGTAGCATGTGGGGTGCAATGGGAGGACTCAGAGCACTGACAATTTACCCACTAATAAGAATGTTTTTCAATATTCTAAAAATTGGTGGGGCCCAAAAGGTGGTACAACAGTGGAACATTGCCCCTGGTTATGCTTCTTAAAATGTGACTTAAGGACAACCTGACTGAATATTTTAATGTGCCAAGAAAAGTATGTTGCTCAGAAGAGGGGTACTGTTAGCCACAGCCTGGAAGTGGAGGCAGATTTTGTCCTAATGCTGATCCAGAAGACACTTTGGTCTGCTGTGCAGGACTACGATGGTGGAGAGGGACACAAATGGCTCTTGGAGGCTACATCCGTTTCAACAGTCAAACGACATCACTAATCCCCTCACTCTGCTGCCATATCTATTTTTAAAAATGTATCTTGTTTGAACTTCCATGCTGCCTTTTCCCTGTGAAACAGCGAAGATGAAAACATTTTTACACAACCAAGTGCATGTTGAGCTAACTTGGAGGAAGTAGTCGATGTCTGTTCCATCACTGTTTTCAGCAACCTTCCCTGATCAGCTTTACATCCAATAATTAACAAAGATATTGGGCAAGACTACATTCCTACATCTTTTAGGAAAAAGACTGATCTCACCATGCCTCGTATGTTTAACTGGGAGAGCCTCAAAAGCACTGTTAGAGAGAAGCCAGCCGAGTTTCCCATTCAACATGATAGCTATAGGGAAAAAGAAAAGAAGACAAGTCCAATTCTTTCCCAAGTGCTGGGAAGGCCAACCGTGTAAACAGGTTCAAGGATGGGTGAATAAGTCTGTGGATGTCAAACCTGAGCAGGTTAGTGTCTTCTCGAGTCCTTTGAGACTTATGTGCTAGATATTGTCTTTTACAGATGGTGCTGTCAACTGTGATTATAGTAGTCCCCCCTTATCTGTGGGGGATACATTTCAAGATTCCCAGTGGATGCCTGAAACCCAGGATAGTACCAAACCCTATGTGTACTGTATTTTCCCCTATCCATGCCTACGATAAAGCTAAATTTATAAATTAGACACAGTAGGAGATTAGTAATAATAACTAATAATAAAATGGAATAATTATAATACTATACCATAACAAAAGTTATGTGAATGTGATCTCCCTCCCAACCCACCTCCTCCCCTCCTCCCTCCCTCTCCTAAACTCTATATCTTCCAGCCCAAATCTATTCCTGAATCTTTGTAATCATCCCTTACTTGCAGTGAATGGCTTGGTATCACTCATTTCAGGGGATCCTTTGGTGAAGTCTTTGTATCAGCTCAATGCTTTCTGGCATAACACATTGTCATGAATCAGAACATGTTTTCTGTTCATGTCTTACATCCACAAATTTAATGCCTTTTGCATTTTAAAAAAATATATATTTTATTGATTTTTTTACAGAGAGGAAGAGAGAGGAATAGAGAGTTAGAAACATCGATAAAAGAGAAACATCGATCAGCTGCCTCCTGCACACCCCCCACTGGGGATGTGCCAGCAACCAAGGTACATGCCCTTGACCGGAATCGAACCTGGGACCCTTCAGTCCGCAGGCCGATGCTCTGTCCACTGAGCCAAACCGGTCAGGGCGCCTTTTGCATTTTAACTAAGCACTATCACACACTGTGGTCCTAACTTTTGCAGTTTGAGGTATGACAACAAAAGTAGCACAAATTTATTTTTTCTTCTTCACAATTCATAGATAGAAAATTT
>NW_005871319.1:1000384-1064088 GCF_000147115.1 Myotis lucifugus
AACTCAGCATATGATAATTTTTTCTTTCCTTAATAAGTTCAGAACTTTCACCTTTTCACTTAAAGCACTTCTACAGCTTCTCTGTGGCATATCCAAATTGCCAGCATTACTACTCTTGCACTTTCGGGCCATTATTGAACACAAACACTGTGATACTGTCTATCTGATAACCCAGACAGCTATGAAGTGACTAAGAGTAGGTAGGGTCTACAGCATGGATACACAGGACAAAGGGATAATTCATATCCTCGGCTAGACAGAGTGGGATGGTGTAAGATGTCCTGGCGCTACTCTGAATGCTATGCAATTGAAAACTTATGAATTATTTCTGGGATTTTTTCATTTAATATTGTTTGACTGTAGTTGGTCACAGATAACTGAAACCATGGAAAGTAAACGGGCAGATAAGGGGGGGACTGCTACATTAGGCTGGTTGAAAAATGAATCTGACCCACCTGATGGTATCCCATGGGACTGTGGAGGTCAGCTACAGTCTAAGTGTCGATAGGACTAACCCCACACCCTAGTTTCTAGTCCTCCAACCTCTAAGTGTACCAAATATGAAGGGCTTGAATACAGGGATGTGGAGGCTTGCACAATCATTGGAAGGGCTGGGGCAGTAAAGAACAAATAGGCCATTGCTGAAGATCTCTGCCTGTAGCAGGATGACAGGTGGTTTCTAAGAATCTCCCCCAGCAGACAACACGCAGTTGAGGACTCAGAAGTAGCCACACTGTCCCCTCATCAGTGCCTAGAACACGAAGTAGGTAATTCACAGGAGCCTGCAGAAGCTCCTGCAGGCCTCCAGCCTGCCATCCGTCCACACATCTCCCTAAACTGCCTCTGGAGTATAATGGCCCCTTTTTCCATCCACCTCCTGAATCACATAGGCCGCCTCTCATTGGTTGACTCTAACTTGGAACTACATGGAGAACAGGATCCTGGGAAATGTGGTTCCAAGCTTCTCCTCCTCCTACAATGGAGGTGATTTCAAGCTGACAACAGAAAACTTAGCACAACATGGTAGAGGCCATGCTGCTGAATACATGAATATGAACTTGCAGCCCTGAATACTCTGAAATAGCCGCATCTTCATACTAGTCAGGAACATTCTAGTGTCCTGGGGGCTCAGGGACAGAATCTTATTTGGGGACTTTCTAAGAGAGGGACGCTGGCTGATTCCTAATACTTGATGGTTCTCAAACTTAAGAGAAAAAAAAAGAAGAATTGGAAGAAATGATGCTTTCTGCAACATGTCATGCTCTGTCAGGCACCTTAAAATAGTCCCACAGGGAACTGCTTCAGATGAAACACGAACAATTTTACCAGGAGAAAAATTCTGTATGTACAACTGGGAGCCTACATGTTCACAAAGAAACAAGCTGTCAAACTAAGCATGATCAACCGTTTCATTAATATTCATGTGTGGCTTGTTCGTTTCTTTGGTCATCTGCTAGGGCTTGCTACCACACAAATGGTAGCAGGCATTAAAGTTTAAGGATGAATTTTGGGAGAAAATTTTGAGAAGATTATTTTATCTAAAAAGACAGGTCTTATTCCCCCTAAAAACGTTAAAAGGATTCCCACTGTTATGGACTAACACCAGGCCACCTCAGCCCAGTGTGCCACTGAGAAGTTTATTATAATGCCGTGTATTTGGGTCAACCACTTGAAACAGTATTAAAGTATTGGCCTAACAAATTTTTAGAAGGTGAAGAAATGGTAATAACTTGCCAACCAATTACCCCCTAATAACCTGCTGCTACTAGAAACAACATTTTCTTTGAGGATTTTCAAACCTCGGATTCTATGCCTGCACATCTGTAGACATTCTGTGCCAGAGTGTTTTGACCAATGGCTCAAAATCATGGAAATCTGCTGAACTAGTAGACAAATGCAAGCAACCTATTCTAGAAACCCAATGCAAGAAGCAAAAAGGGTCTTCTATGAGGAAAGCAGAAAAAGAATAGACATTTAGTGCTGAGAAAGGTGTGTGTGTGAGTGAGAGAGAGAGAGAGAGAGAGAGAGAGAGAGAATGCACTAACATTTTTAGCAGATCAAGGGCATGCTCTGGAGTTTAGACACTGAGGTATCTTCTCCTTCCATGACTTATCTATTGGTACTGAGGGAGAAATGAGAGTCCCTCTCCTAAGAATCATAAAACTTGCCCAGGGGTAGGGTAGGCCTCTGGAAAACATGGGGATGGGACCCCAACTCTTTCAAAATGAATGTCCAATATATTTACTTAAAAACTGTGTGATGGATTGTCTTGCCACATGTAGGGAGCGGCTATAGGGTGAGGCCTCAGACTGACCTGTTGGCAAAGCCACAAACAAGTTCCAGCTTAGAGAGCACAGCCCTCTTAGCATAATTAGGCTTGACCTTATCATGCTCCCTAGATCTTATCTGGGTAGCTAATGGGCTGTGGGAGATGCAGCAAGTGCTGCCAAAACAAGTGAAACTCACAAGAACATTGTAACTATGGTGACTACTACCTTGTTTACCTCTGGCTATAAAATAAAGGCTCAGCTTGCCTCTGGATCTCTCTCTGTGGCCTTAGCCAGGCACAGGAAGATCCACCTAGACCAGCTATGGGACAACTACGGCCCATGGGCCGGATCCGGCCCGTTTGAAATGAATAAAACTAAAAAAAAAAAAAGACCGTACCCTTTTATGTAATGATGTTTACTTTGAATTTATATTAGTTCACACAAACACTCCATCCATGCTTTTGTTCTGGCCCTCCGGTCCAGTTTAAGAACCCATTCGAGTCAAAAAGTTTGCCCACCCCTGACTAGACCCAGCTTATTCTCTTTGTCTGTCTTTTGTCCATCCTTCACCACCCACACTCAGGCTTTCGAACCCTTGGCTGAGCTGGCTCGGCACAGCCACAACCAAAACCAGATGATGCAAAAGGACATAATGTACCTCAGAAAGGACACTCTCCTGAGGACAGGGCTCTGAATTGCATGAACCAGACGCAACAAAGGAGTTGAATTCAGTGGAGTTACAGGCAAGTCACAGACTGTGTAAACTGAAATGTGAACCACCTCTGACCCTGCCAGCTTTGTTCCATGATGACTTCTCATTACTCTTAGGATAAGTCCTAAGCTCCTTACCATGGCCTGCAAGGTCCTAAGTGGGTGGACCTCCGCCACCAGTCCAGGCTCCTGGTGCTTCCCTCCTTATCCACCAAGCTCCAGCCAAACTGGCTTTCTTAGTGTTGCTCAAATAAATGAAACTTATTCCCACCTCAAGGGCTTTACATGTGCTATTTCCTCAATTCTCCACTTTCCCAGAACCTTTGAAACTATCAGACTTCTCTTAGCCACCCTGTGTAAAAGGATTTGCAACCCAGCCAACCAATCTCTTTTCAATTTCTCTCCTTTAATTCCTTCATAACACTTACCAACATCTGAAATTAAAGTATGTATATACTTTAAAAAATCTGAATTTAATTTAATTTAATTTATACTTTAAAAAGTCTGCCTCTACCACTAGAACATGAAGCCCATAAAAATGAAGATTTGATCTTCCAAGAGAGAGAACTCTTAGAGCCACACATACACCCTCAACTAGTTGTTCATTTATTCTTTCATTCATTAAAAAAACTGCATTTATTAATTACATGCCCTGTGCCAGACACCAGGATGCAGTAATCAACCAAATCCCTGTCCTCCTTATATTCTAGAATGCAGAAATAGCCAATAAATAAATATGATATCAGGTATACTATGACAAAATTAAACTGGGTATGAAACAAAGGTGCTTAAATTGGTATTTTATATTGGGTGTTCAACAAAGGCTTCTCTAAGGAAGTGACATCTAAGCAGAGACCTAAAAGAAATGAGGAAGCTATTATGTGATACCAGACAGGAGTAAATATTAGTCCATGCAGAATACCTAGGAAATGTAAAGGCCCTGGGGTGAGAGTAGCAAGGAGGCCTGGGTGGCTGAGAAAGTATGAAGGGGACAGAGGTAGTTAATGATGCTGACTGGTTAGTAGGGCAAGGCCCACAGAGAGAAGCTGTGGAGGCTTACATTTAGGTCTTAGGGGAATCAAAGAAAGCCCTGGGAAAGTAGGAGCAGGAGGCCCGGCCTATCTCAATCTCTTTGGGACTTCTAGGCTTTCAACATGAATCTCGTTATTTGACCAGATGTCCACATTCATGGCAGGCAGCCTTCAGGGCTGCAGCAGACTTTTTATTCTCCTGGGAAGAGGCAGCAAGTAAGCAAGAAGGAGAGTTCCTCGGTACAAGTGTTACACCCCGGGGGAACACAAGGAAATCTGGGGAAGAAAACAGGTGGAGGTAAGAGCCTTTGGGATTCAGCTGTTAAGGAAACCATGACCTGTTTGACCTGGTTTGGGTAATCTCAGATAGATTACTGAGAACTGGTTATTTGTGAAATATCTGTATCAGTAGGTCTGCATGTTCATTTGTGTGTGTTTGTGTGTGTGTGTGAATACATGGTATTAAACCTCACAGATATTATCTGATGTCTCAGTGGGGATAAACCTGGAGTCCATACCATGTCTTTTATTTTATATGGAGGAAGCTAAGGCCCAGAGGACTGAAGTCCTCTGACTTGCCTAAATGTGCACAGCTGCTCAAGAACTGAGGCCCAGCTCTGTCTGTGTCTTCCCTTAGCTGAGCTCCCTCAGGACACAGGCACAGCTTCTAATAAACACATTCAGTCCACATGGTTTATGCAGAGGACATACCCACCCAAGGAAGAGAGCCAATGAAGTAGAAGGAAGAACTCTTTGAACTGGTGTCTTGGTGCCACCGAATCCAACAGGAGGACCGACTGCAGCGACAAGCATTTTATTCCTGCTCTTACCACACTGCTACTTCCTTCCACACTTTGAGGCTATTCAGGAACTTGCTGACAACGCAGAATTCCAGAGAACAGAGATCCCATTAGCAGACAAAGCAGAGTTTAATATTTGCTTGAATTTTTTTCTCCCATATTTCCCCTTCAAAGCAGAGTTCTGCCAATTTAGCCCACGTCACCTGACTGTGTGGCTGGCTGAGGGGTGCACCGTGCATGTGTTTGTAGCTACACAGGGGCCATTGGCATCTGATTGCTCAGGTAACATTTTGGGGTTCTCTGGCTAGGCGACTTCCAAGCCACATGACCTCCCTGGGCTTTGACCTTCCCATCTGTACATTCAGATGTTGATACTGTCCATTGGGAGAGCTGCTGTACAGTGTGACAGTGTGTGCAATGGCCGTCTCTCTGCCCCTCTCAGCGCAAATGACACAGATTGGATGTTTTTCTCAGCACTGCCTCGTTCCTTCCTCCTCATGCACACTCATGCTTCTCCCGGGGAATACCGACCGGAGCCTGAGTGGCTGGGCGACCCCGCAGGTGCGCTAAACTCAAGGGCGTTTAAGGCGAGCAGCCTTTTCTTCTGAGCGCCGAGCCGGGCTGCAGGCGCTCGCTTCCACCGGCTGGCTGACATATGTGGCCTGCTGCAGACTAATTTCTTCTGACATGTTGCCTTGAATGCACAGTCACAGAGCATGTGCTAAAGTGCTAAACACACCCAAACTGTGCACTTTCCAATCTGTGAAAGCTTTTCGGCGGGTCCAGGCTTTTTTTTTCCCCGACCCGAGGCATTATAATGGAGCGGCACATGGACACTTCATTGAGGCAATCTGTCATCTTGCAAATGCTTAATAGCGGCAGCAGTACCTGCACGTCCCTCGCTGAGAGCCAGCCAGGCACCTCCCAACAGCTGCTCTTCTGTCCAAGTTGTACGGCATGAATGGGCTTGCAGACAAAGAACGGACTGTGCGCTGTGGCTCCGGGCCCTCGCACAGGCTGGAGGTGAAGCCCAGAGCGAGAGCTACACTTGAAAATCACAGCACTCCTTCATTTACTGGCTTGGGGCCCAAGTGAGCTAACATGTTCCCTGAGACTTCAGACCCGGGGAGGTGAGATGGTCCCCCAGCCTTCTTTAACAATCACGATAGCTAGCTAGCAGGTTAGCTGGCACTGTAGAATTTACATGTTTTCACACTTTGAACTTTACTATAACCCTATCAAGGTATTATTTCACAGAGGAGGAAATTGAGCCCTGGAAGGGTTCAACACCATATACAAGTTCATGGGCCAATAGCAGTCAGGCGCGCCCTTGACTCAAGCTGTGTGTGACTCTTAGTGCCAGGACTTTGTGAACTATCACCGCACTGACTCGCAGCCCCTCCACTTGCACGGAGATGTCACTGCAGCAGCTAGAGGAAGCCTCTGAGAGAAGCTTTCCAGGGACGAGCTTCTCTGTTAGTTTTTGAGTCCCGTACCTGCCAGGAAGTTAAAGGGAAATGCCAGAGCAGCACAGACTTCTTTCAGAGCCTTATCCCTCCCACCATGAGGCAGGTCACTCCTCTGACCTGCCCGTGGCGATGCTGTAAGAACACCGTGGAATGTCATGAAATACCCTATGCGGCCAATACAGGCCCGTAACCATTGAAGACAAAAAAAGAATATAGATTTGATATAGAAATCAAACCTCAAATGCTGCTACTGCTACTAAAATAATAATACAGCTAACACAGCAATAAGACTATTAGGCAGCATTTCCTTAGCTTTTGCCATGAGGTAACACCTAGCATTTACATTCATTCTTGATTTCTCTCAACAACCCCTCATACAGGTGTTTTAATCATCTTTCTACAGATGGGGATTCTGAGGTCCAGAGAGGTTGAGTAACTTGCTGGAGGTTGCAGAGCTTGTATCTGGCAGAAAGAGGCCAGACTTCAGGTCTGTTGACTGGGTGCTATTTCCACTGGTCCATGCTCCCCCCACTAGCCCCCTACTCCCCCACCAAGGAGATAGGCAATTCCCAGATTAGTGAGTGGTGTTCAGGGTGTTAGCACATGCATATACCCAGTGTGCCAAGGCCCAAAAAGACTAATAGGTGCACAGCTGTTCCCCTGGCCATCCAATGGGAGTCCCTCTTCCTAGGCATTCAGAAAATGGGCTTAATTGCCTGCTTTTCATCTTCTGTGCCTGGCTGTCAAGAAATGAGGAATAAAAGGACAGACCCTAAAAACAAAGAACCTGTATGTTCAATCGAACCCTCTGACAGTTGTTTTAAAATATCTGTGTATGTGAGCACACACCCACATGCATGTCACACGGGTGGGGGAGAGCAGAGAGCCGTAGGCTGATTCGTGTCCTTTTCTGCCTCCTGACAGCTATGAAACTACAAGTGGGTAGATTATAGCTGGAGATAAAAATAGGCATTATACTGCGTTTTCTCTTCCCAGCTTTTTAGTCGCACCAGCTTGAAAGCATATTGTAGCATTTTATTGTAGTCTGGGCGCTTGTGGCTTCTCTTGTTTGTGATTCCTTTTTGGAAAACTAGAAACATTCCCACTCCATGGAGAAATGAACTCAAGTAAGTGAAAGCAAGAGGCAGCAGAGTGTGTGTGTGTGTGTGTGTGTGTGTGTGTGTGTGTATGCTCGCGAGTGTGTGTGCGTGCGTGCACGCCTGTGTCCCTCCCAGCACCACTAAGAGAAGACAGGCTATAGATCGTGAATCTGAATAGAGCGGAAATTGGAAATTGACACAGCTGTTTCTGTTTAACTGTAACCATTTTTAGAATTTCAGGATGCACTAAGCTTCCAAACTAGGCAGTCTATTCAAGCTTGAGATTAAACATTACGGGGGGGGGCGCGCGATGAGGGGGGGCGGGGTGATGTGAACACACTGGACGCAGCATCCCAAGGCCTGGAGGAGCCCCTGCATCCCAGCGTGCAGGTCACATGGTGCAGCACAGGTTGGCAGCCTCTTTGTCTCGCAATCACACAGAATTCTACAAGTAGTTGCATGTCAGGTCTCATCCCAAGCCCCTTCCTTTTCTACTCATCTTCTCCATTCCCTTTCCTGAATTTTTAGTGAAGGGTCACTTCAGTGTTTCCTAATTAGGTTCCCTGAACCAGGGCATCCCCAATCGCTGTGTGCTTAATAACGCACATTCCTGTGCCCACCGAAGGTCTGCGGGATTTGAATCTACCAGGAATCTGAATTTTAATAAGCCCCCCCCCCCCCGCCCGCCCCAGTTATTCTTATAAACACTAAACTTTTCAAATGCCTAGTAAAGTGGCAAAGAAAAAGACCTCTGATGTTGCCCTTGCTTGGTCTTAATACAGGCTCTACCACTTTAAACCTGAGGCAAAAAAGACACTCAAAGACACTCAGAGATACAAGATGGGTGACCTCGGTCAACTCACAATTTCTCTGGGTTCTGTATATTTTTCTGCAAAATGGTACCTAGAGTAGAAGGTTGTTGTGACAATGGAAGAAACATATGTAGAGGGCAATGGTTCTCAACTGGGACTGGGGTGATTTTTCTCACCAGGGGGACAATCATCCATGTCTGGACACATTTCTGATGGTCAAAATTCAGGCCCTAGGGGAGGTACTGCTGTCATCTAAAGAGAATCCAGGGATACTGCTAGACATCCTACAAGGCACAGGGAGGCCCCCCAATAAAGCATTATCACCCCAAAATGTCAATAGCTGACATTTTTGAGAAACTCAGGCGCAGAGCCGAGCACACCATGCCTGCCTTCGAATTCTGGGTGCCACCAGCCTAGCTCTGTGATCTCAGGGAGGCTGCTCAGCCTTTTAGAGTTTCAATGTCTCCATCTGTAAAAGGAAGATAAAAATACCCGCCTCACAAGGTTAGTGAGGGTTTCATGAAGCAACATAGAAAACATGCCGGGTACCTTTTCAGGACGGTCCTTGCTCTCATTGCCTCATGCTGGCCCGACTTAAAAGGGGCCGATTTCCACATTCAGAAGGACCGGGGAAGCCTCAGGCTTCCTCACCTTCCATTTTTCAAGTGAGGTACTTTACGAGTTGGCACCAAGCAGGGCACAGATGGCCCATCATCTGAGCACGCACGCATGGCCAGGCCCTGTTACTGACGTTAGGAATCACAGGGCCCCCTGCTGGGCTGGGCTCCAGGACAGCCCACAGCCAGCCGCAGGCTCAACCCCTGCCCTGGTGCACTATTCACCCTAGGATGCTATACTAACACAATGGAGAACCAGCTTATTAGGAAAGGATGGTATAACACCTACAAATAAACCCGGCTAACAAGGCGGTGGTTCCTGACCTGGAAGAATGGAAACACTGCACCCTTTCACATTTAAGCCACTGGATCTAGGATCCTGAACATTTACCACCAGCTACTCAATGACGTCCATGAATGGGAGTGAAAAGAGGTGTGCTGTGATTTTGATTTTATGTGTGACCTCAGTATGTAAAGAGCATCAGGAATATGTGAGACTTTGGTGTATTCTTCTGAAGGTGCTGGTGTATCTGGGTGCCCCACCCAGGTGGGGGTGGGGGTGGGGTAGGGGAGGCTTGGCATTTCACTCCTGTGAGAGCACTTTAACGTATAATGATCACAAACATAGGACAGTGGCCAGATCTTCATGTTAACTTTCATGCAAAGGTCAGAGATGCACGGAGACCCCACCCCCTCTCTCTCTGGGGCTCAAGGCCAGTCAAGTCATTTCCATTCCCCCTCTTGCTAGTACAATCAATTCCAACCGATTTTTTTTTTGGTCTATCTAATGTTCTCAAAGCACAGAATGACCAAAGGCATGGTTCAGGCCTTCAAGTGGTAGCCGGTTTGGCTCAGTGGGCAGAGCGTCAGTCCAGGGACTGAAGAATCCCGGGTTCGAGTCCAGTCAAGGACTTGTTCCGGTTGCAGTTTGATCCCTGGCCCTGTTCGGGGAGCATGTGGGAGGCAACCAATCGATGTGTCTCTCTCAGATTGATGTTTTTCTCTGTCTCTCCCACTTCTTTCCACTCTCTCTAAAAATCAATGGGGAAAAAAATGAAGTGGTAAAGGTGAAGAAAAACAGTGTCCCCCCCAAAAACAAACAAACAGAAGGGCTGTTGTTTCCTAATAAAAGATGCGATTTAGAATCAGGCTTCTTACTTGGTGCTATTTGAACCCAGGCACACACCTCCCTTCTGGGAAGGGGAAGGGAGCAGGTGAATGGCTCTGCTCTAGGATTTTTACCCCGAATAGAGACGGAAATAAGCAACCACCACACAACTGCTGCCACAGCACGGAGCCTGTGATGAAGTCAGCAGGCAGGTGTCGCCTCGCTCTCCCTCATCCTTATCACACACAGCTGCATCAGCTTTTACTTTTTATTCCGTCAAACAAACTGTAAATTCACACTGCTCACTAGGAAGTCACTGGTTAAGAGCATGAGACACACTGATCCCAGCAGAGACCCTTCCCCTTCCCTCCCCAGCCAGCTCCCTCCTGAGCGGGGTCCTGGCCACACAGATGGAAGGCTGCTTTTGTCTTTCTCAGGGGAAGGTGATGTTGTATAAAGGGCTTCGGGCCCTGGCTCCTCAGTTACTTCACCTTTGACCAGGAAGAGTGTACTCCCCATCTACTCTGGGCAGCGATGAAATGCAATCCTTAGACAGCACTTGAGGTTTGTCAGCAGTATCTTCCCTTTACAGTGGAACCAACAGAGGCTCAGAGAATAGAGAGTGGTCTCTTTCCCCAAAGACCTCCTCGGCCAGAAAACCCACTTCACGTTGAAATTGGTGCAAGTGGCTGAGGAAGAATCTGATCTTGTTACTCCCTTGCTTAAAACCTTCCGGAAGCTTCCCCATTGCCTGCGGCAGTACTTCTCACCCTGGGCTGCACACTGGACATACCTGGAGAAATGTCAGAAATGGCAATGTCCTGGCTCCAACCCAGACCAATTAAGCCAGAGTGGAGGGGGTGGAATTTCAGCTCTGCTTTAGAGTTTCTGGAAAGCTGTTGAGTGATTCTCAAGTGTGGGCAACATTAAGAAACACTGCCCTAAGGGATTAGTGTCAGGCTCCTTAGCACCTCTTGCCAGGTCTTCTTGCAGCCTGGCCCTTGCTTACCTCTTTAGCCTCCTCCCATTTCACCCTCAGTGCTTCATTCTGGGCCAGCTCAGGTTTCTCCACGGGATTACACACTCTGCACTGATGCTTCTTGGCTTTGGTGTGCCACCGTCTACCTAGAATGCCCCTCCCTCTCTTCTCTACCTGACTGACTGCTTTCTCGTTTCTCTTTCAGACTGAGCTCAGCACTGCCTCCTCCAGGAAGGAAGCCTTCCCTGGCCCCATGGCAATCCTCCTCGGTGCTTTGCATGAGCTTGCCCTACCACTCCAGTAAGTCACAGTTGATCCTTACTTGACTCCTCCCTCACTGGAGTGTGTGCCTTGACCAAATCAGACCCTATGTACCCCCTCATTCTTAGTACACAGCCCCAGAGCACTCACATAATTGGCGAGCCCCAAAGAACTGGAAGCAGAGACTCACACAGATACCTGTGAACCCATATTCAAAACAGCATTATCCACAATAGCCAAAAGGGTGAAATAGTCCAAGATCCATCAACTGATAAATGAATGGATAAATAGAATGTGGTATATCCATCCAAGGGAACATTATTTAGCCTTGAGGGAGGAAATTCTGACACATGTTGCAACATGGATGAACTCTGAAAACATTAATGCTAAATGACGTAAGTAGGACACAAAAGAGCAAACATTGCCCTAACCAGTTTGGCTTAGTAGATAGAGCGTCGGCCTGCGGACTCAAGGGTCCCAGGTTCGATTCCGGTCAAGGGTATGTACCTTGGTTGTGGGCACATACCCAGTGGGGAGTGTGCAGGGGGCAGCTGATCGATGTTTCTCTCTCATCGATGTTTCTAACTCTCTATCCCTCTTCCTTCCTCTCTGTAAAAAATCAATAAAATATATTTTTTCTTAAAAAAGAGCAAACATTATATGATTCTACTTATGTGAAGTACCTAGAATTAGGAAATTCACAGAGACAGAAAGTAGAATAGAGATTACCAGGGATTGGGAGGGAGGGGGAAATGGGAAGTTATTTTTTAACTAGAGGCCCGGTGCATGAATTTGTGCTCCAGTGAGGTCCCTCGGCCTATCCTAGACCCTCTCTCAATCTGGGACCCCTCAGGGGATGTTGGAGAGCCAGTTTTGGCCTGATCCCCGCAGGCCAGGCCAAGGGACCCCACCAGTGTACGAATCCATGCACTGGGCCAGTCTCAGCCTGATCCCTGCAGACCAGGCAGAGGGACCCCACTGGTGCATGAATCCATGCACCAGGCCTCTAGTATGCATATAAGATCTTTGATTAATCTCTTCCCATCCTCCCCCCTCCTCCTTTCCCTCTGAGATTCATCAGTCTGTTCCATGATTCCATGCCTGTGCGTTGAGCGTCTGCCCCCTGGTGGTCAGTGTGCATCATAGCTACCGGTTGAATGGTCGAACAGTCGCTTAGGCTTTTATATATATAGATGGGTAAGAGTTTCTGTTCAGATGATGAAAAGTTCTGGAAGTGGATAGTGGTAACGGTTGCACAACACTGTGAATGTACTTAATGCTCCTTAATTGTATACTTAAACCCTATGTGATCTGGCCCCAACTTTCCTCTCTGATCTCATCTCCTGACCTTTTCCTATAATCATTATGCTCTGGCCATACTGGTCTCCTTCTTGATGCAAATAAACCAGACGTGTTCCCTACTCAAGTTCATTGAAATTTTTTCCAGTGCTTAAAAATAATCATCCTTATATCCCTCCTTCCCTTAATTAAAATGTCATATCCTCAGAATGGCTTTCCATAACCACTCCATTTCATATTGCTAGCTCTGTATTTATTAAGATCATGCTTGCTGATATAATAATAAACCCCAGAATCTCTGTGATTTAGAACAGTCCTAAACTTTAGAATCATCAGGGAGGCTTGTTAAAACCCAATTATCTGGGTCCACCCTTCCAAGTTTCTGTGTCTGGGGTGGATCCAAGACTTAAAACAAAATCCTAAGTGATGTTGATGATGCTCATTGAAGGACCTCACTTTAAGAACCACTAGTCTAACAAAACTAAAGTGTATTTTTTCACTCAGATAACCATAAAATGTAGGCATTCCTAGCAGTGCACTTTCCTCTATGCAGTGATTCAGCTCCACTATTTTTGACAAAGGATGCCCAGGTTGCCCCAGGAGTTCTCTCCCTCCATACCAGCCCAAATGGAAACGAGCACGCCCAGGGGACCACAAGTGCGAAGTTTTCATGAGCCACGCTTGGAGGTGGGATACATCACTTCTTCCCATATTCCAATGGCCAGAATTCACTCACATGGTCACAGCTGAACTACAAAGGACACAGACTATCTCTGTGTCCATGGGAAGAGTAGAAGGGACTGTTGATCCATCATACACAGTGGCACCTTATGCTACTATATTGGTCTTCATAGGCTTATCTCCACTTGTTATTATGTTACACTAGAGGCCCGATGCATGAAATTCATGCACGGGTAGGGTTCCTAGGCCTGGCCGGTGATCAGGGCTGATCGGGGCCTTCTGTCTGCTGGCTGGGGACTCCCTTCCATGGCTGCCAACTGCCGGCCGGGGCTTTCCTTCATTCCACGCCACCCCCTGGTGGTCAGCGCACATCATTGTAAGTGATAGAACTCCTGGTCGTCTGGTTGAACTCCTGTGGGGACACTTTGCATATTAGCCTTTTATATATAGAGACATTTATTTGCTAACCTTTCCATTGCCTACCCACACTAGAGTGTAAGCTTCACAAGCACAGGGACTCTGTCTTGTCAACTGCTGTTTCTTTAACACCTAGCACAGTGCCTGGCACAGAGAAGGCACCAATAATTATTTCTTGAGTCACAAAATGCATGGAGCACTCTGTCTGGTGATTTCCTTTCTACCTCTTGTCAGATATTCCTGAAGCCATGCACCTTTTCTTGCTTGTATCAATGTGTCTCTCCCATTATACCAGGCCTAGGTTTATGCCAACAGATAGGATCAGTTTTTCCAATAGTACTAGAGAAGCTGTGTTACCCTCCCAACTGCTGTCCTGGGCATGCCAGTCATGCTGTCTACCATCCCCGAAGGCCCTTTCTAGTTTACACCAGTGGCCTTCTTTGTAAGGGAGAAGAAAGGATGGTCATTTCCAGGTAGGCTGAAAACCCATGAGCTGCTCTAGCACAAAACACACTCTAAATGGGGTGATAAACAGATAGCTACCCTGTGGGATTTGTGCTATAAGTCTGGGAAGTCATCTGCAGGAAATAAAAGAGTAAATACACAGTGACAGTGAATGGTAAGAATCAAGAAGGGGAAAATAACCATCTTAGATCCTCACAGCCTTCCTGTTTCATTGCAGGAAACCCTTAAAATAAACCCATTTTAAAAGAGGATCTGATGAGTCACTGTTCCTCATTTGGTCATGAGCCTGACTAACCCAAGCCAGCACCTGTTGGCAAAATGGCCAACAGCTTAGTAAGGGGGCTCAATGGACGGTTGTCACATTTATATGCCACTTACATAGTTTGACAAAGTGAATCACCCCACCCAGAGATGGCATCTGGGAATATCACTATACTCCAAACAAGTGCAGACCTCATCACCTCCTACTAAGAATACTTGCAGCAGTTTCCCCACTCCCTTTCCATATCTTTTGCACCATGCCACTGGATTCATCTTTCATAAAGCACAGCTTTCATTCTGTCACTCCCTGCTCCAAATCCCCCACCGACTCCCCAGGACTATACAACTGACATTTCACTTGCATACATGTAATAGGAATCCTCCTAGGGGCTGCATGTATACTGTCTCATTCCTTAGAACAAGCATGCAATTAGGACCTACACTCTTTATTTCGAAGTGATGGTGTTGGGTCATGAAAAGATTAAATAAATTACCCATAAACCTGAAGCTAGGAACCAGAAGAGTCAAAGAAGAACCCCAGATGTACCTGTTTTTGAAGCCTCTCCTATTTACTTCATTCATTCATTCATTCATTCATTCATGTTGAGTGTCAACCATGCACCAGGAATTGTGCTAGGTACCAGGAAACAGTGGATAATTTACCAGAAGGTAATTTTAAGAGTACTGTGATATAATGAAGTGTGTTAAGTACTGGATGGGGAATGTGGATGCTAAGGAAGTGGACTGCCAGAGCTCCAAGCCTAGCCTCATGGGTCAGGAAAACCTCCTTCGAGACAGTGTCTTTTTGAGTTGAGAACTGAAGGCTGAATAGAAAGCAACAACCTGTTTTTCTAGTGGGGAAGTTATCCTGGGTATGTCTTGTCTCTCCCTCTGGCTCTCCCAGACTGATGGGCTGCTTGGGAAAAGGGCAGGGTAGAAGGGATGAAGGGCCAAACAAAAAAACCCTGACTTTTAGTTGTCAAGTGATCTTACCAAAATGTGTTTTGTATTTTAATAACTCCTGTTCCTGGGGTTTACAACAGTTCCTCTGTAATTTGAAACTAAAATCCATTTCCTTCCCCAGCAGCATCCCTTTCTTCTTACACACACACACACACACACACACACACACACACACACAGGCAATGTAATTGCTGGTCTGTTGGCAGTGCTCGTTATGTTCTCCATCACACATTCCTGAATGCACAGAATTAAATAAGGCAGGTATGCTGGTGACAGGACAAAAAATAGTAATGACTTATATGACAGATTTAGTGGTTTGGTGGGAAACAAGGTAAAAACAGCCAATGTTATATATGGAGATTAGGACAAAGGCCACAGTAGAGTCACCTGTTTATAAAGATAAATAAAACTAAAAATAAGTTTTGGAGTTTCTTCTATCATAAATGTAATCTAAATAGGCTGTCTTACTATTTACCAGGCGTTCCCAGGCTTCTGATTTACCTTCGATTTAAGATTTCACTAAATTAAAAGAGAAAATATTTTGATAGACTATTCAAATTGGCATTTACAATTTGAAAGTTGATCCAATCATCACTTCTAAAATAGGTTGAAAGTGGAAGAGAAGATATAGACACTTTTACTCTATAGAAGTACTCTACCAAGTAGGGACAAATATGAAAAATAAATTCTGGCTAAGGAGCAGACATAGAAAATCTAGGACAGTAAACCAGACTATAACCCAAATTGCATTATCTGAATTTCATAAATGATGAAATAGTAGCATGAATGGGATATCCCCAAATCAGAAAGCCCGACTGTGGTTTTGGTGACACCTCCCTTAAAAGTGAGAGCCTTTTATAACTACATCTTATGCATGCACTGGGTATTTAGCTGGGTGCTCACAAAACCGCATTTCCTTTTCTTCTGGGTGCCACCTTCCCTCCCCACATTACCAGCCCCACCAGATCAAGTGTGACCTTGAGGCAGAGTTCTACCCAATGAGATCTGAGTGGAAATCCTAGGGAAACGTGGGACCAGGAATAACTACGGGGAGTACAATCAACTCCCTCCTCCCTAGACATTTGCCCTGATCTGCTCTGCACTAAACTGGGGGGAGCAAATGCATTAAGTGGCTGAGCTTTGGGTGCAGTTCAAACCCAAGTAGTACATACAAAAGGCAGAAATAAAGCAGGGTCCTTCAGAGCGGATGATCATGCTGCGGGCCATGAGCAGGATAGGCAGGCATCCTAAATGGGGCCATTGGCATTGATAGTAACTTCACACTCAGGTGTTGTAAAGTACAGTTGGACCTTGACTTACGAGTGTCCCGACTAACAAGTTTTTTGAGATACCAGCTGTCTCTCGGCAGATTTTTTGCATTGAGTTGACAGAGTAATTTGAGTTAATGAGCTCCTTAACGAGCTCGGTCTTGGATCAAATTAAACTCATAAGTCAAGGCCCCACTGTATTTGAATGACTTTCCAAAGGCCAGGGCATTTAGGAGGAGCCAGTTATCAATAGGAGGACAGAAGGAAAGGTGAGGGTAGCTCAACTAGTACTACGGTGCTCCTTCCAAGCTTGTGAGCCCCTGAGAATTGTGATCACACTCCCTTTGTGCTGAAATGCCTCATTTATGTCCCATTGTCAATAGAATAAAGTCCAAAACCTCTAGAGTGGGCAGCTCACTCTCCATGATATCATTCCTGCCTACCTGCTTAATGTGGTCTTCAACCACTAGGTATCCTCTGCCTGAACCATCCCACATTGATTATGGGTGTATCCTGAACAAGCCCCATCTCTATGCTGGTGACAGGACAAAAAATAGTAATGACTTCTATGACAGATTCATCGGTTTGGTGGGAAACAAGGTAAAAACAGCCAATGTTATATATGGAGATTATACATATTTGTCCCTTTCCCCACCTTATCTGCCTTCAAAACTCATAACCATCCTTCCTGGTTAAGCTTAAAAACACCCTGTTTACCCCACAGCCTTTCCTGACCCCTGGTCTCCCTAGGAAACATGCTCCTTAAGCTGGGCTCTCATAACCCTTTGTATGTGAATCACCATTAACCATATGTATCACTGCACTTACCATTAAAGTCATATCATTGCTCTTCATTCCTTGCTAGACTGATGGGTCCTTTATGATGGGAACCATGTGTGACTGCTCTTCACTGCCCTTGGTCAGGTGAGTACCTGGTGCACCTGTGCGCACACGCGTGCACACACACAAAGCGACCAAACAATAGGTAGATGATTGAGTTGAAAACTAGGAGCTTCCTGGGGTGCCCAGTGCGCATGTAATTAGAGAAAATGGAACACTATAAAAGATTTTTCAGAAAACCCAAGGAATATGAAAAAAAAGTCCACTGCAGCCCTTAAATAAGACTTGCTTTAGAGATTGTCAGCCAGTTAGCCAGTCTTAAAGCAGAATTGCACTCATCTATACCAGTAAGTCCAGATGTGCAGGGAAAGCAGGACTGAGAAGCAGAAGCTTCAGAAAATGTACATAAGTGAAAAGCAAAAATGACAATCAGAAAAAGGAAAAGAAATGTATATCAGAGGATTTTTTTGATTACCCAGAATGCCACTCCTTCTTGCCTTTACACCTTAAAAATGTTCATCTCTCCCCCCTAAACAAAGAAGGCCTTTATTCCACTGTTAAAATGTAAATATTAGTAATATACTATATGTCTAACAATAGGGAGTTAATTACATCAGGGACTATGCAAGGGGAAAACCTATAACAATAGCATGGGGAAATGTTCACTTAAAATGTCGACTGAAAAAGAGTAAGTAAGTTACAATATCTAAGGTATCAACTCAACAATGTATATATTTAATGTACATCTGCATATCTATATATCTATATCTATATCTACCTATCTATCTATCTATCATCTATCTATCTGTATATATATATAGATCCAGGGTTTGGACGACAGAAGGCTGGACCAAACACCGGAAGTCAGTGCTGGGTTGCTGTGGTGACCTAACACTGACTGCAGCCGGTGCTGACCCAGGATCAGGCCAGGAGAGAGGCCTGCAGAGAGAGAGGCAGGGTCTGATCAGCAGCCTCTGTGGCAGCTGTTTATCAGCTGTTGCCTCTCTCTTTCTCTCTGGGCTTCCTCAGCAGCCACACCTCTGTTTCTCTCCGGGCCTCCCCCGGGGCTGCTAATCAGCCCCGCCTCTTTGATCAGGCCCAAAGATAGGCCCAGAGACGCTGACTGGCATAGAAACCAACCAATCAGAACCTAATCTGGGTAAACTGTGAAGGCAGAACCTAAGGTGGGGGCTGAGGAGGGGTTTTAAGTGCAACAGCTGTTTGGTGTAAGGTGTAAGAAAGTGGTTCAATTTTTTAATGACCGGTTTGGCAGTATAGTGCATATGGCTGGCTATCAGTCCAGATATAGGGATTATGTGTTTTTGTCTGCCAAGAGCATCTCCTCCTGCTGAAAAAGGCTCCCCCCCCCCCATTTAAGCAATCCTCCCCTATATAATCTATCTATACTAATAAAAGGGTAATATGCTAATAAGACCAGGTCGACCGGCCATCTTCCAGACATCTGACTTCCTTCCAGACAAAGCCATGGTGGTGGAGGCTGAGGCAGAGGCCATTAGGGGTGATCAGGCCAGCAGGGGAGGGCAGTTGGGGTGAGATCAGGTTGGCAGGGGAGGGCAGTTGGGGGCAATTGGGCTGGCAGGGGAGTAGTTAAGCGTCTATCAGGCTGGCAGGGGAGTGGTTAGGGGGTGATCAGGCTGGCAGAAGCGGTTAGGGGCAATCAGGCAGGCAGGCAGGCAGGTGAGTGGTTGGGAGCCAGCAGTCCCAGATAGTGAGAGGGATGTCCCAGATTGGAGAGGGTGCAGGCTGGGCTGAGGGACACCCCCCTACCCCCCCACCCCCAGTGCATGAATTTCGTGCATCGGGCCTCTAGTATTTAGATAAAACAATGGAATGAAGTGCAACAAATTGTTGTAATTGTGGTTTTATCAGAGTTGTAGAAAGAGTGGATGGTTTTATTTTCTCTGTATGTGTTTTATTATCTCCCAGATGTTTTACAATGAACACAGAGTAATTTTATAATTAGAAAATAATGTTAGAATGTTTTCAAGTTAGACTTTCTGGGTTTGAATCCTATGCCCACTTCTTTGTGATTGTGTGACCTTTGATAAGGACTATTTCCCTCTTGCTTTATCTCACTCATCTGTCAATGGCGATATTAGTATCCTTTCAGAGTATTCACAAGATAATCATAAGATAATCCATAGAGAGCACTAGAATAGTGGCCGACAAATAGTAAACCTTGATAAAGGTTACTCAATACAGGTGCATAGAGGGGAGCCCAGGTGTGATCTGGAACTTGAGCGGTGAGGTGACATGGGAACAGGCTCAAATAATACCCTTTGCCCCTACACAGTTTTACTCAGGACTGCCCAGGGATTCGAACCTGGTAAGTTACTGGTTCCCTGTCAAGCAATGCTCGGTTTCTCCTTTGCTCAACACAGCTGCCAGGAGAGGAATGACATGGGAAAGAAGAAAGGAGCAATTTTCAACTTTATTCGGCATTGTCTTTGTCCACTTTCTCGCTGCCGCCTCCCTTTCTTTTGTATTTTCTATTAACTGCCGATTGGGGCTTAACCGGTAGAACTCAGAGAAGCCTAAGTAAACCAAAGCTCACTAGAATATAAAGAGAAAGAGAACAAAAGAAAAGGAAGGCATGAATGGCAGCCTCGGCTCTATAACTATAATCAGAGAAGCCGGCTGGTGTGGCGCCCTAACGTACAGACCTCCTAGTGAAGTAGACTAATGCTTCATTTACTGCCCCAATTTTCTCGTGGCAGAGATAATTCACCTGTGTGATGATTACATCCTGCCTCCAGGCTCTCGGCAACTCTCGCCTACCTTGTATCTTGAATTCGGGAAATCTGTCTGCATTCAAAGTGCCGAAGATAACTTGGGAGGCAAGAAAAATCTCATTTCCCTCCAACACAGTGGCAGACTTGGATTCAATCTATTAAAGTCAATTGGTAGATTTGATCAAGTAGTCTAATTTAGAGATATTCAGATAGCAGGCACAGGTTCTGTTTGCATTCGGTTTAAAAAAGAAAATCGATGTCCACATACGGGAAAAAACTGAGCAGTTCTTCTGAAGCCAAGATCACAGCAGTGCATGCACAGAAAGCCAGCAGCGGGGCCAGGGGTCAATGCAGAAGCCCCGCTTTGAGGGGAAGAATGATGAGAACGGATGGGCAGGACTGGCACCTCCGGGTCACTGGCTCAAAATGCAGCCCAGCCCTGCCTGTGTGATGCTTATAACCCGCTGACAGTCCGTGTGAAGAGAGCTGGCTCGAAGACGGCAGTTTCACCAGAAATCGCCATCCGTTCAGCTGAGAGGCCAAAGAACAGTAGGATCCCCCAAATGAACTCACCTACCATCTCCTGGAGGTGTGTTCCAGCTGGCACAGCTGAGTCACGCTGCACATGGCATGAAGTTCACGTCCAGCAGCCTTGACCCAGCTCTATGGCCCTGGAAAGGTGAGGCCTGCAGATGGGAGTTCAGTCCAAAGGGCTTGCCTTACCTTTGACTTCAGTCGGAGTCAAAAATAAGGAAGAGAAGACAGAAGGCACGTCTGAATCCTCCTCCCAGCTTCTGGGGCTCCAGCTCCCCTGCAGTACTGAGTCTAGCAACTAAAAACTAGATCTAAAGTTGTAATAATGCTGAGGCTTCCTTTAAACAGGAAACCAACGTTTATTAAACCATGGCCATATGCCAGGCGCGCTGCCAAGTGCTCTGCTAGACTTTGTTCATTCCACAACCATTGAATTCGGCACCACTAGCCAAAATGACAAAAATCAAAAATTGGGATAGTGGATGAGGGAAAATACTCCATGATGCAACGGACGCTGCAGGCATCTGTACTCCTTAAGCTTAGGGGAGACAATTTATTTTTAAATATTTTTAATTGCTTTTTAGAGAGAGAGGAAAGAAGAGGGAGAGAGAAATATGGATGTGAGAGCAGAACATCTATCAGCTGCCTCCTGCACGCCCCCTACTGGGGATCGCCGCCATGTGCCCCGGCCAGGAATCGAAGCTGCAACCTTTTGGTGCACAGGAGGATGCTCAACCAACCAGGGCCAGGGCTTAAGTGAGACAATTTCTACCTCTCACTCCAAAACGTATTCTAGGCAACTGAGAGTTAGGTGGTATCACCACCATAATCTTCATCCCCATTTTATAGAGTTGAGAACTGAGGCCAAAATAACAGAAGTCAAATGCTCAAGATCGCACAGCTGAAAAGTGGCAGAGCCCATACCTCAACAGGCGACTCAAGTCAGTGCTTCCTGCTCTATAGCATGCCATCTCTCATCACAGTTCAGAAATGCTTTCTAAGTTTACTCGAGGGCTAGGCCAGATAAGAATGGAGACAATGGACAATCTGTACTGCTCTAAACACCAGAGGAAAAGAAAAACCACCCCCTTTCAGCATGACAAACTGAATCACCCCAAACCTGGTCAGTGCTACCTCTGGACATGCCAAGTCCTCTCACCCCAAGGCTTAGGTTTCACATTGGATTAAAGCTCGTGAGCAGCATTTCACAAAATGCAAGGCAGAAGCCCAACACTGCAGTCCTGGCCATGTGAGTGGCCAAGAAGAAACGCCCTTCCCTTTTGAGAAAACCCAAGGCAGAGAAGCTGGAGGGCAGGTGGAGAGGACACAGCATCTGCCTCGAGCAGATCCCAGCGTGAATCCCGAATCAGCCCCTCCTGGCTACACAACTCTGGGCATATGAATAGGTGCCCACATCTGTGGCAGGGTGATAAATCCCACTTGGCAAGACTGTTGACCAAATGCATGGAAAGCCCTGACAGGCATCCCAGGATAAGGGGCGGGGGTGGCGCGGAGGAGGAACTCAATACCTGGACTCAGTTATTTTTGTTACTGGCCCTAAGCCTCTGACCATTGATATGCAGCAGAAGAGCAGTTTTATAACACGCTCCATAGACTTCCCATTCGAACTGCCCGGAAACAGCACCCTGCTCACCTCTTCACTCACACCCCTCTTGTCTCTGAGGAGTCACTCGCCGTGCATTTCTAGGGCCCTCCATAAAAGCTACGAAACCCTCAGAAGTCACAGAGAAGTTGTTTCTTATAGAGTGCGATTCCCTGGCCCAAATCAGCCTTTGCCTTTGAATCAGTTTATGTTACCACTTATTTAGCAGATTGATTGCTGCTATGGCAACTGCACATCCCTCCGCGCAGACACGGCACAAGTCCTTGATGCGATCCTGGCTCAGCCTCTCTGGCTGCATTCAGTCCATGCCCAACATGAGAGAATATTGGGAAAATTCATTGGCACTGGGGCTGCATTGTGGTGCGAGGGACAAAGTCTGGTGTGTAAGGCGAGGAGGGAGGACTGGAGAGCCCTCAGCCGAGCTCTGGCCACACCGCTCACCCTTGGTTTCCAGGGTTCTTGCCAGATAGTAAGGCAGGATGTACCCAGCGACCGCAAATGCCACTTGGCAGTGATCCGGAGTCTTTCAGGAAAGCTTTACACCAGGGTAGGAGAAGAGCACGCCTTTCCTTGCAGAGCTAGAACAGATTCCGAGTATACCACCTCCTAGTTGAGCGGTTCTCAACCTGTGGGTCGTGACCCCTTTGGGGGTCGAACTACCCTTTCACAGGGGTCGCCTAAGACCATCGGAAAACACATATATAATTACATATTGTTTTTTTGTGATTAATCACTATGCTTTTATTATGTTCAATTTGTAACCATGAAATTGGGGGTCACCACAACATGAGGAACTGCATTAAAGGGTCGCGGCATTAGGAAGGTTGAGAACCACTGTCCTAGTTGGATGATCTTGGCCAAACCCCTTAAACTCTAAAACCTCATTTTCTCATCTCCATCATGGAATTAAGAATAGTATCTGCTCCCCTGGTTGTGAGATGGTGTGAAACCACAACCCTGGCATGTACGTGAAGTCTGAGCCCTCAGTTCCACTCTTCTCTTCCCTCTCAACACACATTGCAGACAGATCACGAGAATTCTCGCTTCATATTACACAGTGTTTTACAAAGTATCATACTTTAAAAAGATATTAGCTTGTAAGAACACGTAATAAATAACTTCAAAATGCAATGGGAATTTAATTCTAAAGCGTGCCTTCAACATTTACGTAAAACGTTTTTTTTGTACTCATTCAATAGAAACTTATCTGGCCACTGGGTAAAGCTAGCAATAAAACTACTGGTCCGCAATGTGTTAAGTTTTCTTTAATTTTTTATCCTTTCCACCTGATTAGCAAGAGCGGCAGTTGGGTGCCTTCAGAGCTGATTCGAAGCTGTGTTCTAAGTATTTCTGATTTAGGAGCTTGAGCCCCAAATTCTGTCCTGTTCTGTCACCTCAGGGTCCTCCTCAGGGCCCCCCTCCCTCCTAATCAACCTTCCTTAAAATGCAATTGTTTATCATGAATAAAGCTGGGAAGCCAGTGTGAGTACAAAAATGGCACCCCTCCCCAAGGAGCCCTCCCGATGTGCTGAGCGTGCTGAGTCTGTGATCTCTGTTCGCGGAGGAACCCAGGTCATTAGCAGCCACGCAATTTCCACACCCGGAGGCGCCTGGAGCGCTCACGGAAATGCTTCTAAACCAGATGTTGCTTTTATGTTTTACCACTCTGTACGTATATATAATTCGCACAAATACAAAAACAAATAGCTGTCCTATATTTCTCCGAAGTTTCTAATTGCAAAGAAATGTAGAAATCTCCCCACATATCGACCTGCTGGCAGAGTGCTTGTATAGAGTGAAGAGTCAGCAATGTTACAAGCCCAAACTGACTCTGGGATTTAATAGTTAATAATTTATGATGTGAACATTCTCATTTTATGTACATTTTACCATCAAGGGCGAGAGATAATGGTGCAATCAGATGTAAGCCCAGAAGCACGACCACACCACAAACACATAGCGCTTTCATCAGCTCACTCTGCAGATCCCAGGATTCAGGGCTCTGTGTGAGACAGCAATTCATATGCAGCAATGCTTCACTCGCAAGGCCTAACCAGAGCCTACTGGCCACCTGGCAGAGCAACCTGGCTCTGGAGCCAGAGAGACCTGGGCTCTGGATGCCAAGCCTTCCAAGCCTCCGTTTCATCTTCTCTAACATTGATTCATAGTTGCATTTATTTACCTTGTAGGGTGGTAGAGTGTGGTGGCCAGGAGTGCAAACTCTACACTGGCCTGACCACCTACAGCCGAGTGAACGTGAGCCAGTGACTTGATTTCTTTATTCCAGTTTCCTCCTCTGAGAACTAGAGGTAGTCCTGGCCCTACCTCATGGGGCTGTGGTGAAAAAGAATTCAGATGATCTATGCAAAGTGCTTAACATGAGGCCCAAAACACGTAAGAGCTCAGTATATGTAGCCCATAGTTATCAGAAAGAGCCTGAGTCTTAATAGGTTTTTTTAAAATAAGGAAACTTGAAACAACTGAAAAGCGTGTTGTCAAGAAAGCTCCAGACACCATTACAAACCTCTTTAGAACCAGAAAGCTGGGTGGACACCTGTTTGGGTGAGAAAGGAATCCTCTTATAGAGCTACCCTCCCATTGAAATGGTTTCATGCTGGCAGAGCATAGGGCGATAGAAGGCCTGATTGTGTGCAGCCTCCCTGGTTCTGAAATGATGCCTGCGGGAGCATACGGACCAGAAGGGTATTGGACGCCTCAGCCCTGGGAGTGGGTGATTACCAGCTATTGCCAAGGATGATGGGAGAAGAAACACGAAAGCAAAATTTCAAATGAATCGGTGCAACAGGACAGTGCCCCTCTCCTCCCCCCGCCCTCCCACTTTTGCACATACACACAGCATTCAACTGACAGGCTGCCCAACGCCCCTCACAGCACCTGGGCAGTTTATTGTGAACAAAGGGGTCATTGGTGAGGTCAGGAAGGCGGTTCCACAAAGTTAAAGCAAGACCTAAAATAATGATTTCTATAGTCAGCTAGCATAGATGGGATTGCTGGTCATGCTTTTGTTTTGTTTCTTCAGATACATTCACACACCTTTGGCAGTGTTAGCCTCAGACAAGATGTTACTGCCACACTACAAAACCTCGGGCGCTATCTGTCCTCACCCGCACCCAACTGTCTCCCGTCTTCAGCGCCAAACAGATCCCTGAAGACAAAAATGGCCCTTCCGTTCTAGAATCGTTTAAACTGAAAACCAGTTAAAGTGCCATTCCCAAAATAAAACAGAAACATGGCCACTGGCATGAAATATTTACAGCTGTGAGACCAAAAGAAAAAATAAAAGCCTCCTTGACCTGGCAGGCAGGGGAATGAGACAGTCACGCACACAATGAAGAAATGGTTCATCCTAAAACTCTCCTCTCTTCTGATATCCTATATGCACCTGTCAATCAAGTTAAAGACGTGGGAGTCTTGAGCTGTTCCCTTCCCTCACCCCTCTAGCCAATCACTGACATAATCCCATCTGTTCCATGACTCACGGACCTCTGGATCTGTGCTCTTGCGATGGAGATGCCTCCCCATAGTTCAGGTCCTCATCTCTCTCACCAAGCAACACAGCCACATTGCTCACTGGTTTCCTCCATCCCACATCTCCCCTCTCCAACTACTTCTCACACAACAGCAGCATGGCTCGGAAGGTCCTTCAAGATCAAGCCCTTACCTACATGTCCAGTTTTATCCTTTGCTCAGCCCCCAAACACCCTCTCAGTGGACCATTCCCTATGCCTTCTGAAACATCATACACGTGTGCACTCTCCTGCTGTGGAACATGGCTTTCCCTCTGCAAGGAGTTCTCTCAACCCTGACAAACCTTCACACTCCTCCTTTACCACTTGGCTCAAATGTTCTCTCTTCTTTTCTTTACTGTCCCTGGATCTCTCCCCTCACCCCCACCCTGCCCCCACCCCACCCTCATTTAAACTTAGTTGTTCCCAACATTGCTCTCTCTGTCCTTTAATGTACTTTCTTTTTTGTTTGTTAATCCTCACCTGAGGATATTTTTCCATTGATTTTTAGAGAGAGTGAAAGGGAGGGAGGGAAGGAAGGAGAAAGAAAGAGAGAGAGAGAGAGAGAGAGAGAGAGAGAGAGAGAGAGAGAGACATTGATGTGAGAGACATTAATTGATGTGAGAGACATTGATTAACTGCCTCCCGCAACTGGATCTGGGGATTGAACCTGCAACCTAGGTGCATGCCCTTAACCTGGAATCGATCCTGAAACCCTTCGGTCCACAGGCCAACGCTCTAACTACTGAGGATACCAGCCAGGACCTTCAATGCACTTTTATGATAGTGCATTTCATATGTTTCTCTGGACGCTCCTGTTTTATGTTCCTTAATGTGATGGTCAGTCAGGTTCGGCCACAAGAGGAGGCACAAGAGAGGTTCAGAAAAAGAAAGTTTCTTATACTCACAGATTCTAGAAACAGGAGGCACTGCACACCACATGGGTCATGGGGGAAGTGCCAGGTTTTGGTCAGGAGGGAGACGACAGGAGCAGAGGAAAGTCTAGGTCAGAGTCACTATTGGGGTTTCCTCCGGAGAGACAAGGCAGGGCAGGGAGAACATTTCAGGATTGGCTCTAGGGTGGTGCCTAGTTTCCTGGAGCTCTGGCAAGATTGGTGCAGAGGGACATTGCCTCCTGTGGTGTATGGGCCAGACAGAGGACGTACGTCTCTGGACTGGTTAACTTGCTTATCAAAGGCATGCCCCTGGCTGAGCCCTTTGCTATCTGTAAGAACTGGCTAGTCCTTAAAGGGCCAGTCTCTTCCCAGGCAGAAAGGTTTTTAAGATGCCACAACATCATACTATATAGAAAATAAAAAGTATAAATAATAAAACTCCCCCCGCCCCAAACTAAAACTTTGGCTCTTTTCCACCATATTCTCCTCTACTCATACGCTGGTATGTACCAGTTTACTAGATCTCTACAGCCTGTTCTTCCTGATTAGTCAATTCCTTTACCATGATGATTAGTAAATATTTTTAATATCATCCCAGATGACAACTGGTTTATATCTATTATCACCATCTTATAAGGCATGTGTTATTATCCACATTTTAGAGATCTAGAAACTAGGCTCCGAGGGGATAAGTAACCTGCCCCAATCACAGTTAGTAAACAGCAGAGCCAGAATGGGAAACTACATCTGCCTGTGCTCCCATGCTCTGTGCTCTTTGCTTTCTCTTCTAGACTCAGGCATGCAGAACAGTGCACAGCACGCAGTAGGCATTCATTCAATGACTGCATAATGAATTAAGGCGTGAATAGCAGCGCCATCAAATTATTTTAAACTTTCCCCACAGCTGATCTACTCTCTGTGTTACCAGAAAGGGGACCTGGCTCTGAGCCAGGGTCAGTTGGGAATGTGTGGGTTCTTGACTTGGTGCAGGGAAGTTTGCACAACACAAGTCCAGGTGAATTTTAGAGGCTATTAAAGCTGGGGACAGTGAAGTAAGGAAGGGCTCGGGGATGAGCCTAGGCCTTCGGGACAGGTTCAGGGGGTTTGCCTGGGATGAACTACTGCTGCCCATTGCTTCCCTGGTTACAAGCCTCATGGGATCCCTTAGAGCAGCGGTTCTCAAACTGTGGGTTGCGACCCCTTTGGCGGTCGAACGACCCTTTCACAGAAGTCGCCTAAGACCATCCTGCATATCAGATATTTACATGACGATTCATAACAGTAGCAACATTACAGTGATGAAGTAGCAACGAAAATAAGTTTATGGTTGGGTCACAACATGAGGAACTGTATTAAAGGGCCAGAAGGGTGAGAATCACTGCCTTAGAGTTTAGGAGATGCGTGCCTGTAGGGGAAGATAAGGGCGTAGGTGCAGGGCTTGCTCCTGGGAAGGAGAACAAGTGTGTGCTGGGTCCTCTGACTTGAGCCTTTCATGTCTCTCTTGCAGGAGGGGATCTTAGGGGAGGTCTCAGACTGGGTAGTTTCAACAGAATATTCATCAGTTTTCTAGGTGTGCTCCTTCAGGGTCCTGGTCTTCACTGATTGGTCAGTGTCAGGGCAGGGGGTCATTCATCATTGCTGCTGGTCCTGATGTCACCCGCCTGGTTTTGCTGCTTTTCTGGGTCTGGAGCAGAAATATAACTGAGGCCTAGATGTTATCTCTTGGGTGGTGATCTCCTGTGTCTGCTGTAAATTCCTCTGCCCATTTGTTTCTCTACCTCAGTTTCTCTGTTTCACTTGTCCTGGCTTACTGGCCTGTCTCATATGGAACAAAAAAAGAGGAGGTCCACAACCTGTTTTTTCACCAAAAGACATCTCATAAGAACTGCTTACTTCAGCAAAATGCAGTATGTTCTTACCTACAGGCGCTATTTCATTATAATAGCTACTCACTGAGTGCCTCCCGTGGAAGATTCACTGGCTAAGAAGTTAGTGCTCATTTTCTGATTTCATTCTCCCACGGTCCCTACAGGTTAGAAACGATAGTTGATGAGGAATCAGAGGCTCAGAAAGGATATGAAATATGGTTAATGGTTCAGGGCTGGCAAACAGCAGAGCAGGGATCAAAAGTTGGGTTAGACTCCAAAACTCCTCCCCTTTTCGTGGCGCCACACAACTGCCTTCTTTCACGCCCATGTATCATTGGCAGGGTGAGTGTGTATAGGACAGGAAATAGGACTTCAGACTACCTGGAGGTCTGAGACAAAAGGTGCTACATCACTATGAAGTAGCCTTGTCGGCAATGGATTTTGTGGCTTCTGTCTTCCGGGCCCAATGCGAGGCCTGGTCATGGGCTCAGGACCCATCTCCTGCTGGAATCGCATTAGTGCTTCCTCTGCACAAATAAGAACGGGTGTATTGTGTTAAATTGACTGACACAAACAACCGTGCTTTATCCAGAAATAGAAAATGCAATTTTCTTTAGCAAAATAGAACACAGGAAGTGGTGGGGGTTGAAATGTCATGCACAGAACAAAGGTTTGGCAGAGGAGAAAGGTTAAAATCAATCACCCTACAGGAAAAAAAAGAAGGAAAAAAAAAAAGGTCTGCAGTATTCGATAGTAATTATCCACCCAAAGTCACACTATAGAATTGGGAGCCACTGCTTCTTAAAGACTCTTTTAAAAAGGAAAGAAAAAACTCCCCACCTCATGAGGTTAATGTTTTACTTTTCATGAATAATTTGGAAAGATTATAGACTACTGAAAATAAATAAGAAAATGTCATTTAAATATTTATCCTCTAGTGGTAGGAAATGACCTTTTAATATAAGAATGAGTTAGAGAAAACCAAAACTGCTTTCTCAATGAAAAACGCCACCAGTATATTACTACTATGACTTGTATGCTGGAGAAAATTGCAACTTAAGTGAAAAATGAAGAATTGTTGCTCAGCTGGTGTGGCTCAGTGGTTGAGCGTCCACCTATGAACCAGGATGTCACAGTTTGAGTCCCAGTCAGGGCACATGCCCAGATTGCGGGCTCGATCCCCAGTGGGGGGCGTGCAGGAGGCAGCCGATGGATGATTCTCTCTCATCACTGATGTTTCTATCTCTCTCCCTTCCTCTCTGAAATAAATTATATATATAAATAATTGTCTGCCACTCACATCTTCTGGTCAATAACCTCTTCAAGCAGAATGTCCACTCACATTACTACAGTTTTATAATTCTCAAATCATTGTATGAATTTTGTGGAATTATTATTATATTTTATTTTTTATTCCACAGAAAATTTCCCCTATTAATCCTATTACTTTCTATCTGAAGATTAGGAATTCTTCCAGGTCCCACAAATGATGCCCACATTCCAGCTGCCAACAATCCTCCAACGTTCTCCATGCAGACCAAGGGGGAGTTGTTAAAAGGAATCATAAAACAAAGACAACAAAATATTGGCTTTTAAGGTCAAGTGTTAAGATATCAGAGAAAAAAGCAGAAAGATTTAGGACATATAGTTCATCAAGGAACAGTCAAGGGAAGTAGAAAGAACTGAAGCTCTGCTCTGAGAAGGAACCTGCACTCCGTCGAGGCCAAGCCCAGGGGAAGACTCGGTGATTTATGGAGACCCTGTTTCCGGTTCCACTTAAGACAGAACAGAAAGGGGGATTTACATCACAGCAAAGGAGATGGGGATTAGAGCTCAGCCTTTTATTTATCTGTTTGTGTGCTTATGTAATACATGATGGCAAATAGATGTATTAAGTCAGAGCAAAACTACGTATGGCATTACGTCTTGACTTGACCTGGAGGCAGGAGGATTAGGGAAAGGAAATAAACTGGCTTAAGATTCCACAGAGTCAAACTGGTCATCACTTTTGAAAGCCTACATAGACTGTGATTAATAATAGTCATTCCCAGCCTCTAAGCCTCATCCTTGCTGGGTATACTCTGGAAAGCCACTCTTCCGTTAAATATAGATTTGGTTTCTAAGTCACTTCCAGCTCTTGTTCTCAATTCCTTTTTAGCTTGAACAAATCATATCATACCTTCTGAGTATTAACCGTCCTCAGGAACCTGTGTCCTTTACTTAATAAAGGAATGTGAAATGAGAGATAAGGGCTCTAAGGTACCCCGATGTCTTAAAAAATTATTTTAAGGGTTTTGGTAAGTATGAAAAAGATCAACCAAAGAATATACACTGAGTGGCCAGATTATTATGACTGGCCAGATTATTATAACTACCCCATCAGTTCAATGAAGTGAATTAGTTATGCAAATAATAATAATAATAATAATAATAAAACCTTGAGAGTATTTGCTTAGGAAGTTTTCAATATTCAGTATTTTTGGAAGTGTCAATGAAGTACTGATGGGGTGGTCATAATAATCTGGCTGGTCATAATAATCTGGCCACTCAGTGTATATGCATATATATACTGTATATAACCCATGGACTCAGACAAGAGTGTGATGTAAGACCTGGGGAGCTGTGGGCAGGGTGGAGGGAAGCAAAGGGGGGGGACATCTGTAATAGAGTCAACCATTAAAAAATAGAATATTACCATTTAAGTGGGATGGACCTTAGGGATTTGAGTTTCCTTTGGGAGGGGGATGCTGCAAAGAAGAGACTGAATGGAAAAGAGCATAATTACATTGCCTTGAGCAAGTTGCTGTATTCTCTTGGGCCTCGACTTGCTGATCTGTAAAATGGAGGGTTTCAATTGTGAGTATCCCTAAGTCTCTTTCTGGCTTTAACATTTATGAATGAAATTAGAACTCAAGAGTTCAAGATTTTTAGTTGTCTGCTTAGCATATTTTAAATAGCCTTTTTCTCTTTAGACTGCAGTATGTGCCTGTAAGATAAACTCAATATTCAGCGGAGAAAACACTCTGTCTCCTTCTTACAACCTCCCCCCCCTTTCCCCTGGCACCCCTCCTCAAACCTCCCTTCCCCCCCCACACACCTCAGTCTGGTTGTTGAAATTATAAAAGCTAAGATAGGGAAGGTCCAAGGCAGATTCTTAGACCTGCCACTCCATTCAATGGACTCTCAGAAGTATTCTGGTTTCTGAATCGGTGATTCCCTCCTTCAAACCCGCACACTTACCTCTTTGGTCAACCATTAAAAAAGATGAAGCAAAAAAAGCCTTGCCCAGCAAGAAGCCGATGCAGCTGGCAGAAAAGAAAAGCGAAGATACTCCCTGGCAGGTCAAATCTAACTGCCACACACAGACAAAGCTAAGCCGAAAGAGAAGAGGCAGACTCAAAAGAGTTGAAACTAGAAAGGAAACTATTTTGAGTTCCTTTCACCAAAAACTGTAACGTATTTGTGCTTTGCTATCCAGCCTCCTAGAACACTCTGATTTTCTTTATTACTATCATTGTTATTGAAATCATTTTTTTTCACTTGTTAACAAGCTATCCCTGGATTAGCTGAAATATTCTCATTGGTTTTAAAACCTGGAATGTGCCTTTCATTGAACTGTCCTCCTGCCTTAGTAATTATCTGAGGGTCAGGAGACTTGCAAAAATCTGGTCCAGCACCTCTCTTCTCCTTTGAAGGAGGCTGCCTATATTCAGTGTTGGCCCTTCCTCACCTCTCCACTCCTCCACGAGCTGGTTTCTGCTCCCTTCTGATAAATCTACGCCAGTGATGACCACCAATGAATCCTTTGTTCTACAACTGCTGTCAATGGTGCTTGCATCTGAATATGGCGCACTTTTCCTCCTTTGTTTCCCATGAACCAGGCTTGCCTGCTTTCCCTGCTCTGGACTCCCCAGCCCCAAACCCCTGTAATGCAGGACCTAACCATCTCACCAGCTCCTAGAGTGATTGTTGAAAAAATAATTGCATAAAACACTCATCACTGAGCCTCTATTTCTTACTCATCTTTTCAAATTAAAAGATTGGACTTCAAAGTTGAAAGTATATGATCACATGATCTTCTTCTCGAGGCTTTATGGATTCTCAAATCATCAAAAGAGTCACGTATCCTCATTCAGGGGAAAGAATCACCCCATAGAAGTTTCTGGAATCTAGCACATAAAAAGGATAAGTGAGTTTTCAGTCTTTCCCCTTTTAAGGTCCCAGAAGTGAGGCATCAGCACTTTTAGGTTACTGATGCTAAAGCTTTGGATATGTAACATATTCCGCTTAATAGATAGGAATTAATGCCCAGATACCTAATACATAAGCATACTAAATATAAAGGCTTTAATGTCACCATTATCTCATTCTCTTTGGAATATGGTCTAACTTCCTGTGTTGTATATTTCAATAAAATTCAACTTCAACTTGATAAATTGAACTGTTCTTTTTAGCAGTATCTGCTTATGAAGCTTAATGATAATTATACAGATCTATTTATATAAGCACATTAAAATGGTTCTGTTGTTTCTATGTCAATTCATTTGTCATGATTCGGTAATAATTCCTTACACTCATTCTTTTTAGAGTATATAAATAATACTTCCTCATTACAATAAAATTAGAATAAGTAAAAAAAAGTAGAAAGAAGATGTTGATCACACAAAGTCCCAACAAAATTATATATAATACATAGGTTCTATATAGTTTTTGAAAAGAATATATGTATTATCATCTCTGAAAATATTAACACATGGCCATAAAGGTATTTGGGAATAAATTGTCACTTCAAAAACCTATCTTACCAAGAGCATTCACATGATTTTTAAATAGAAATCTCTAAGCACCTTATTCACAGTTTACAGTGGTAATTTACCTTTTAAATAAATAAAGCTAAATAAAGTACTCAAAAAATTAATGCTATTTAACATTTCCATCAAATCGATGTAAACACTATCCACACCTCTTCTCTCTCAACAGCTCAGTCACCAAGTGTGGATGCCACCAAATCTTAGCACCACAGTCCTCGGGGAAGCACATGCTGAGAGCAGAGGCCAGGCGTTAGGTTATCCCGGCCGCGCTCCCTGACACAGCTGCCCTCCAATCATCCTGGTGCATCTGCCGCACGGTTCCAGCCCCCAGGAAAGTGGGTGGAAAGAAACAGCATTTGCCTTTTCTTCTTAGGCTGCTGATTTCTTTTAGACCTTAAGACTGAGAAATTAAAAATGGAAATGTCATTTGACCCAGTGATCCCACTTCTGGGAATATATCCTAAGAATCTCAAAACACCAAGCAGAAAGAATAGATGCACCCCTATATTCATAGCAGCATTATTTACAATAGCTAAGATTTGAAAACAGCCCAAGTGCCCATCAATAGATGAGTGGGTTAAAAAGATGTGGTAAATACTATGCATCTGTAACAAAAAAAATATCTCTGACTTTTTGAGACAGCATGGATGGACCTGGAGAGTATTATGCTAAGTGACATAAGCCAGTCAGAGAAAGACAAATATCACACGATCTCACTCACATGTGGAATCTAATGAACAAAATAAACTGATGAACAAAATAGGTCCAGAGACATGGAAGCATGAACAGAGAGACCTCAAAGGGAAGGGGGTGGGCAGGAAGAGACTAACCAAAGAACTTATATGCATATAAGCATAGCCCAGACACAGACAATAGTGCGGTGAAGGCCTGGGGTGGGATGAGCACTAGGTGGAGGGGGGAAAAGAGGGGACATGGGAGATATATGTAATACTCTCAGCAATTAAAAATAAAACCAAACAGAGGTCATTGAAGAAACCTGAAGATGCACATGCCCTGAGTGGGCACTTCACCGCAAGATGTGTCAGGATCGCCTCTCTCTGGAAGGGGATCTAATATATCAGAGAAATGTAAACAGATTGGATTTGTCCAAGTTAGCTGAATCATGAATGCCTTTCTTGGGCTTTGATGAGGTTCAACATTTTAAAATTAACTTAGAGGATTTAGAGAGTGGGAACGGGAGGAGACTTTGTGAAGCCTCCTTTTCATTGTATCATGCTGCCTCTGCTTGAAGTGTTTGGGAATGAGGAGCTCTCTATGCTGTGAGGTGGCTCACTGGACTTTTCAATTCCTCTATCATAGAAGTCTTTCCTCCTTGGGACTGGATTTTACCTCTCAATATTATAAACCCATTGGTTCTAATACTGTTTTCTAGAGTGACCAGAATTAGCTGGTCTTTCCTGGCACATGACAGCCCATTAAATAAATCAATAAAGTTAAAACACCTGTTCTCTCAGAGAAATGGTTCAGGTCCTTGAAGTCTTCCCTAGTTGGCACAGGTTCCGCACCCTCTCCCCACCCCTTCTTAGTTGCCCTGCTCTGGGCACTCTGTCCTAGTGAACATCTCTCATGTTACAGCCCCTTCAATGAGACAAAAGTGTGAATAGTGTTGGTGTCAACACTAGGCATTAACATTTTTGTTGGGACATTTTCCCTTTTTTGGTTTTGGTCCATAGCTCTGGGACTAATGAGAATAATTTGAGATCCTCACTGATCAAACACACAAGTTCTCTCTCCTGATGTATCTGCTAGGCAAGCCTTCCAAAATTTCATCCAAGTCATTAGAAAAAGGAAAAAAAGAATTCAACAATATGATATGTTTTGAGAGCTTTGCCTTCAGATTATCAAGCTGTTAATATTTGGGTGCATCTGTTGTTCGATGGTCTACCAATCTACTTCAAAAGATACTCCACATTTCTCCATTTCCTGCAGAGTTCCTGGGTAATCTAGAGCCATCATCACTCGTTTATTTGCCACGTTTTCCATCACATTTCAAAAGTTTTTCACCACATTTCAAAAGTACAGTACAGATGTCTGGCAATCCTTTAAAATTCAGGTGGAAAAATGAGGGTAGAAAGTTCATATTTATGTACAGTTACTAAATAACAAACACTGTGCTAGGAGATTCACATACACCATTCCCTTACCACCCTTTCAAGTTTTAGCCCCTTCCTTTTTCACAGGTTAATAAACAAAGTTTACTGTAGTTAAGAAAAACTTCCTTGAGATCTGTTGCTTCCTTTCTGACATGAAAGACATGTTTCCTTTCTGACATGAAAGACATGTTTTTCAACACCAATCATCCAATTCTCCAACATCAACTGGGTGCCCAACAGCTCAGACTTAGTGCAGACACCACAGGTTAAGGACTCAGGACCACAAGACTGCCCCTACTTGAAACACCAGCTGTAACTGGGGTGTCCAGGCAATTCACACTTCTGCCCAGGCCAATTATAAATTCAGGGGTCCTCATTACCTCCTTATGAAGTTTGATAACTCCCTAAATGACCCACAGAACTCAGGAAAATACTTCTACTTAAAGGACACCATTCAGAGACAGCCAGATGGAAGAGGTGCCTAGGACAAGGTACTGGGGGAAGGGAGAGCTTCCATGCCCTCTCCAGGCACACCACCTTCTTAGTACATCAGTGTGCTCTCTACCCAGAGGATCCCTGGACCCATCTGTAAGGGGGCTTTATGGAGGCCTTACTTTGTGGGCATAATTGATTAAATCACTGGCCATTGGTAACTGAACTCCATCTCCAGCCCCTCTCCCCTCTCAGAAAGTCAAGAGGTGGGGATGTAAGTTTTAATCACATGACTATCTAGGGCCTTTCCCTCCCTCCAATGAGTCATCGAATTAGCATAGAAAATACAGTACATTTCAGGGGTTTGAGGAGTTCTGGGTCAAACAGTGAACAAAAACCAAGTATTTATTTTTTATTATCTATAAGATCACATTGGTAATAATGGTATAGCCATATTTCAATGCAGGCCTGCCTATCACTGAATTCCATATCCTTCTCTTACAACACATTTCCTTCCGATGAATGCATTTTTAAGAAATTTGAATGAAAGTCTATATTAAGACAAGATATTTTGAGATGTGCACCAAGTAGAAATATCTTGTGTCAAAGTCACATCAATCTGAAAACTGGTAATCAAGAAAATGAGACTTGAGAGATTTGTTTTTCTTCTTCTCAGTTATCATGCTCAGCACTTTCATTGACATATTTACCCTTCACAGGCTAAAGCGTGTCAAATAGGTAAGGCTTTTGTTCTTCATCAACTGTTTGTTACTAACTGCAGGTTAAGAATCCAGCTAATATTTCACAGTCACTAGATCCGCCCACATGTACTCAATATTGGGGATTAAATATTGCGCTGTCCAAACACTCTTTTAAAAGCTTAAAGAAATAGGTTTATCACACACAAATGAAAAAACAACAACACTCAATGTGTAATGTTGGAAAATAGATGACTACAGTCTGAGTTACTTGCATAGGAAAAAGCATAGCATGCTCTGTATACGTCTGTTTCTCTTTGCTGCAAAGCTGTATGGCAGACATCCTTGGATAGGATCTGGAGCTTTTGTGTTACTCTAGTAGCTAAGAGTTTGGTAGAATAACTAACACAGTACTCAGCTTAGTAACAAAAATGCATTGTAAATTTTCATTCCATTTTTTCCCCCAGCAACATAATTGATACCACATACTGAGTTCCTTTGATGACAATTACTAATAATTGCAAGCACTTTTCAAATCTCTAATCTTTGTATCCAACTCTACAAGATAGATATCATGTCCTTATTTTACAGATGAAACAGACTCAAAGGTTGAGAGGCAAACCACATGGAACCTGCATCTTTTTAATGCAACTCGCTCTACTAACACCTAAGTCTTTCGAGATCAATTCAAATATGTTTCCTTAAAAAGGCAAGGAAAGGGTAGGATAGGAAAAGGGAAGACAAGGAAAGTTAAGGGAAAGGAAGGGGAGAGGAAGGGAAAGTATAGGAAGTGAAGGGGATGGATGGCAGGGCAGGGCAAAATAAACTACTTTAAACCAGAGGAATGGGAGAAGCAATAGCTAAATTTCTGTCTTTTTCACACTACAAAACAAAGGGTATATTGACATTGTGTCTCCACTCAAAAATGTGTTTCCAAATATCTTGGTTATTTCATCCCCATATTTACTTAGCACCTCTCTTTACTCAGAATGTTATAGTAGGTGCTGTGGAGAAAATATATAAGCAGCCCAAGATAAATTGCCACTGTATTGAACTCAGAATCTAGTTGGGTCAAGATTATAAATGCATGGAATAGTGGAGACTTGCACAGAAATCCCTTAAGGTGTCTTCAGCCCCAGCTATGGAAGCAGAAAGTAGAAATGCATGTTGGGCAGACTCCTCCATAAGCCAGCGCTGTCTTCTCTCATCAATCCATATGTGTAAAGGGAACAAAAAGACAGACCTTGACTGCCAGCAACAGGGATAACACTGAAGGTTCTTTATTTTACATGTTGCATGCCCATGCGCAGACTGTGGTAGACTCTACTTCAAGACCATCATGAGAAATGAGAAGTCCTTCCTATAGCTCAGTGATGGTGAACCTATGACACGCGAACTCATTTTTTTGGTTGATTTTTCTTTGTTAAATGGCATTTAAATATATAAAATAAATATCAAATATATAAATCTTTGTTTTACTATGGTTGCAAATATCAAAAAATTTCTATATGTGACAGGGCACCAGAGTTAAGTTAGGTTTTTTTTTCTTTTTTAATATATTTTATTGACTTTTTACAGAGAGGAAGGGAGAGAGACAGAGAGCTAGAAACATCGATGAGAGAGAAACATCGATCAGCTGCCTCCTGCACACTTCCCACTGGAGATGTGCCCGCAACCAAGGCACATGTCCTTGACCAGAATCGAACCCGGGGCCTTTCAGTCCGCAGGCCGACACTCTATCTACTGAGCCAAACCGGTTACGGCAGGTTTTTCAAAATGCTGACATGCCGAGCTCAAAAGGTTCGCCATCACTGCGTATAGCTTCTTAGCCTGTGAATTGATCTTAGTCCTAAACACTTTACCCTAACAAAACACTTCAAACCCTGAGCTCCTTCGTGATAATGAAACATTCTAAGCTCAATCCTTTGAAAACAGATGTATGTCAAGATCCTGTGCCAAATGGTGGAATAGTGTCTACTTCTGTTTCCACACACTCCATTACCATAAATGGTTTCTTGATATTCCATTTCCTGAGACTTCCATGTCTATTTCTAAAACAAGGTGACAGACAGGATGCAGACACTCAAATGACAAATCACTGAACTGAAACCTTCACATGAGTCCCTCTTCAGGATCCGGCAAGGTTTATGTTGAGATGTAAAATCTCAATCCCAGAACTGTTATATAAACCCATAGAAGGACTTTTTTTGTTGTTGTTGTTCAGGTCCCTTTTTGACTGACATGAATGATTTCAGTCACTTTGAGACCTTGCTTTGAAAAATACATCTGCTATGGTCTCAATGTTTCTATCCCATAGTTCATAGGTTGGATTACTAATTCCCAAAGTGATGGTAGTAGGAGGTGGGCCTTTGGGGGGTGAGTAGGTTATAAGGGTGGAGCCCTCATAAATGGAATTAGTGCCCTCATAAAGAGGCCTCAGCAAGATCCCTTGCCTCTGCTGCCATGTGAGGATATAAGGAGAGGTTGGCAGTCTGCAACCCAGAAGTGGGCTCTCACCAGAAACCAACCATGCTGGCAGTCTGATCTTGGACTTCCAGCCTCTAGAATTGTGAGCAATAACTTTTTGTTGTTTATAAACCATCTGATATATGGTATTTGGTTATAGTAGCCCGAATGGACTAAGACAACATTCTAGCACAATCCATTATACTTCCTAGTATTTCCCCACATGTCTAGCATGCAATGCTTACTGATAGCTGCTGTATACCAACAATCCCTGAGAGAAAGTATCAGATAATGAGTGTCACAGTATAAACCTGGTGTTCATGTATTTCAAAAAAGTCCATTGAAAATCTCAATGATCTTTTCCTTATGGGCATCTGTAGGTCCATATCATTTCATAAAAGTCAAGGATAAATTTCTCTTTCTTAATATTCTGTGCTAAATTCCTGTTGGTCCCATGTGTACCTAAATAATCTGGAATCCATTCATCAAAAGACTTAGCTGGCTGGCTCTCTAAGTAATTTGCTTTCATCCACCAAACATTTACTGAGCAGCTACCATAGTACAGGCCTTGAACCCAATCTTGGGATAGACAGATGAACAGGACCCACTTCCCACCCCTCCTATAGACCACTCACAGTCTAGAGTAGTGGTTCTCAACCTGTGGGTCGATACCCCTTTGGGGGTCGAACGACCCTTTCACAGGGGTCGCCTAAGACCATCGGAAAACACATATATAATTACATATTGTTTTTGTGATTAATCACTGTGCTTTAATTATGTTCAATTTGTAACAATGAAATTGGGGGTCACCACAACATGAGGAACTGTATTAAAGGGCCATGGCATTAGGAAGGTTGAGAACCACTGGTCTAGAGGAACTGTGAAGCAATCACAATGCAGTGTGGAGAGGCTAAAGAACAAGGTGAGGTGGCATATATAGTGGGAGATGGAGGGGGTTGCCAGCAGACTAGCTTTTAAGGGATAAAATAAGCCTTTCTTGAGGTAAATCCAGAACTGAGCTCGGTCAGGGACTAGGGCACTTTTTTGAGTAGTGTGCATTGAATCACCACCACTGACTGGTTTACTTATAAGAAGTTACAATTCAGTAAAATAAATTTTCTTATATTTTTACCTGATAAAAATGACTTATACAATGGCTTTAACGAAGCCTTGAATTTATTGCTGGATGACCTTGGTCAGGTAACTGTCTCTCTAAGCTGCAATGTTCTCTCCTGTGTAACAGAGATAACACCTACCTCACATGATCGTTTTGAGGGTCAGTGTGGAATGATGCACATAAAGCATTTCACACAGTGCCTGGAACACAGTCACTGTTCATTAAATGGTTCAAGTTTTTAATTATTAATGCCGTTCTCACTCATATGTGGAATCTAATGAACAAAGTAAACTGAAATAAAGTACTCAGAAAATTAATGCTGTTTAGCATTTCCAAGTGTGGATGTCACCAAATCTTAGCACCACAGTCCTCGGAGAATCCCTCTTCTTGTCCTCATTTCTGTCCCATGGACGTGGCCTGTCCTCCAGGCTATCTCAGTCTCAGTGCTATTCCACGTTCCTCAGCCTTCTTAAAAAGGAACCAGCTAAAATCTGGACCAAACTTCTACTTTGCTCAATGAAGGGACACTCGGGGATCTTCTGTGTGTGTGCTTCTGTTCCATATTTCTCTATAAGACTCAGGGAGGAATTTACCTTTCATAACACTCTGGTTCTATTCTTGTTGGCCTTCCAAAAGCAAGTATTATTCTGAGACACCCAGACTAGACAAGGATACAGAAAGCCAATGACTTATATCAACTGCCATTAGCCATCAGGGGGAGGGATCAGATACTTCCCCTTTTGTGTCAAGGGCAGACTAATGAATCAGACATTGAAACAGACCAAATAAATCTGATAGCTTAGGTCTGTGCAATCAGCTACAATAAAACTAAGTGGTTGGGGAAAGCATGGCAAGGGAGTAATCATGCCTAAAAGGTAACTTGAAGAATAACTGAGCAAGCGTCTGCTAAAATAGAGTCTGTGCTTTTTCAAGAGGCCTAAGTCTCCATTTGGTGGTGATTTATACAAAAACCTACTGGACTGAACACACAAGGTCAGCCTGGTGATCGGCTTGAAAAGCCTCTGATCGATATTTCTAGTTCAGGAATGGTCAACAAAGGCATTGTGCATATGATGGATTTAATGTACCACTTTATTAATTAAGTGTAGACATATAATTTTTCTAGAAGGAACTGAATTTCAGCGCATATTTAATAAAGACTGTGGCTCCACTGTAGAAAGAAGGGAAGAGTTAATCCCCAACCGTGCCCACATGTGCAGCGGCAGCAGAAACTGGCAAAAAGAGCCCTGAACTAGCCTTGAGTACTATTCTTGTCTCCACGCTCTCTAACTGTAGGCTCCCTGCCAGTAACCGCTTTTGTGAAGCTACTAGGAGCTGCTGACTGGTTGCATTTCCTTGTTCATCCAAAAGCTATATTTAGAGTGACAATCCTTGGGGATCTGGGAGACCCTGAGTCAGGTCAACGGATATGGTCCTGCTCTGATCATCAGTCACCTTGTAGGACACCTCTCTTGACCTAGGCCAAGAGAGTAAACTCAGTGTTGAGGAAAAATGGTAAGAAGAAGGAAAAAGGAAGAGAAAGAGGAAACTTCGGGTAAGAACACTGTGCTGGTACTAGAGCTGGCTGCTCTCACTTGCATGATCTCATTTCATCTTAAAGACTATGAAAATCTGGTATTATCTATTTTCATGTTCTAAAATGATAGGCAAATTGGCTAAAGTAAAAAATTAAGGAGAAATTCACATCTAATTCTCCAAAGTCTATTATTCTCTTGTCTTTCCATTCTATGGTTCACTGTCTGTATACAGCGCCCTCTGGTGGGCAGGGAATCTTCTAGCCTGAAGGTCTACTCTAGACCAGCGGTTCTCAACCTGTGGGTCGCGACCCCTTTGGGGGTCGAACGACCCTTTCACAGGGGTCGCCTAAGACCATCGGAAAACATATATAATTACATATTGTTTTTATGATTAATCACTATGCTTTAACTATGTTCAATTTGTAACAATGAAATTGGGGGTCACCACAACATGAGGAACTGTATTAAAGGGTCGAGGAATTAGGAAGGTTGAGAACCACTGCCCTTTAATAGAGTCCCTGAAAAGAAACATCCCATCTGGGCCAGGATTCTGCCTGGGTTTGATAGGGAAACTGAGGCAATGGGGATTTCTGGGCCTGCCTTGGTAGTTCAAAGTACTTTAGTGTGCTTGGCAAAAAGTTTCAGGGCCAACAGGTCTCCTTCTTTAGTGGTATAAATTCTTTCAAGAGAGAGGATATCTATTGTGATATATATGTCTTAGTTTTTCCCTTTCTTATAGTCTTCCTCTCTGTAAAACAGAATTAGTAACACCCATCTTACAGTACTACAGGCTCGTGGAAAGTGTTTCAGAAGAATATAACTATTAACTCTTTGAAAAGAAAGAAAAACATAGAACCTTGAAGTTTTTCCACAGATATTGACTCATTGGTTCTCAGAGAAGCTGAGATAAAAATATTATCCCCATTTTACAGAGGCTCAAGAGGTTTAGTGACTTGCTTAAGATAAAGTGGTTACTAGCAGCCATGCTTTGACTAAATACTCTGACCTCAAAACGCATGTCTTCGTCACTACATACTTCCTCTCTAATTATGTGAAGTAACAAACTTCTCCCAGCAGCAGGAGAAGGGGGAAGATGATATAAAACCAAGCCACTGCCTTATCCCTGAATGAGATTTCAGTAGTATAAGGCAAAACGTTGTCTATACTATGGAGGAAAGAGAAACCAATCATGTTACCCCAGTGGAGGGAAAGTGGGGTGACAGGGAGGGAAGTGGTCATAGACAGGAAATGCTTTCTTGACATGGATAGTCATTGAACTGAGTTTTGTGTGAAGGATGTCAAAAGTTCAATCAGGAATCAGGCAGAATGAAGAAAGTCAGCTGGGGAAAAACTGAGGAACCTAATATTGGCCAACTGCAGGTTGCAGGAGAGGATATAGTAGTGGAAGACAGCACTGGAAACGCTGCTGAGGGTGACCCTGAATGGCCAAGCCAGCTGAAAGCACTGGGTCTGTATTCTGCCAATGATGGGGAACCACTGGAGGTTCTGAGCAAGGATAAAATGACCCTCCGCCCCACCATCCAAGTCTGCTATTGTTTTGAAGGAATGATTTAAATGGGGAGAGATTAGAAGATATTTAAGAGAAATTTTCCCAAATACAGATAAAACAAAAAGAGGTCCTGTGGGGTTGCAACACCAGGAATGTAAAGGTAGGGTGAAATGCTAGGAAGTGACATGGATAGAAAATTGATAGAGCCAGTGACTGACGGGATATGAAGGCCAGTCGGGGTTGAAATGAAGAGCTCTCCTGAGGGTCTGAATCCAGCTGACTTAAAGGATAATGACAGAACTGGGAATACAAAATGAAAGGGCGAGGGCTAGGCCCTCCACCTTGCCCCAGGGTAAGGGCTAGGCCCTCCACCTTGCCCCAGGGTAAGGGCTACGTCCTCCATCTTACCTGGGCCACGTGTTTGGCAAGGAGCGTCTTCCCGGAAGTCTAAGACTCTGCTAGCCACACCCAGGAACAAGACATCGACTTGCGCCTGGCCAATCGGCAGAGCACAGTCCTTTCTCCTCCCCTTACTCCAACCCCCCCTATATAACCCGTCTCTAGGCAGGGTTCTCTCTCTTCGCCACTTGGCTTGTCGTTGTGTCGGTGAGTCTGGTGGATGGGGAGCCGAGCTAGCTTGAAATACAGATTCTTAGGCTTTTGCATCGGATTGGCTCCCTGATGTGGTTTCTTGGGAATCTTGAAATCTGGGCATAACACAAAACAGGAAGAGGAGCTGGTGTAGACGGGGATATGGTACGTTTTGCGCATGCTGACGGAAAGTTTTGATTGATCCTTCAGACTGAGATGTGAAGTGGATCTGGAAAAAGGCAGGAAGTCAAAGCTGGGGACTCAGGAGTCAGAGCATAGGGTAGACAGAAGTGAACAGATTGGCTGAGGGAGAGAGACAAGTCAGGTGCAGAAACCCAACAGACCCTCAAAGAAAATCCACCAAAAGAGACAACAGAGTAATATTAGAAGGATAGGGGAAGAACGTGAAACACTCAATGCCACAGGTTAAGGGGGATGAGAAGCATCAAGAAGCAGATGATGTCCAATTGTATGTTACCCACAAAAACATACAGGAGGATGTGGGTTAGGACAAAACTATTAGATAAGTTTCTGGTGGTCTCTGTGAGCAATTTTAATAGAGCTGTGTGGGCTTACACCAGATTGAAAAAGGTTGTGGGGAGAGAGAGAGAGAGAGAGCGAGTAGGAAGTGGAGGCAGGAAAAATGTAGGCTACAACTTTGGGAAGCAGACAGCCTGCGGCTCAAAGCCAACCATCTGGCTCTAAAGTACCTTTCCAACTTTATCCACCATTTTGCTCCAAGAAATAATTTGCTCCATAGAGCCTTGTCACTTGTCTATCACCTGACTACACCAGACTCATCTCGCATATCCTGTTTCCTTGTCCCCTCCACACCTTCGACCCCTCAAGGCCCATCTGAGTCTTCTGCACTTTTCAAGGCTCAGCTCATGTCCTAAGGCCTCCATGAATTGTTCTCCTTCTAGTTTATCTTTATTGATGTCTCAGATCTCAGACTTGGTAAAGTAACTAGAATAACCTGGAGTATGCATAGTGCACTTCACTGTTAAGAACTTTAGATTGCTATTTAAATAATTTGCATAGAAAGCATGGGAGACTTAAGTCTTTTTTTTCAGAACAAAAAGTAAAACCTATCAGCCTTTAAGCTGTAAAAGTTCAGGCTCTGACAGTGAAGGTGGGCAAGGGGGGGAAGGAGGCTAGTAAGAAAGAATGAAAGAAAAAAAGAGATTCCATCCACAGTGGATGGAATAGATACAGATTTAATTAGTTATAAAAATAATTAGTAGAAAAATAAACACAATAGTGCAATTATGAATTTAGATAGGAAAGGGTAGGTGGGGAACAATAGGTAATATATAATATTTATCAACAAAGTAGCTCCCACCCAGATTTTAGTGTTGTGACCCTGACTACAGAAGATCGAATGCCAGAAGCAGCGAAAAGACTGCTGGTCCTGAGACTGGAAGAGGGGAGTGGCAGGTCAGGGCGCTGCGTTTTTAAATTAGAGTCTGCTCTGTTATTGTCATTTTTGTCTTGCTTTTGCCATGCATATGCACACTGTGATAAAAAAATAGAAAAAATAAAAATAACTCTGTGTATTTGTAACACTTTAAAGCAGTGGTTCTCAACCTTTCTAATGCCCCGACCCTTTAATACAGTTCCTCATGTGGTGGTGACCCCCAACCATAAAATTATTTTCGTTGCTACTTCATAACTGTAATTTTACTACTGTTATGAATCGTAATGTAAATAAATATCTGATATGCAGGATGCATTTTCATTGTTACAAATTGAACATAATTAAAGCATAGTGATTAATCACAAAAACCATATGTAATTGTATATGTGTTTTCCGATGGTCTTAGGCGACCCCTGTGAAAGGGTCGTTCAACGCCCAAAGGGGTCGCGACCCACAGGTTGAGAACCGATGCTTTAACGTATCCTGCCTTTCCCCTAGATTGTAAGCCTTTTCAGAGAAAGAACTTTGTGTTTCCTATTCTTCACAGCGCTGTTGTGAGAGATGGTAGAGGACATGGAAGCTCACTTTGATGAACCGCCTCCATGTATCTGGCATTGCCCCCAGTGGGCCCTTGACTGCAATGGTCAGGCTTGCCCACCTGCTCCAACCTCCATCTATCACAAAACACGGGAGGGCTTCCACGTGGGGATTTTTCTCTGCAGTTCATGATAGTCAGTGAGCTTAAGCAGAGTTAATATATAGCAAAACTCACCTTTCATACCTAAAATTCTGGCAGCAACTTCCAACTCCTTCTCCGTAAGAAGTCATGGAACCCTTAGCCCACCGTCTCTAAGAATGACATCTGCCTGGTCCAGGTTGGATGCCTGATGGTCTTCTGCACTCCCTCTCTGTTCTCTTCCCACCTCAGGCACCCCATACTGTTTTACTGTATCACAGTTTAGATTTCTAGTCACAAAACTACTTCACTGTCTGTGTTTGCAAGTGATCCAGGTTCAGGTTTTAAATCAACAACACAAGTCAATTATACCACTAAGCAGGCTTTGCTTTCCATCAATACCATTTGCAAAGTGCCTTTCTGTCTCATCTCCTTCTCTAGGCCTCCTCTACCCAGCTACCCTGTGTCTGCCAGCCACAGCGGTCGCATAGGAGGGGCCTTCACTAGCTAGCTCTTTAGTAAGTAGAGCGCTCCGGTTGCATCAGGACTAGAAGTTGTCCTCCTACCTGGCTCACGTGTAGCACCTTTATGGTTCATTTTTAATACTCGAAACCGCCCTCCCACCGGCAGCTTCCGGGACCTTTTCTGTTTGGCTAATTCACGCCCAGTGCCATGCAAATTCCATTCAGCACATCACAGACATTGAGATATTCCATTTATATTAACTTGACATAAATAAAGTACCATCATATAGGGAACTACCAGCATCCCCAACCACCCCTCCCACTATTAAGTTATTCATCCTGATTTGGATTCTGTTTCCTGGAAACAAGGCAGATATTCCAAGACTGATAAATGGAAGATTAAACAAATAAAACACAAACACACAAAAAGAGAAACAATTCAACAGGAGAGCAAGAAAAATAAATTTCAAAATGTGTTTAATTTAAAACACCAAATATGCCCAGCCAGTGTGGCTCAGTGGTTGAGCATTGACATATGAACCAGGAGGTCACGGTTCAATTCCAGGTCAGGGCACATGCCTGGGTTGCAGGTTTGATCCTCAGTGTGGGGCATGCAGGAGGCAGCTGATCAAAGATTCTCTCTCATCATTGATGTTTCTCTCTCTCTCTCCCTTCCTCTCTGAAATCAATAAAAATCTACTTTAAATACCACATATGTTATTTGTTACAGATTGAAAGGACTGTGCTGTTCATTCGTGCTCTTCTTTGTTTTGTTTTGTTAATTTTGGGTCTGAATTTCAACTCCTAAAACTGGTGGCGAAGGCAAGTAAGCACCCAGCCAAGGTAAGGCTTTCCTACCTGCCCTGTGCTGAGAGAGGCAGGAGGAAGCCCACAAAACAAATGTAATTCTGTTATTTGCACAGGCAGCGGCGGAAGGAAAGCGAAGCTGCAGATGTGGATGGCTGACCTTTAATCCAACAAGAGTCGCACTAAGGATGGAAAATAGATCACTTCAGTGCAGTAGGAAGGTTTCAGACAGGTGAGCTGATGGAAGAAGAAAGCCTGGCATTAAATTGTATATGAAGCTGCTGACCACAGAAACACGGCCTCTAAGAAAAGGGAGCGGAACACTCATGCCTCCCAATAACCTTGGGCGGCAGGGCTGGGAAATGGGGCTGCAGGTGTCAGCAGAGGACTGACTACACCAGCACTGATTTAAGGGCTGGCTGCAGTCACAGGGCTCCTGGGGCTTAGGAAAGGGCACAGGCCTAGTGACAGTGTCACAAACCTCTCCTCTTAGTACAGCGTACTTTCTGCCCCAAGATGAATGGTATCATCATCAATAAAAATAATAGCTTTAATATAAAAATACCTGATGTGCCACAGATTAGTGCATACCAGCCCTCATGCAAGGACTTTACCTTCATTAATTCTTAATCCTCATGGCAACACTAAAAGTACGTTAATGTCATCCCCACTGGATAGATATAGAAATGTTTTAAGCAACTTAAGTTACCATCCTGTATATCCCCACACCCCAAAAGTTAAGAACTCAAACCTAAACCCTTCAGATTACCAAGTCAATGTTTACTCATTCATTCATCTATTTTCTTCAATCCTCACCCAACAATACGTTTATTGACTTTTAGAGAGGAAGGGAGAGGGAGAGAAAATGAGACGGAGAGAGAGAAATATCAACAGGTTGCTTTTCCTATGTGCCCCCGACCTGGAATCAACCGAAATTTAGGTATGTGCCCTGACCTGGAACTGAACCTTCGACCTTTTGGGGCATGGGGCAATGCTCTAACCAACTGAGCTACCCACCAAGATCAAAGTCAATGCTCTTTTAATTAAGAGAAGACTATAGAATAATATATTTGAATTTGCTTCCTGGCTCTGCCACTCATTAGCTGCCTTGGGCAAGTGCAGTTCTGTAGTCACATTAGCCTTTTCTGTAAAATGGGACTATTGACCTCCTTCTTCGGAGCATTCCATGAGATTAAATTAAGACAATGTATCCTAAACACTTTGCAAATTAACTGGTTCATAGTACTCAGTAAAACACTACACAAATATGTCTTTTCTTTTTAATAATTCTTAATTATTGAAAGTATTACATATGTCCCTCTTCCCCCCCCCCATTGACTCCAGCCTTCCCCCCCCAAGCCTTCAGCATCCCATTGTCTGTGTTCATGGGTTATGCTATATGCATACAAGGTCTTTGGTTGATTACCTCCCACCCACCTATCCTTCCCACCTTCCCTCTGAGGTTCCGCACTCTGTTCCATGCTTCAAGTCTCTGGATCCACTCCGTTCATTCGTTTATTTTGTTACTTAGAGTATCATGCTAAGTGAAATAGGTCAGTCAGAGAAAGTCAAGTTTCACATGATCACACTCATATATGTGGAATCTAAGTAACAAAATAAACTGATGTCTTTTCTTAAGTAATCACAAGAAGTATGAATCACATTTTAGCGTTTTAACATGATTTCCAATTATTCCAGTGGAAATATTTGTGTGTGCACCTATACTGAGTGGCTAGATTATTATGACCACCTGACATTTGTAAGCAAATTAGCTATAATTTTGCGCTGAAGTTGCTAGAGGGCCAGACCATTATAAATAGGAAAGCAGGTTGTTTATCACGACAGCAGAAGTCATTTTTTTCTGAAGGTATGGGTAAACAATGCGATTTAACAGCCTTTGAACGTGGGATATACACTGAGTGGCCAGATTATTATGACCACCTGACATTTGTAGGCAAATTAGCTATAATTTTGTGCTGAAGTTGCTAGAGGGCCAGATCATTATAAACGTCTGAATAGCACAACATACCTAAGTATCGTTGCTGATCAAGTTCATCCTATCATGTTGATGGCGTATCCCAATGGAGATGGCTTCTTCCAACAAGACAATTCGCCATGCCACGGTGCTCGTATTGTGCAGGAGTGGTTTCAAGAACATGAGGGAGACTTTACCTTGCTTAGGTGGTCCCCACATCACCAGATCTCAATCCAATTGAGCATTTGTGTGACGAAGTTAAAAGAACCATCAGGCAGCTGGTTCCACAACCATCAAATCTCACAGAACTGGACAGTGCTATTCATCAGGCATGGTGTCAGATTCCTCGCATCACCTTTCAACATCTCGTGGAGTCAATGCCAAGAAGAATCGCCGCAGTATTGAAGGCAAATGCTGGCCCAATGAAGTACTGATGGGGTGGTCATAATAATCTGGCCACTCACATTCAAATATATCCCACGTTCAAAGGCTGTTAAATCGCATTGTTTACCCATATCTTCAGAAAAAAATCACTTCTACTGTCATGATAAACAACCTGCTTCCCTATTTATAATGGTCTGGCCCTCTAGCAACATCAGCGCAAAATTATAGCTAATTTGCCTACAAACGTCAGGTGGTCATAGTAATCTGGCCATTCAGTGTATATACACTAGGTGCATGAAACTAGGAAGATAACGTATCAAAACAGGAGGAGAATGAATTCTAGAGAGCTCAGCCTAGAACACAGAGACAGGACTAATCAGTGAGATGCCTTTAAAGAGGAAAAATGCAACACCACGAAGAATTGGTCAAGTGGGAAATAAAGAACAAAGGAACAAGTGCTTGGCACATTTTTGAAGAAAATTAGAAATTCAACTCCATCTGCTCAATTTCTGACAAAGTTAAAGAAAATTCAACAGAAGGCTAGGTCGGCTCTAATAGCTGGGTAAGAATGAAAAGCAAACCGGGAATACCATTTGGCACCATAATGCAGGCTGGGCAACACCCAGAGAGCCAATGTGTGCCCCAAAGGTGGCTAACCTGGGACACACCCCAGGGGCATGTTGGAGTAGGAGACAGTCAAAGGTTCAGGGAAGGGATTGGCATTTCCTTTTGACTCGACTAGACCCTGCAGATGTTGAACGAGGGCTGGACTCCACCGCATGCTGCCCTCTCATTTCCATATGCCTCCTCACACGTCTGCTGCTTCTAACTGCCAAGAACATAAGCCATCGATTGCCAGGGAGAAAAGTCAAAGAAGCATCTTTTTTTCTCCTGTATCTTCCAGCTTGGAGTATGCAGAAAGGAACTGATTACTATAATTTACTTTTATTTTTGTCTGAAAGAGGAGAATAATGGCTCTTTACTCAATTCCCCCTAGTCCTTCCCAACAAGTAAAGAAAGAGAGATGCACCGGTTCTCACTAACATTTTAGTAAAGAAAAATGGTCTCCCAAAGTAAGAGAATACTCAGCCCTCTATGTCTTGAGTATTTACAGTTTTAAGAAATAAATGATAGACTATTTTTAGAGCAGTTTTAGGTTTATGAAAAAATGGAGTGGAAAGTACAGAGAGCTTTCCTGTACTTTCTTATACCCCCCACATTTACCTTAATAGTAATATCTTATGTTAGTACATTTATTACAATTGATAAACCAATGGACACATCATGAAATGAAGCCCATAGTTTACATTAGAGTTCACTCTTTGTGTTGTACAGTTCTCTGTAGGTTTTGACAAATGTATAGTACAGGGGTGGGCAAACTTTTTGACTCGAGGGCCACAATGGGTTCTTAAACTGGATCGGAGGGCCGGAACAAAAGCATGGATGGAGTGTTTGTGTGAACTAATATAAATTCAAAGTAAACATCATTACATAAAAGGGTACGGTCTTTTTTTTTTTTAGTTTTATTCATTTCAAACGGGCCAGATCCGGCCAGCGGGCCATAGTTTGCCCACGGCTGGTATAGTATCATGCATGAATCCACCATTGCAGTAACATACAGAATAATTCCACTGCCCTAACAATCCTCTGTGTTCCACATATTTAGCCCTCTTTCCCTCTCCCCAAGCACAGATTTTTTTTGCTATCACTACAGATTTGCCTTTTCCATAATGTCATGTAGTTGGAATTATAGAGGATAATTAGATGGTTCCTTCCACTTAGCAATAGACATTTAATTTTCCTCTGTCTCTTCATGGAGAATTGGTTTTTCAGAACTCTTCATCTGTAGAATAGAGTGGACTAAGCCATAGACATCTTAGTGTTGAAAAGTCAGCAAGGTGACCTCTGACATTTAGCTAGAACATGTCTAAACCACAGACACCTCTTAAGATGTAGCACATTTTCCCTCAGCTTCTCTTTCAAGGGGTAATAATTTCCTACCAGAAAAAGCTTTCCTCGTTATCTACCCTCAACTGCTGGAATCCATCTGGATTTCAATGAGAACACAAAAGAAATAGAATTCTTCTTTTTCTCCCCCTCATCAACAGCATTTACTGAACACTGACTTTTCCAATGGTGAGCTTCTCCAGCTCAGAGCTCTGGGCCACGTCTGCTCCCTGCGGCCTCACCACAAACACTCTGCGCTCTGCACTGCAGGCCCTGGGGGTGGGTGCAGGCTGAAGCTGCCCACTTCCGCTGGGCACCTCCGGCAGCGACTCGAACCCACCACCCCAAGCCGTGCTGGCACAGCAGCTTCTCTGTAAGATGTCCTGTCTCCTGGGTCTGATTCCATGGAAAGCAGGATTCTCAGAAAGCAAAATCCCCCAAACTGTTTGAAGGCATATTTGTGCCTCAAGTTTCAACATTTAACTATGAAACCCCAAATGTCAGCATTGCCTCTTCTTATGGTTCCGCACACGGGGCGTGGCAAATCTACCCTTAGGAGAGGGAACATAAACACTTCACTCCTGCCTGAAAGGGAACACGGTAAACTCAGCAAAATATAGTTCCACTCTACAGTAGAACATTCAAGGCCTGTGTCTTCTTTTGTTAACTAAGAGAGCTTGCCAGGTCTCGCTCAGTTTGGTGATCTCTAGTCACCCTTCAAGGGTATATAGCTTCCCCTGGAACTGCAGCTCTTACTTACTTGGTTGGGGATGAGTGGATGGGTGTATTTAGAACCATTCAGTAATTAAAATCCCTTTCTACCTGCCTTCTGCAAACACATCTCAATGATAGAATCCCCTTCAATTCCATTAAAGCTGTTATCTCAGCTTCTTTTTAGGAGATATGTTCCCAGTGATTCTATTTTACTATCGTCTCTTTCTAGTGCTTACTGAGTAAACACACACACACACACACACACACACACACACACACACCACACTGCTGTGATCTCTCCAAAAAGAAGTGAAAGATCTCTCCAAAAAGAAAGGGGGTAGGGTGGGCAAGGAATAGCACCCAAGGACAACTGCCAGCTCTTTTCAAGTCCCCAGGAATGCAGAGCAGAAACAAATACACCTTTTAGCACAGTAATCTTTACATAACCTTTAAAAACCACAATCCACTTTCAAGAACAGCTCCTGGACTCTGCTTGGTAGTCAGGGCCCCATCCTCTCGCTGGCTTCCCGCTCTGAGGAGCACTGAGGCCCCACCTCTAGACTTGTTCTTGACACAATCTCGGCTCAATAGGAAAGACTGATTTATGCAAAATTGCTTACTTCCTGAAAAGTACACAGACAGGAAACAGAGAGATGGAGCTTTAACAGTCCAATAATCAGCATCACTTGCATTTCTTCATGTGCAAGTCAACAACCTTCCTGTTGGCTAAGGGTTGCTGTTCTAAAGATTTGTCAGACTATATTGGAACCTCCCTGAGGCAGCAGAAGCCCAAGGTGATGTGGAGATCAGAGTAACAGCACCGAAAAGATAGCTTCCTGGCAGCAATAACAGCTTATGGGTTCTATCAGCGGATACTATCAGTTAATGCAATTGGTACTGGTTCCACCTTCCCTTTGGACTTTGAGATCTGCGAATGGTTTATGAGAAAAATAAATTGCGGGTAGCATTTTCCCTTCTGTCTTGGCTTAGAAATTCGCAGGAGAAATTCCCACTACTTGGTAGTAGTGGTGGGGCTGGTGGCAGTGGTGGTGATGGTAATAATAGTAATAAAAAGAAGATCTGTAACTGACATTTACCATTTTATAAAATGAGCACAGGAGATTCTTATATCAAATCTGAGATAGAGCTATTTACTCTACTCTTCTACAAGTAAAGAAGCTAAAGCTCAAAAGGAAAGTAAGTGACTATCTGAAATCACCCATAATCTGTAAAGGGCAGAGCCAGAATTCAAATCCAGATGCTAAGACTCTAATATCCAAGGTCTCCTTTGATTCTGTTCTAAAATATGTAGTACCATAAGATGAAACGCCATCATCTCAGTCTCTGATGGAATATACACTCTATTAAAAAAAAGAAGTGTGACTGTTGCTCCATTAATATTCTGCTTATAATAATACCACTCAATACATGACATCATGATATCCAACATTCTCTCTGTGGTATTAGAAAACTCTGGCACAGAGGTTATCATTGGTCCCAGAAATTATCATTGGTCCCAGAAAATCCTCGTCTCTATACTATTTTCCATTCATATTCAGCTAGATTCCGATGCAAAAAAAAAATTTGTTGAACACTGCCAATGGGCAAAGCCTAATATTAAATGCTACCACTTATATATTTGCATTTAATCCTATTAGCAGTTGAGGTAGTAGCATTCTTCCCATTTGCAGGAAGAGTCAATGAAGAAAAAAGAAAATATTCACCCATTCTTTCAGCCATCCAATAATGTATTTACTTAGCCAATATTTATTGAGTATCTACTATGTACCTGGCACCATACAAGGCAGTAGGGTTACCGAAATAAAAATTAAAATGCAGACCAAGAGTCTGCTCAACTAAGGTTTAAGTCAAGCAAGATACACAATAAAAAATAAACAGAGAGATGTCAGATCAGAAACACAGGGATAAACACTGAGGTGGGGGTGAGAGGGACACCATTTTACAGGAAAGGCCTCTGATGATACAATTTAATTAGAAACATCAAGGAAGTGATGGAGTGCATCTCAGGGGAGAGCAGTCCAGTCACATTTATTGACAATGACTTTGTGCCAGTACTGAGCTGGGTTCCACAGGTGGGAGGATTCATATGTCATGATCTTGAACGACCAGGAGCTGTGGTTCTGTGTGTGAAGACATATAAATTGTTATTATAAATGTAATAGTATGATAGATACATGTTCAGGGCATTATGAGCAGGGCCAGGAACAAGGTGAGGCAAGTAGATAATTTCATTTTAAATGAAGACAATATCACTATAATCGATTTTTCCTTTTGCCTCAGGTCCCAGCGCTGCTCTGCATGGCCCGCTTATGAGCACAGATAGAAAATGTTTCTTAACCAGCTTGATGGGGACCGATGGTCCTGGAGCTCGTAACATCTGAACTGAGACTTAGCTAATAACAGGAGGCGGCCACATTCAGAACTTTGCTAGAGCCACAGAGCCAGCAAGGGCAGAACAAGGATTCAAATACACGTTTCTATATTGAAGACCATGGCTATGGTTGTCTACCTCATCAGAATGCCCTAAACTGTGTTTCTCACCTTTGACGAGCAGTAAACCTACAGGATATCAACAGGGCATAACTGGAAAAATGGTTTTAGTAATCAAATGGATTTTGACAATATTCAGCAGTTAAGAATTCTAATTGGTTTCTTTACTGAAGAAATTTTAGAGCCTTCATGACTCTCTAAACTATAAGGATAGTATACAGAATTTCCAAAAGTGATTATTTTAACCATACACTGAGCCCTCTCGTTAAGCCAATATAATTAAAGCAAGCAATACCCACCACTGAGACTAGTATTTCTTCCTTCACAAAAACACATGAGCAAAGTTTGCAACTGAACAATAATACATTTGTCATTTATTGTGCATGTACTATAGGCCAGCACTTATACGTACATATATAGTATAGGTTATACAATATATGTGGGTGTATACACGCATATGTATATGTTTCATCCACATAAAAACCCTGGAAAATACGTGTTACGTCTATTTTATAGTTGAAGAAACTGAAGGGCTTAAAGAACCGGAATAATTAGCCCACAGCCATGCAGCTTGTAAGGGGCAGATCCCAGACTATACCCAGACTCTGCCTGCAGAGCTTATGTTCAGCCCCTCCACTGTCCTGCTGTCCCGCAGTCCAGGCAGCAGGCGAGACTGCACGGGAGCTGGCTACGAGTATCTCTGGTGGACTCAGGGGTTTGAATAAGAAATAAGAACTGTATTAATTCCAAGTGATTTGGGAAATAAGCTTGTAAAACAAAATGAGCTATGAATGTGCTTAGCTCTGCAAAGTTGATTTTGGTTTGGTTTGGTTGTTTGCTTTCTGAGCCTAGTTTGTATCTAGCTATCGTGCAGATTTTTAGTAATTATGAAAAGAAAACCATATCATTTCCTAGGGTTTTTCCATAGGCAATACGATTTTACTCACTTTTTTTCACTCAACAGAGAATGGGTGCAGCAGCACTGTATACATTCTGAACCCAAGAGGGCCAGGATTCAGGGCTACATCAGCCCCACCTTGGGACCATGCGGTTGGTCAGGCTGAGCCCCCCACCCCACCCCCGCAGCGCCCCAGCAATCCATTCCTCAGCCACAAACACTTGACCCAGTCAAACGCCTTCCCTGCTCACAGGGGCTGACCTATTAGCTTGAACTCCATGGGCAAAACGCAGAAAAATACAAATGAATATGGAAGGGAGACCCAGGTGGCAGAGTCCACGTGTTATTCTTAGGCGGACCGCCAAAATCTGTTCGCCCTCATAAAGAGAATCTATCTGGACTCAGTCTTATTCCTTTGGAGAAGCTGATTAAATAAGAAAGGAGTTTTGCCACTAATAGGCAATGCCCAACGAAAATGAGGCTCTTGTGGCTCATCTCAAAAGGAAAACTACAAGAAAGCACTGAATTTGCAAAGAAGTGAACCTCATAAATTGTGCACAAAAAGGTTTTGAAGATTCAGATAAAAAGCTCAGCTGCAGCATGACCATCTGTTATTTCACCCTAAAAGAAAATAGCTAGTAGTTTATAAAAGCAATAAAACAGCTCCAGTGCTCAAGGCAGCAGCGAGGACTTCCAGTTACAAACTAGGGGACATACAGACTGACATCAGCACAACACGCTTCCCTTACCTCCTCTCCAGACACAGGCAAAGATTCTTCCAGTAACTGGTGTCTGATCCACTGTTTTTCTCCCTTGAAATGATAAGGCATCAGACCTGCCTTCTCCCCTTCCCTTCTGCCAGTGGTCACAGCTTATTTACTTTTTTAATCCGGAAAGTTTTATTGGCTTCCTTGTCTCCCTACCTCAGCCCCTTCCAATTCAGCTCCCAGTGCCCCTGCTCACCTGCTCCACCATCCTGTGGCAGCCGAAGCCCGCCATGTTCTGCGTGCGCCCCCTGGTGGTCAGCACACATCATAGCGAACAGTTGTTCAGTTGTTCTGCCATTCGGTATATTTGCATATTAGCCTTTTATTATATAGGATTATTGTTATTGTTGCTGGGAAACAGGTCTGAGTCAGAAGAATGTCTGATTTATTAAATTAGACTCCGTAGTGAGCCAAGAGAGCCGAGCTGAGAGTACAGTGGGGCCTTGACTTACGAGTTTAATTGTTCCGAGACCGAGCTCAATAAGGAGCTCTTTAACTCAAATTACCTGTCAACTCAATGCAAAAAATCGGCTGAGAGACAGCTGGTATCTCAAAAAACTCGTTAGTTGGGGACACTAGTAAGTCAAGGCCCCACTGTAGTTAAGGAAATCCTGACCCCCTGCTTCTGTACATGAAGGAAATGAGTCAGAGATAAGACCCCTGCTTCCCATGTAGGAGCTTTATGGTAGAATGGCCAATACAAGCTTGTTTTTCTTTGACCCTCACCAGTTGGTGGGCAGGAGGCAGACAGGTGCATGATCTGAGTCCCCAAACACACTGGAACTGCTGCAGCTGGTTTACTTGGACCAGAACTCTGCCTGGGATCCAGCCCTGCTCCAGCTGCCCCCAGGAGGACACAGGACCCACCTGCTGAGCTGTGGTCCTGCAGGAAATGCTAACATTGTGTCTGACGTGACCACATCCATCCCAGGGAGCATTTCTTGACTCATAAGAATCTTCCATTCTGAGGCTAGGAATGGGAAAGTACAAATGGCTGAGTGACAAATGAATCCGTATGCTTTCCTTTGAGAACAAGAAACCAACAAGTGCCCTTACACTCTGGTTTTGCAGGTGTATTATTAAGGACTGTTTAATGCAGATGAACCACACAGGCTAAAGTGTGTGTGGTGTTAATGTGTAAAGCCAGCCCATAAAAGATATTTGTACAATTACTTTAGAGTTAAAACAAGGCTATCCTAAAACTTTCCAAAAAGGAGTTTCCCTATTTAATTCATGCGTGGCATTCTAAACAGCACTCAGCCATGAAACTCATGAAACTCATCTTCCAGTTTGCCACCCTGTCTCATCAATTCTCTACTTACCATTCTGAAAACATACTGAACTCATTCTTGACTCCTAGGTTTAGCCCATGATGTGTTCCATTCCCAGCCTGGAATACTTTTCTCCTTTATAGACACACAACTTGCCCAACCTGCACATTTTATGCCAAGTTCCATATTATGTTTAAATGCTGGGACCTCTCCAATTCCTGTCATCTCCAGCCACCTTGCTAGCCCTTGTATATATGACAAAAATATAGACCAGTGGTTCTCAACCTGTGGGTCACGACCCCTTTGGCGGTTGAACGACCCTTTCACAGGGGTTGCCTAAGACCATCCTGCATATCAGATATTTACATTACGATTCATAACAGTAGCAACATTACAGTTATGAAGTAGCAACGAAAATAATTTTATGGTTGGGTCACAACATGAGGAACTGTATTTAAAGGGCCAGAAGGTTGAGAACCACTGATATAGACTGTACTCATGTGCCTGGCAAGGTGCTAGGCACTGGTGATGTAAGAGTGAACAAAACGAAAGCGGCAAAATGCATATAAAAATAAAAAAGATTTTCCTATAGTAAAAGCTGCTATTGCTAGATCACTGTCTAAGGACTTTTCATCACAATGAAAAGGGATTTCACCAGTTTTCCTGGGATCTGGGGTGACACAGAATTGAATCAGATTTCACGGGGAATTGTTTCTGAAAAGATGCAAAGTTTGAGACTAGTAGACTTACTGCTACTCAATGAAATAAGATAGAAATAAACCCAGAGTTTACACACACACACACACACACACACACACACACACACACACACATACACGTGTGCACACTTTGTATGGGTCCATCTGGACCTCATGCAAAGCCTATCTTGTCCTCTCAGGATTTCGCCTGCCATGCCATTAATAATGTACATGCCTTGCCTCGCCTTTCTCATAAAATGAAAGTTCTTTGAAAGTTCTGGTAGCGATGGCTCTTTCAATATATCATATCGATGCTATCTATCTTCGAGTAGCATGAAGTGAATTTTGAAGTGTTTTATTCTGATAATGTCCCTTGAAAGATATCCATCTGTTAAGTATCTCTCATGTAATGTGCAGCCTAAAGCCCATCATTTGTAGACAGAAGTGAGGACGGCCCAGCTGGAAAGAGGGCTAAAGCTGTCATTTTAAACAAAGAGCTGGTTGCAAGTGCTGGTGAGGGAGAGCTTTCCATTTGTCTTTGCACACATACACTAGTTTGTCACCACAGCACTCATGTCCCTAATCTGATTAGCTGGAGGGGTGTCCAGAAATCCCTTAGCTACAATAGCCACTTGCAAAATCCAAATCCATCAAAACAATGATTAATAAAATATATCTATAAGCATGTTTACAGTCACAGGGGGTTAAGAGGAAAATGAAACAGCAGCTATTGCCAGCTCCTTTCCACCGGAATTCATAATTTATTTACCTTGTCTGTCCTGCTCCCGGTGTGGCTGCAATCAATTGCATTAAATGTCAACTCCTAGTACAACAGTCTACTGTGCCTGCATTTCTTGTTCTATGAGCTAAAAGGTCTACAAATGCTTTTAAGGAAACAGCAGCATGTACACTTCAGTTATCCAGGTGAAATCTAATGGTAACTAGAAAATGATCTGAGGGTCTACCCCTCCCCCTAAAAGTATTTTGGAAGAAGCATGTATAAATTAGGGTAGGATGACTGTTTTAAGAACCTCCCCATACCTCAATGACAACATAATAAATACGTATGTCTCATTTATGCCAAGTTCAATGGGAATATTTCTGGTCTGGCAACTCTCCTGGTGGTTCTCCTCCAAGTACAAACTCAGGGATTTAGGTTCCTTCCAACTTTTGTTGCTTTCATCTGCAACATGACCCTCCACCATTTCCATGGAAGGGTAAGAGAGTGTGGGCCTATCAGAAACGTAACTACCTCTTCCAAAGTCACACACATCATTTAGGCCCCATTCCATGAACCAGAAGTAGCCACCTGGCCTCAGCCAGGTACAAGAGCCTTGGGAAGTGTAGACCCAGCTGAAGGCACTTCACAAGACTACAAGAATGGAAGCACCAGCCTGGTGGTGAGCAGCTAGCTATCTCTGGCCTGAGGCCCTCAGGTTGACAGATAAAATCCCTCCGGATCTCCTACCAAATCTCAACTCCTGCCAATCCTACAGCAGATATCACACGTGGCTCCTAAGGGCTCAGTGAGACAGCAGGAGGTACCTGCTGGAGTTTAAAGACATGCACTGAGAGTCAAATCCTGACCCATCACTCAGCCATCATGTGACCTCAGGCAGATGACTTATCCCCTCTCTGCCTCATCAGAACAACGGAGACAATAGTAATATTTTACTCAGAGGGTTGTTGTGAGGATTACATAACGGAAATCTAAAGAAATAATTTAGATAAATAAACATCATCGGAATGAAAACAAAGACAGGCTTGCTATAGCAAGGAGTCAGACATCACATCATCACTGTCACATTCGGGAGCGACTCAAAGGCAGGCAAGGGTGAGAAAGCTTTACAATGGAAAGAGAGAAGGTTTCAGGCATGCTTCGATGGAAAGCTGTTGGCATGAGGGGGCAGGTGGCCTGGGCTAACTGGAAGCAGAGCATCTTAACGGATTAGTTTGAGACCCATATCTGACTTTCTCTGGTTGATCTTGAATGGGAAGCAGGGGCAAAAAACAGGGAGCCGGCCGTCATTGACCAAGACCTGACCTTCGTGGGCCAATTGCTGTGGAGGCTGCGGGTCAGGACTTTTATGTCTTATGTCAGCGGTTCTCAACCTGTGGGTCACAACCCCTTTGGGGTTCGAACGACCCTTTCACAGGGGTCGCCTAAGACCATAGGAAAACACATATAATTACATATTGTTTTTGTGATTAATCACTATGCTTTAATTATGTTCAATTTGTAACAATGAAATTGGGGGTCACCACAACATGAGGAACTGTATTAAAGGGTGGCAGCATTAGGAAGGTTGAGAACCACTGTCTTATATAGTCTGGTAATTGTCCCTCTGTAGCTATTATTATTCCTAAGTGGATAGGGCCTCTACTCTTTCACAGTGACAGAAATTATCTGCTGCCTAGCCTATCTCTCTTCTGGAAAAACATTAATCAGAATTTTTAATGTTCTTAAACCCTGAGCATTAAAGAATAGGAGGGTGGGGAAATTTAAACACACACACACACACACACACACACACACACACACAAAACCAAACAACAACAGCAAAAAAAAAAAACAGCTTAAAATTCTGTGCTGTCTGGCAAAGCCGGGTCTACCATTATCCCACAAGCACAGAGCAAACCTCTGCGCAGCCAGGTGTAGCCACTATAAACCTGCAATAATGTGCTCCTCAGGGCTGGGGAGCTGAGGGCCACAGCAGAGCTCAGAAAGGCCTACGCACTGGCTGCTTCTTCCCTAGATGAGGATAGAACCCTCAGACACGGCTTTAGTTCAACAACTAGCCGAGCCTAAAATTTGCCAATAATCCCTTAAATGGAAGAATTAACACAGAGATTGTATTGAGTAGGCAAATTCTTTCTGAATGGCGATGAGAGACGCAATACACAGTGGCTCTGACCCACCACAAAATGAAGCTTCTTGGATCTTGCAAGGCCTTACTTACTTTAAGTGGATGTTGCTGGTAGCTCTTGTGTCCTCTCTCCACCCGTCAGGAACTCCAAGGGCCAAGTGGGGCCCAGTGAAGCCACAGAAAGATATGCTACATCTGCATTTACTCTAACTGAAAGCAATCCTGCGTGAGTGTGCGCACATGAGTCTATCTGTGCACAAGCAAGCACACTTGCCCTCCACCTGAAATGATTATACCAATGCCCGACTCAGACCACAGGTGGCGCTTAGAGTCAGCTGCAAATCTTAAGAGACAAGGAGTGCATTGCAAGAAAGCAAGCAGGGCACGAGACTTCATGAATATCACAGTGAGATGAATAGTTGAAAAATGAAGAAAGAAGAAATTGGGGCTGTTAAACTTGGAGAAAGCAAGTTTGTGCTCACCCCACAGGCCAAGAATTGGAGGGGTCTTCCCTGGGCTGGGAAGAGGAAAAGGGTTAGTTCCCTTTCTGTCCCAGGAACCCTGAAAACAATTGTAATGAGACACTTTTTGAAATGTTAATTGACGCCCTCTGCTCACCTCCAAGAGACTTATTTCCCCCACATCCCTTAACCTTTCCTTCTATGCTTTCCTCTTAGCCAAGTTGCCTATGCTCCCTGCCCCAGGGAAGCCATGAGTAGAAAACAGAGAGAAAAAAAATGAGACTTTTCATTTGCATTCCAAAAGCCAGGAACCCTCAGGGAATGAGGAAGAATAAGAAAGAAATCACCAGCACTAGAAAACAAAACCCGCTCCGAGGCACACTTTGGAGATAGATATGAACATCTGTGGAGCAGAGTTCGCACAGACCAGGGTGACAGTCTTACCTGAAGAGATCCTGCAGGCGAGACCCAGGTCCACCTTTGCAGATGATCCAAGCTTCCGGGGGACAAGGTGCACCTCCTGCCTGTGCCTGAGGGTTCTGCCTGATGCCTGTGGAGTCAGCAGAGTCAGCATCAGGGACTCCTCAGCACTAGAATTGCAAGCACACTGATCACCAGGTGGGAAGGCGCCTGTGCGTGCCCAGAGGCTGTGCTTGGCCCCTGGCTGAGGAAGCCCATGAGAAAACTCACTCCCACTACTACCTTCCGATAGCCCATATGGTTTAAACTCTAGAGATTGAAAGGTAGAGAGGGTGCAATCCTAAATACCTAGTAAGACGGTTGGTGCCAAAAAGTTAGGTCTAACCATTATACTTCAGTACAGATGAACCGGAACAAACCCACATCCCCCTGAGCCAGGAGAGTGATTATACACAGACTAAATGATCATTTGGGGATGGAGTTATAAAAAGGGAATCAATTAGGAATCTGTATTATTCAGGGTCTTCCAGAGAAACAGGATACATAGAGCAAGAGCAGAGCTGACTTTTTAAAAAAATTGATTTCATAGAGAAAGGGAGAGGGAGAGAGAGACAGAAACATCAATGATGAGAGAGAATCACTGATTGGCTGCCTCCTGCATGGTCCACACTAGGGATTGAGCTCCCAACCCAAGTATGTGCCCTGACTGGGAACTGAATCTTGATCTCTCTTGTTCAAAGGTCAACGCTCAACCACTGAGCCACACCAGCTAGGCCAGAGCTGACTTTCTGAACACCTTTGACATTGCAAAAGGGAGCCACCATCAGCCACGACAGGTATGTCAAGTGCTCTGTCAAGACAGAAGTAATGGGGTATAATGGGAAACGCCCTCAGGAGGGGCAGGAACACCCAAACCACAAGTCTGGACACTTGGATAAGGACTCCATCAGGACACCCATAGGAGTGGGACCTCTGCGCCTAGTGGGCTATAAGATCTCAGAAATCGTGACACCCAACGCTGGAGCTTGGCTTGTACCACAGGTCACACTCAGAGCCCTGCAGGACTTCCTCTCCACTGGACATGTGTCACCACTGTAGCAGCCTGGCTTCAGCCCGACTGCCCGCTCTTCATCTCAGATGCCACCAGTGACTTTGGCTCACTCTCTTGGCTTCTACTGCACAAGCTCCCTGTGTTACCTCTCTGTGTGTAACCTGGGCGTGACGATGGGCTTACTGGGGAGCTCTCCCCTAATGAACCTGGCATGGTGGAAAGACACAAACGTGTACGAGTGACTCCTTTCAGGGATGCTCCCTTGCTCACAACACAGAAGCAATGGATTCATGATCCTATGGAAGTTGACATGTCCCAGTATCTGCAAGGTAAGCTGGGAAGCAAGAGGCTCAGGAGATCTGCCCTAGCCGGTTTGGCTCAGTGGATGGAGCATCAGCCTATGGACTGAGGGGTCCCAGGTTCGATTCCAGTCAAGGGCATGTACCTTGGTTGTGGGCACATCCCCAGAAGGAGGTGTGCAGGAGGCAGCTGATCGATGTTTCTCTCTCATCGATGTTTCTAAGTCTCTATTCCTCTCCCTTCGT
>NW_005871319.1:1064514-1142448 GCF_000147115.1 Myotis lucifugus
ATAAATATATATATATATATATATATATATATATATATATATATATATATATTTTTTTTTTTTTTTAAAGAGGCTCAGGAGATCCAATGTGTCACTTTGATTCCAAAGGCAGGAAAAAGCTGATGCCCCAGCTCAAAAGTAGTCAAGCAGGAAGAATTCTCTTTTACTCAAGGAAGTGATGCAGAATTTTTGGACTGGAACATGCAGTGTTCCCCTGAACTGAAACCCGGATTATTTGTCTGCCGGAGTCGAAGAATGAATCCATAGACAGAAGGTGGTATAGCAAAGGTGGAAATTTATTAAAGAACAAGTACAGACTCCCAGGTGGGGAGGGGGAAAGAGTCCCACTGAGTTCCTTTTCCCTAAAGCCTATAAAGGCTGCCAATCCTGGTGCCTTGATATCCCCTCAGATTGGTTACTATTCCCTTAGACTGGTTACTATAGTAACTTCTGAGCTCTAAGGTGGAACCTCACTTGGACACTTGAAGTTCTCTCCCGCCCCTTCCCTATTGTTTTCCTCTGAGCTCTAAGGTGGAACCTCACTTGGACACTTGAAGTTCTCTCCCACCCCTTCCCTATTGTTTTTTTTTATTTTTCGCTATAAGTATTACAAAGGGTATTACGTATCCTTCTCATTATTTTGTAAATATAGACCTTTTGCTGTTCCCAGCTCCCTCATTCTATGGAAATATACCTGTTGGAGCTTTTCAGCTTCCCTATTCTATGGAAATATACCTTCTGCTGCTCTGCAGCTTTGTGCTTCCTCCATGGTCCCCTTAATTTTCAAAATTTCCTAAAACCTTGCTTTTCACCCCTAAAAATTCCTGTTTCAGAAGGGTCAGCTCTTCTGTTCTATTCAGGTCTTCAACTGATTGGTTGAGGCCCACCTATATTGGGGAGAATATTCTACTTTATCTATTTAAATGTTAATCTCATCCACAAATACCCTCACATGTACACCCAGAATAAATGTTGACAACTATCACCCCATCACCAAGTCAAGTTGGCACATAAAATGAACCAACACTGGGTCTCCATGAGATCGCATTTAAAGCCATTTCCAAAACCTGAATTCCAGGGGTGTTTCAACTGGAGGACATAGAGGCATCCAGAACTTGAAAAGGAAAAAGACATAGTGAGGAAATTTATTAAGGAGTGAGTGAGTGAGTGTGTGTGTGTGTGTGTGTGTGTGTGTGTGTGTTAAAGGAGTGGGGGCGGGGGAGAAATAGATAGAGATAAAGAAAGAAACATAGATTTGTTGTTCTACTTATTTATGCATTCATGTATGTGCCGTGACCAGGAAACAAAACCACAACCTTGGTGTATCAGGATGATGCTTTAACCAACTGAGCTACCTGGTCAGGGCAATTTTAAGGCTTATGTTTGCCTAATCTTGCTAGGATCAGTTTATATTTCTTTTCAAAATTTTTGGTGTAGCTAGTCTGTTTATTTTTAGTGGAGCCTTCAGGTATGGCATAAATATTTAGCACATTTTTGTATTAAATTCTCAACATTCATCCAGCATAAAACAATCTTCATAGGGACATGAATAGCAAACATTTCCAAGACTATAAAAATTGTTCTCCCTGTTTTCTGATAAGCCAATAAGCTTTTGATCCCAGTCAAGTCAGTACAATGTAGCGATTAAAATGTGTTCTAGCTCAGCCAGTGTGGCTCAATGGTTGAGCGTCAACCTATGAACCAGGCCATCAGGATTCCCAGTCAGGGCACATGCCTGGGTTGTGGGCTTGATCAGTAATAGGGGGCGTGCAGGAGGCAGTCAATTAATGATTCTCTCTCATCATTGATATTTCTCTCTCCCTCTCCCTTCCTCTCTGAAATCAATAAAAATATATATTCAAAAAAATGTGTTCTGGATCACACAGGCCCCAGTTCAAACCCAAGCTCTACCAAGACATACATAAGGACCTTTAGCAAATTATTTAAATTCTTTGAAACTTTCCACATTTACAAATGTAGGGATAATGACACTGCTTATGCTCATTAAATCAGGATGCCAGCACAATATTGGCTACATGCCAAATGCTTAATATGCGTTAAAAGTGATCATTAATACTTAGAGTTCTTTAAAATGTGCTGCCTGCATAGCCCTGAAGTCTTTTTAAAAACCCTAACTTAACTCATCCTTTCCCTTCCTCTTTCATTCCACAAATTCAATAGCCACACAGAACTGTGATTTTGAAGATTAGCAGATAGATTTCTGGGTAGAATACTGGGTGATAATTTCCTCAAAAAAACCATTCAAGAACAGGTCTTTGACTCGAATGCCAGAAAGTTGGAAACCAGAAAACAAAGATAAATAATCCGATTTCCTCCTTCAGTTTAAAGCTTTGTGTGCATGCATGTGCACCAGAAAATCAGAAGCATTCAATTAAGACAAGGAAAGTAAACTGCAGCATCAGAACCGAGGCAAGCACAGCAATCAAGTGGTTATTTCTAAAACATCCAACCCTGTGACAATGCTCAGTGATGATGAAATGCGCACCCAGGCAATTCCAGAAAGAAAGATAATTGCACCATTTGACAGTGATGCAAATTTCTCTCCCTATGTCACTTCATCTCTGGTGTGAGTCCAGAATTTTCCAGAGAGAAGAAACTTGAGAAAGATTTTGCCTGGGCTACTGCTAAAGATAGACTTCCTAATAAATTTCTATATGCAGTATTTGAACCACATGATAAAAAAATAGGGCCAGCTACAGTCTGCTATAATTACATTAGTTTAAACTACACTGGTTTCCAGCAATGGCTTCAAGAGTCCAAGAACATTGAGAGGGTTCTCAACTAGTTCCTTTTTTAAAAAAAATATATTTTTATTGATTTCAGAGAGGAAGGGAGAGAGAGAGAGAGAGAGAGAGAGAGAGAGAGAGAGAGAGAGAAACATCAATGATGAGAGAGAATCATTGATCAGCTGCCGCCTGCATGCCCCCCACTGGGGACTGAACCTGCAACCTGGGCATGTGCCCTTGGCAAGAATCGAACCTGGAACCCTTCAGTCTGAAGGCCGATGCTCTACCCACTGAGCCAACCAGCTAGGGCTCAACTAGTTTCTTTAGAGAAAGGTTCATGTATAAAGTAATTCAAAAGAGATGCTGTATGACTGCATTGTCATTATTCCATAGAAATAACACATCTGTGTGCAAGGAGTTTCAAAGGAGTTCAGGCTATATTTAAACAGAAATTTTACCTGCTAGAAACCCTCCCTCGTCTCTAGGTAAGAAATAACATCAAAAAGAGACTGGGTCATTCATTATCAGGAACCTCAGTCTGCAGGCTGACACTCCATCCACTGAGCCAAACCAGTCAGGGAGGAATATTTTTTAAATGACCATATAATTGACCAAGAAGTGGAGGAACCGGAACTCCCCCGCTGCTGCCAGTGGGGATATGGAACTGTACAGCCCCTCTGGAAAGCCATTGGGCAGTTTCTTACAAAGTTAGACATATACGTAGCTGCCATATGACCCAGGCATTCCACTCCTCTGTATTTCCTGAAGGGAAACCAAAACATATGTTCACACAAAGGCATGTGCATGCATGTTCATGGCAGCTTCATTCGTAAGTGCCCCAAAGTAGGAACAGCCCGAATATCCATCAACAAGTGAATGGATAAACAAATCACAGTATATCCACACAACCGGAATGCTACTTGGCCACAAAAAGGAACAAATGATTGGTATATGCAACATGGATGAATCGCTAAATCATTATGCTGGGGAAAGAAGTTACAGGAAAAAGAGTACGTACTATATGCTCCTAGTTACATAAAATTTTAGAAAATGTATATCTAATCTATAGTGACAGAAAGCAGATCAGAAGGTGGCCTGGGAAGGAGTGAAGGGAGGGCGCTGAGCACCATGATGAGTGGCACCAGGACACTTTTGGGGGTGATGGGAACATTTGTTTTCTAGATGTGCTGATGGATTCACAGGTGTATATGTATGTCAAATCTAAATTGTACACTTGAAATATGTGCAGCCTGTTGTTCTTCAAATACACATCAAGTATAAAGACCAAAGAAGAGAATGGGAATGTGAGCTGTCACAGTGCCCAGCAGAGGGTAGGTGCTCCAAAAATGCTAAAGATATGTATTCTCATGGGAACGGCTGCCTACCCATATCGGAGCTCTTGCTCTCTAAGTGTTGTATGCGTTCTAATTTGGATACATAGCTGTGTTCTGTATGTGTTATGATTCTAAAGGATTTGGATGATACATGCTCTATCTTGTCTTCATCATAGCGTTTCTCTGATTTCTGTGTTCACGGTGTCCTCACCTCTTCTATGACTCTCTCTGCCTCTGTCCTATATTTCTCTGCCTTAGATATGTATTTCGAACTTATGTCTACAGCATCTTCACTTCCCTCTGACAAATTCCCATCCATCAGCTCCTACTTTGTGAGAGGAGGAAGAGTACAGGATTCACTCTTAGAGATTATCCTCCTAGCCAGAATGGGTGGTTGATGAAGGTACAGCCCAACCTGGGCCATTGAGAATATGGCTTAGGAGGCCTAGGCTAAAACTTGTCTTCAGCCTGTGGAGGAGTGGCTTCCCTTTTCTGCCTGACTTACAGTGAGCATGTGAGCAGGAGCTGTGGCCGATACCTGGCCCCACCAGGGAAAGCCTGTCTACAATGAAACCAGGGAGAGGAGAGAACTCTGTGGCTTCCTGAGTCCAGGTGTGCCTGTATTTGGACCTATCACTCTGCTTTCAGTTTTGTGGCCAATTTCACTTTTCATTAAGCCAACTTCATCTCGGTGTTTAAGTACCTGCCATCTCCCTATCTTCCTTCCACCCCTCCCCCCAAAATACCTGTTGACATCCATGGTACGTTATTTGGTTGTGAATCAGTGAAAGGTGGATGGAAACATTTAAGAGTATTTGAAACCACTAGCTGACTTCTATAATATTAATGTTAATGTATGAATAGACAATTTGACAAGCCAAAGGATGCTCATAGGTGTGGTCTCCCCTCCTAATTATGTCTGAAATTAATCTCAGATAAGATGAACACAAGAAGCAAAATAACTCTGTCTAGCTGTGTGACTTCTGCCAAGTTTCTTGACTTAAGTTTCAGTTGCCTCATTTTAAAAGGAGGCTAATAATAGTCTCTGTTTCTTTGTTTTTTAAGACAGTTACATTAAACTATACACTTTTGTCCTTAGTACAATGCTTGCTACTTAGATGTATTATTGTTAATAAGTAAGATGCTATTAATATTTATCTACACTACAAAGCCAAAATGCTTTTCCCTTCTCTTCCTTAATGTAAATCTTGGGCATTGTTCAAATCTCACCACCTCCTCCAGGAAAATCTTCCTTGATTAGTTTAACACATAATATAGTGATTATTTTCTTATCTGAATCTCCAAACTATTATTCTTTATATGTATCTGATGCCTCTTCATATTGTATTACAATTTTAATTTCCAGAAGTGGGCTAGAGCCAGCTCACATCAGCTTGTGAGGGCCAATTGTTAAATTTTTAGGAATTTTGAGAGGTGGTTATTAAACAGAGCTGTTATTAGGAATTAAATTGCATAAAATAATAATGAATTAAATTATATTAAAACCAAAGGTGCCCTAGCCAGTTTGGCTCAGTGGATAGAGTGTCAGACTGCGGACCAAAGGGTCCCGGGTTCAATTCTGGTCTCAAGGGCAGGTACCTCGATTGCAGGCTCCCCCCCTGCCTGGGCCCTGGTTGGGGCACATTTAGGAGGCAACCAATCGATGTGTTTCTCCCACATTGATGTTTCTCTCTATCTTTCCCTCTCTCTTCCACTCTCTCTAAAAATCAATGGAAAAATATTCTCGGGTGAGGATTTAAAAACAAAAAAAGGGCAAAGGTAATAAACACTCAAAACATAACACTTCTTAGATATGTGCATTGCATTTTACTATCACGTATGCTCTTGAGTTTATTTATGTGTGTTATATGTGTAGAGAGGAAATATATAAAATGGAGGGTTACTACACATCTCTTTCTGCAGCGACATCATGTTGGTTTGGTAGCTTGCAATCTGTCATGGCGGAAGAATTTACACCACAGAAATCAGCAAATGCAAACCAGGGCTCGCCCTCCACTCCCAAGCCACAGAGCTGGCTGTTAGACACTTACTGGTAGGCCGGCAAATGTCTTACTGCTCACGTTTGTAAAAGGCTGTAATGAGTTCATTAGCTCGTTGACAATAGGGATTCTGCACATTTGACAATAAGGATACTGCACATTCCTCTCTGTCCTCTGCATTGTTCAACATAGCATTACACACCCAGTAGGTGCCGAACATCCTGCCTTTTGCTAGAAGCCTAGAAAGAGGCAATCATTTCACAAAGATTGCCTTTGCTACATCTATGTGACCTGATGTATTTAAAAATACTCCTTCACACAAAAACCTTGCAGGTCTACCACTGCGTGAGTTGTAAACAATGGGGAAAATGCCACACATAAAGGGAGCGGAAAAATATTACAGTATGACAGTCAAAGTGAATGCATATTGACACATCCTTCTCCTGTAACAAAGAGCCGAGATCACTCAAATTCATGTCATAAAGAATGGTAAAAAAAATCAGTAATGTTTCATTTTGAAAAAAGGAAAAAATGTAGGTGCACAGAGGGCAATAAAAAACGTCTCCAAATAGTTGAAAGGCTATCAAAAGAGAAAAATATGGGATATGTTCTGTATAGCACTAGACAATAACACCAGAATCAATGTTTAGAGGTTATAGAGGCACATTTTGATATAATGAGGACCAATGGTCCTACAGAGATGACTCAAGATGGATGGAATGAGAAGTAGGGAATTTCTGCTCCCGTGTTCCTCAAACACATGGATTGGTCATGTGGCTTGGCACACAGTACTGGCCCAAAGCTTTCACAAGAATAAATAAGTGAATGGTCCAACAATGGTTCTCATCTGGGGCCACTACTGCTCCAAATGAAAATTGTGCTCCCATTGAGATATAGTGATCGAGATAATAATCAATCATGCAGCAAGTGTTTGATAAGTGACTAAGTTTTAAGTGCCTTGTTAAATTCTAGGGTTAGTTGCACAAGATGAAGTTTATTCTTGCAATAGGTTAAAGTAAGTAATCAGTTTCAAGAAAGATGTGTGGCTAATCTAAAAACCTGAATGGGTGCTGAAAGAACAGAGGGTCCCTACATTATTGGAGCATGGGGTCATTCAAAGGGTGGAGAAGACCGCTCAGAGGTGTTGGTACCTTCAGGTCAGGGTCTGTAGCACGGGAGTTCACCAGTTGGAGGAAGGAACTCCAGGTGGAGAAAACAGTATGTGCAAAGAAAACAGAAGTGTGAGAGAACATGGCACTAGAAGCCCGAAAAAGTGATCTATTAAAAAGTGTTATCTGCAATTGTTATATCTGGGCATCTGCTATATTTTTTAAACACTTCTCCACAGAGGGCCCTTTAAGAACTTAAGCAGAATTTGAGTGAAGGTTGAGCATAGGTATTGTCAAGAAAATAGACGGGGAGTTTGAGAAATGTCCCTTCCAACCCTGAGAATCTTTGGAACTTTCAGGAGAGTTATTGCCAGGATACTATGGGATGAGCTGAGACCAAAACCCTCATCTTATTGCACTTTGCTTTTCCACCATTTACACTGCTCCAGCAACTTGGGCTTTCATTCTACTGCTGACCCCATGGTTTGGGGTATTTACACATGCTCTTCCCTGTGTCTGCAATATTCCTTCCCAGATATTCAACACAGTTGGTTCCTCCTTAACCTTGAGATCTCATCACAGTATCACCTCCTCAAACAGGCCTTCCCTGTCCACCCAATCTAAAACAGCATTATCTGGAACTTCCTTATTCCTACTTTGTATTAGTATCTGTTTATACCACCAGAATGTAAGTTCCAGGAGTGCAGGACGTCTTCCATCTTGTTGCTTGTACATTGCAGTGCTGGTACCCAAGGGGCTATTCACTCACACCTGGGCATCCCATTCTATAACGGACAAGGAGAGAACAGGTCAGAGGAGAGCACTTGGGATGCTTAGGAGACTCCAAGCCACATTCCACGAAGAAGGAACGGGTGTGTGTCCTTTCAGCAACCCAGCAGGAGACTAGAACTAACTTGGAGACCAGTTCTTTAGAGTGAAAATTATAGGACCTAGGATATTTAGCCCAGTGAAAAGTGCTTTTTGAATAGTGAGTACTCTTTTCAAATCTCTGGATGACATCATGTGGGAGAAGGACCAGAATTACTTTGAACTGACCCCCAAGAGGGAACACCATAGGATAGAAGCCACATGAGAGAGAGAGATTTCGGCTCCACACGAGGAAGGGCAGTAACAGGCAAAGCAACAGCCAAAGTTCAAAAGGGTCCTTTAGAAGGTTCAGGGTTCCATCAGTGAAGTGCTTAAGCAGAAGCCAGACAACAGAGATGAAAAGGTCAAGCCTCAGGCAGGAGAGCAGAACAAATAACTAGCATTTGTATGTTGGCTACCTGCATGCCAGAAGCACTGTTTGAGGTACACGACAAATATTAACTCACTTAATCCTTACATCAACCCAAGGAAACAGGTGCTAGTGTCATCGTTTTATAGAGCAACAAAAGAAGACCCAGCAGTCAAAAAATTTGGCCAAGGTCCCTTGCTAGTATGTGGCGGAGCCAGCTTTTTAAAAAAACGATCTTTAATGCTTCTTTTAAAATTTCACAGTAATTCTTTTTATGCCTCAACCAGAAATGAGTTGCTATCCTGTTTTTATCATCCTCAGGGAAAAGCATTACAGAATATTCAAGTGTGACTACCTGACACCATCAAGGTTAAGACTGTAGGTAAGACATAACAGTACTTACACAGAACAAACATCCCGAAAACCTGTGCTGAATGAGGGACCCTGTCCCGGTTATAGCTCATAGTTCTTTACTTTTATTGTCTATACAGCAGACCAGGGGTGGGGAACCTTTTACCTGCCAAGGGCCATTTGGATACTTATAACATCATTCTCAGGCCATTCAAAATTATCAACTTAAAAATTAATTAACTCACTCCTAATGCCTTGGCAGAGTCAGACCAAATGATTTCTCGGGCCTAACATGGCCCTCGGGCCACATGTTCCCCACCCCTGCTCTAGAGCTACAAGGAAGGAGATTTTGTTTTGCTGACCGCCATATCCTCAGGTGTTCAATAAATATGTGTTAAAAATGGAAAAGAGGGAAGGACTAAGAAAGTCCGTATACTCATGGGTCTTACTCCTGGGCTCTGTGCATTAGGTTCTTTGTGGTCTTATTCATGGACCCAGCAAGGCAAAGGCACCAGCAGGAGCCTATATCTCAGACAACTAAACATGGAGACCTCATAGTTTTCAAAAGAATCTATCACAAACAGTTTGGTTTCTACATTAAAAGAGAAACAAAACAAGCACCTTTCAAGCAAGGTAACTGAAGCATGGATAAAAGTTTAGAGTATGTCTCCAGGTTGCTGTCAAAATCCCATTCTGATGAAATGTAATAAAACAGAGTCAATACTAAAATGTTAATAAAATGCTGCTTTCTCCCCCAGTCACCACCGTCTACTAAAGGTGTTTTGATCCTATTTATGAAATAAATTATATCACTTAGTGCATAAGGGAGCTATTTTGGCTGTGGGAGGTAATCACATTCTAATTTAATGACAGAGGGGGAAAATCATGCATGACTAAAATAACTACTATACCCACCTTCAAGAAGACTACATTTTGTGAGGGGCTACAGACATGCCAGTGCTTGTTAAAGTATTAAAATTAACATGTTTTAAAGTTTTCCATTTACTACAAATTCACTATGCCTTCTTCCAGATGACACACGCCCACACTATCTTTCTCATGAATACTTAGTTTCCTCCCTGGGAAGTCAACTCGGCCACCCACCCCTCCCGAAAAAGAACTGTAAACAAGGCTGAAGGGACAAGTGACCCTGAGCTGAGGCAAGAGCAGATGCAAAAGGACAGATGGGCTGAGCAAAGCAGAGCATCTCAGAGCCACCATCCAAGGAAGGGAGAGAAACAATCAGAACCCAGAAGTGAGCAGATTCATATGGGAGCATTTAAAACCTCAACACCTTCTCTAAATGGAGACATGGGTTCTATTTTGAGGCAACCAGGAAGGCTTATGAATACTTCATAATGTTTGCATTAGAGAGCAGCATGAATAGATTGCATCTTTAGGGTGAGTAAGCCAATCCCTGATCAGTAGTTAGAAATGTCAAATGTCTTTCCTGCAGCAAACTTCCTGAGGGCAGTTGAGTCACCAATAAGGTGATTTAGAGACAGACAGATATCCCCTAGTGGAGGAATAAGGAACTACTTCCTAAGCATCCATTAGTACATTTGGTCTCTGAATAGAGTTGAGTGGAAAACCATTAACTGAAGCTTCATGAAGACAGCAGTAAACCCTCTCCTCACCCATGCCATTATTATCTTCATAGCCACAGAGTTTCAGAGTATTCACTAGGTCTATGTCACAAAGGAATAGCAATAAGAAGCACTCCCTTCTCTTTTTAAAGAAATTCTCCAATAAAGGGGATTTGATAATTGTGTCATTCAGTGTAAATTAATTTCATGCCTTTCTATGACTTAATCTTTTCATTTTGACCTGACAGGCCAAATAAAGTAGTTGTTACGAGCAGAGGTTTTAGATTCAAATACACTTATAGTCAAATTCATGCTCTTTCACTAATTCTCCACATGACCTAAGACTTGTGTAGTTGTATCAACTTGCTGTGAAAAGTTGTTGTAATGTTTAAATAAAATGATATGATGCTTAGTATATAGTAAACAGTCAATACAATTAGCTGTAAGCGATAATAAATTATATTACTTAGTAGGCAACATTCATATATAAATTTACAAATAAAAAAGTCACTTAGATTGACAACTCCTAATTTGGCACCAAAAATAAGACCAACATATCAAAAACTGCAGGAAAACCCTTTGCCTCTTTGGACTCCAATTCTGCCCTGATGAAAAACTGAAAAACAGGCCATGGATTTATTTTGTGTTACTAGATTAATCAATTTCACTCCTCTTTCCTGCTCTCACCCCTATGCCAAACTCCCACCATTTTGAATTCTCTATGTGGAATTAAAATTTACAAGTAATTGGTGCAGAAAAATATCTCTTTTATAGTCTACCCTTTGAAACGATATAATAGATCCCTGGTGTTTTGTGCTACTGAATATATTTTGTGACTTTTTCTCAGGAACTGAATTCAAGGTATATGTAGAATGTATCAGTAAAAAAAAAAAAAGAAGAGCAAAGTTATTGAGGTTCCCCCTCCCCTTATATCAAGAAGATGTCATTTGGAAACTTGGATGAATCACCTGTCATTGTTGAATGGCAAGATAATGGTCTTATGTTAGTAAAGAGAGAGACATAAATGATGTGTTGCAAAGTAATAATAGAAGATTGCTTAACAGGTATGCAAAAATGGCACTAATGCTTACAGATACAAATGCAATGTGACAGCAGTCTGTTAGGACATGATGCTACTTGTGGAATGCGCATATGCTCATGCAATGGATATATTTTAATTCTCTATGAATATTGTGTCTCTATCTGTTTATGTGGGACTTATAAATATGGTGTAATAATAGCTTCTGAGTATACTAGCTTAGAGGTAACATGAGTTTGATATGCATTATCTCATTTATTTATTTATTTTTTGAATATATTTTATTGATTTTTTACAGAGAGGAAGGGAGAGGGATAGAGAGTTAGAAACATCGATGAGAGAGAAACATCGATCAGCTGCCTCCTGCACATCTCCTACTGGGGATGTGCCCGCAACCAAGGTACATGCCCTTGACCGGAATCAAACCCGGGACCCTTCAGTCCGCAGGCCGACGCTCTATCCACTGAGCCAAACCGGTTTCGGCTATCTCATTTATTCCATATAAAATCACTGTGACCTACATATCCATGGACAAGGAAACAGAACCTGAGAGATGAAGGGGCATGTGCGAGGTCATGTAGGCAAATAATAATGGATAGATTTGTCTTATCCAACTCTGGGTCTCTTTTCTACTATATAACAATCTGTTTCTACCATATAACAATCTGTTCTGCATACAAACACATTTGGAATACATAAACATAGCTGCACTGAGTCATGTTTTCTCAAGAATTAATATAAAGCATTTTCCTTCTTTTTGTTCCTAGAAAGATTTGTGATTTGATTTTTCCTGATGACCAGATTGCTTTGTTCTTCTGCAAGGATAGTATAGGAATATAGGACACAGGAATTTTCTACACTATGTTTTTAGGTTGATGACATAATAATACCCAGACAATATATGCTTACTGCTGGATAAATGAATGCCTTTTGGTGGTGGACAGAAATGATGAAACCATCGTATGACTATATTAACACATAACGGTCACTTTGCATTTGGCAGAAAGGAACCCACAAATTGATTATTTTTTTCATTTGTTTTCAAGACACTTATTTTCTCTTTCAATTTTGTTTTTGTTATAATTAAACTTGATGAACATGTATTAGTGTCTGTTAGGTGAAAGACATCGGGCTACACTTTGGAAACTTTATAAGGAGGTCTAAGATCAAGTCTATTAAAAGATACTGAGGAATAAACTCATAGTAAGCCAAGTGCAACAAGATTATTCACATTCTTCTATTGCAGATTCTACAAAATTAAAACCACTGTATTATCATTTACAGACGACTTATGATGCAGTTAGTAAATTTTGTTTCACAGATGAAATTTTAATAGTATACTATAATCAGGCACATTAAGACAACACAAAGTCAAGGTTAGTGCAAAGAGGAAAGTTTACTTAATACTAAAACCATGCTTACTATGCCATTCCTGTTGTGCTTCTATTCACATGAAACATGAGTCAATATTTTTTTAAAGTTTTGGTTATTTTGAAGATGTTAGAAATATAGTAAAATATTTATTTCCTTATTTTACTTTTTGCATACTTTATCCGTCTTATTATTTATCCTTCTAGCATCTATGTATTATTTTGAATGTTACCTGGAGAATATAATATAATTATGGATTGGTCTCTATAGTTTGTTTTTGATGGTTATAATAATATAAAAATAAATGAAAAATTAGCATCATTTTTTTTGCAAAAATTACACGATTACATTTGCAAGAGAAAATTAGATTATGTATAAATGGGCATCACTTTATTTGATTCATAAGATCTATAGTTAATTTCTCCATGCTGTTTGCTTTCTATTATGTAGTCTTGTCTCCATTCAGCAAACATTTAAGTTTCAGGCACTAAAGATACAAAACTGAGCCAAAGCGAGTTTTAGTCCTCAATTCTTTGGCTGTTACTGAAGGCAGGCACATGAATAAGTACACAGTGGCGTTCTGGCAGCTCTAATGGAGGTATTGCACAAGGAGCTGGGGTCCTGTACAGAGAAAACGTCAATCATCCAGGTGTGATAAGAAAGGGCATTCTGAGGAATGGCGCAGATGCTTCACAGGAAAAATAAAAGGTAAATTTAAACTGATTTAAAGACTGATCTCATTGGCAGAAATACAGAGGAGAGTATTTTAGGCACAAGAACAAGCACATACGATAATATGGATATTGTGACATGGAAGAAAAACTGAAAATTACATTTTATTTCTTTCAATCAACTTTCTACATGTCGGTGGATAGAGAAAATTTTTATTCCATTAGATTAAAAAAATTACCTTATTTCATTTGGAATCTCCAAAAACATGGTCCATGAAAAATATGATTCAATAGGATTTTTATTATCCATAATACTGAGAATTCCTATCTGGTCATTTTATTAGAAGTGGGGATAGGTGGGGATTAGGGAGAACCATTCTTCTGTGTTATAAAAACAATCAGTTTACTTCTAAAACAGTTTTCTTCTAAAACTTCCCCATTTCTTGATGGTCCACTTAAAAAAATCTGTATATCAGTCAAGTAATAAAAATATTATTTAAGCAATCAAATGACTGTGTCTAAAGCAGCATTGGGCAAACTACGGCCCGCGGGCCGGATCTGGCCCGTTTGAAATGAATAAAACTAAAAAAAAAAGACCGTACCCTTTTATGTAATGATGTTTACTTTGAATTTATATTAGTTCACACAAACACTCCATCCATGCTTTTGTTCCGGCCCTCCGGTCCGGTTTAAGAACCCATTGTGGCCCTCGAGTCAAAAAGTTTGCCCACCCCTGGTCTAAAGCCATAGTATTTTAATCTGTACTTTTATTGGCTATGTTGCACCTCTTTTTGATAGACTGGACTTTGCCAGCCCTGTTAAATCTTAAATTGTTAAAGTTTCTGAGCCTCAGTTTCTTCACATGCACTGTGAACGAATGATGCATATCTAGACACTTGCTTTCAGGACAAAATGAGGTCTTCCTTGCAATGCATTAAGCAGTTGGTACTTGATAAATACATCGATTATTTCTTTTGAGGAATGATTATTGTATAAAACTAACTTATGTACATTGATTTAAACAGATATATGAGTGAAAGTAAATAGGCTTTGGAATGTTACATACCCATCAAATTTCATCTACTGAGACTTAAATATATTTGTATCACAATTTAGACTGGGAGGCGAAACTAATCTATGGTAGTTTTTTTCAAAAATTGCAGGAGATTATTTTTCCCCTTTACTTGTATTCAGGATAGTTTTTGTGCATCTGAAATATTTCAGTAGATTCACTCTACAATCTATTGCTTGTATGAATAACTATTACAGATTTAGCTTTTTAAAAAATAACAGATTCTGACAACTCATGTAACTGTATTTAATGACCACATGGTTCTAGTTGCAAAAAAATATATAAATATCATGTATCATTCACATTAAAGACTATAAAATACTCTCCAGATGTCAGGAGACTTCTGGGGCCATCATTTCTGCTTGTTATTTGGGGGGTTATGGGGAGTTTGGGCAGTCATGAAAATGTTCTGGTTAGACCTCAACTGTGAGGAGGATAACTGATTAACATTCCCAACTCCTACCCCTCTGGACCCCCAACTGTGTTGACTTTGAGGCCAGGCTTCCTGTGGGCTGCTCTCCCCCAAAGACTGAGCATGGTAGGGATATTAAAGCAGGAGCATCCTGGCAAGACAATGGGCTTTGTCTTCCAGTGAGTGCTGTTGGCTGAAACTTTCTTGCAACTGTGCTGTAGTCTGAGAATCTTTCCACCCGATCCTCTTTCTTTCATTCTCTCTTTCTATAAGTGTCAGACCTGCATTGCAGTCTGAAGGCTCGCCTCACTTTTCCCCGCCCCTCTGTTAATGAATCTCTTGAAGTTCTAATCCTATCTTGAAGTCTGCTTCTCTGTGAACCACTTCATCTCTTTTGGCTTCAGTTTCCTCATTTTTAGTTTGAACAATAATGGTACCTCACCTACTTACCTCACCAGGTTATTGTCAAGACCAAATATTAGAATGTGTAATAAAATGACTTGAAGTTATAAATTGTAGACTACCGTCATACTTCTTTTCTCTAGAAGAGACTTTGTTTCTCCACTTAATTCCTTTCTTGCTTTCTCATAGCCTGGGGAATTTTTTTTTGGTCCTAGCTATCATAGGAAAAGTTCAATCTCAATTCATCTGTTTCTATACCTTGAAATAGGGTTGTAGTAGACCCAAGCTTGCTATATTCTGGATTCTATTCATGACAGAGAAAAATTCATCATAAGGCAGATATTTCTTGAAGCCCATCCATGGGGATTAGCTACTGAAATTCTGAAATAACCTCCTTATAAATAAATGTCCCTGGAAGTTGTCCTCACAGTAGGAAGTACAGCAATAGAGCAATTTTAAACATTATAATAATTTAGGGGAATTGCATAGTATGTATATTTATTTTAGGAAAATACTTCTGCAAAGACACTTAGCAATGCACTTTTCACCCCTCTTCATTTTAGTGAACTTCAACGAAGGCCTTTTTGGATGCCTGCTCATTCTGAGCTCAGTTCTATGGATGTTATGTAACACTCAAAGAGCCCCTAATGGTATTTGTAGACTTGAAATACATACCTCTAAGGCAGCGGTTCTCAACCTGTGGGTCGCGACCCCTTTGGGGGTTGAATGACCCTTTCACAGGGGTCGCCTAAATACATCCTGCATATCAGATATTTACATTATGATTCATAACAGTAGCAAAATTACAGTTATGAAGTAGCAACGAAAATAATTTTATGGTTGGGGGTCACCACAACATGAGGAACTGTATTAAAGGGTCGAGGTATTAGGAAGGTTGAGAACCACTGCTTTAAGGAGTGGAACAACCTGGTGTCAGGTAAAATTTCCACTCCTTGAGATGCTGTATAGCTAGTATAACATTAATACAATGGCTGTGTCACCTGAGGTAACTTGCTTAATGTCTCTGTTTTTCAATTTCTCATTAACAAAGACCATAGTAACATCTATCTTATACATGGTTTGGAGAATTAAATGACATGTTACATAGGAAACACTTCACAAAATACAACGTACAAAATCAAAACTTAATTCCTTTTGGTAATTATATAGTCTGGGAGAAGAAGGTATAATTTCTCATTAAACTTCAAAATTAAATCTAGTCAGGTAGAGACTTATCAAATTGTATTAGAAGATTAAAATAAAACTTGACAGGAAGCAGCTGTTCTGAATGAAAAATAAAGAATGATGGCATGGGAAGGTTGGTTAAAATGGAAATGAAAGGCTCCTCATCACAAAATAAATTATATGGGTTAATTCATTCTAAGAGAAATCTGAGTCAAAAGGTGATTCTAAAATTTCTATCTTCTAGATATCTCCTCTCAACTCTGGAATCTGTCTCCTTGACAAATTTAGTGGAAATCTTGAACAGTATGTCCAAACTCAGACTCCTGATTTTGTTTCCCAAACCTGTATTTGCCATGGGCTTTCCCTTCTCATTAAAAAAAGCAATAATTTATAACTATAACTCTTTTCTTTTACTTGCCTAGTTTGTTGATTGTCTATCTCTCTTCACTAGATTGGCTCTACATTTCAAAAGGACAGGATTGTCTCGGTCTTGTTAACCTCTGTAAAACCAAGCCTCCAGAAGTAGTCCAACTCGTAGGAGCTTTCAATGAATGTTTGTTGAATTAACAGATGAAAGCAGAATGTCATTTATTTACTTAGAAAAATGTATTTTTTTCTAATTCTTGCCATAGCAATGTAAGGGCACAAAACAGTGATGTTGACTAAAATATTAACAGGAGGAGCTAGAAGGAAAAGGAAACGACCTATTGTCTGTGAAATAGCATGATTAGCAGAGGTTTCTTAGCACGTGTGTTTGAACTCTGTGGTGTAAAATATGAAGAAAAAGTTTTTTTTAAAAAATATATTTTATTGATTTTTTTACAGAGAGGAAGGGAGAGGGATAGAGGGTTAGAAACATGGATGAGAGAGAAACATCAATCAGCCGCCTCCTGCACACCCCCCCAACTGGGGATGTTGCCCACAACCAAGGTACATGCCCTTGACCGGAATTGAACCTGGGACCTTTCAGTCCGCAGGCCGACGCTCTATCCACTGAGCCAAACCGGTTAGGGCAAGAAAAAGTTTTAAATAACAAGATGGGGGGTCCCCTTTAGGCATACAGACAGCGACATGAGGAGCCTAAACATTGGAATCACTGAAAGTGTCTTCTCTCCGGTTCTAGAAGAGTTATAATTTCAGTTCTCTTGATGGGTTTTGGCAAGGTCCTGCCTGGAGGCAGGGTTTTGTACTTGAACGCCACATGAGCTCTCAAGCCTAAGGCTCCTTGTGAGTCTGTGAATTAACACATCTCTTTGAACAAACTTGTTTGATAGTTTGTGAAAGAAAACAGAATTAAAGAGTAGTTTGGTAAAAATCTGAAGATATGGGGAAAGATCTGTCTTTAATAGAGAACTCAGGAAAATCTCTAGAGCAGAACAGATATATCCACAGACAAATTGTTTCCCACATCTAATCTAAAGAGTGGCCTGCTCTTTTCTACATCGACCAGTTTAACCACTTGGGTATTTAAGCCTAAACATGTGCAAGTGATTTAAAGGAGCAATGACTGGAAGTGAAATATGGCTTCCAAAGGAAATGGATATTTTTGTCATAATTGTGACATTTATAGTGACACAGATTTCGGCATATATTTAACCTAGGCTGAGCATGAATGTTGCCAAGATGTGGATCAGCTAAGCTCTCAGACAAATCGACAAGCTGGAAAAACTTCAAAGGGCAGGATGGTTCTGTAATTTCAGAAAGCATTATAATTTCTTCTAGGTTGCCTTTACTGCCTAACCTCCTCGCCCAAGATGAGTTCTGCCTCTGTGTGCAGGGAAAATTCTCCTCTCGAATGATAGAGTGGAGGTATTGTAGTAGTTTTCTCCTCTATGTTCTGGCTGAAAAGATAGTTTCTAAGAGCACCTGAATGAATCTTGTTCATGGGAATTCATGCTCCCAAGGGCCACACTGCATCTCGAAATTGAAATGTCTTTGAGTGATCAGACCTAAGAATAGTCTAAAAAAGGTCTCCATCTAAATTCTCATTTAGTGTGCTGCTGTAGACACCAGCTCTGGGTGAGCCAGCTCAGCATGTGTCCCTACTATTTAATGTCAGCCCATGATTATTCTTAGCCTTGACACCTCCATACAGTTTACCAGAATGAACAGATTTCTCCAACCCGTCACATTTTCTATCCATTGAGTTGCAGATGGAAGAGGATAAAAAGGACACATATATGAAAGGGAACTGGTGCACGTTTCCTCCGCCCTCAGGAGCTAATCTCAGCAACTGAGCTAGTGTCAGTTGCATGTGAAAATGGGTTTTCATTTTTTCATTCCCCCACCCCCACCCCCATGCTGGGTGCTGGGGAAATGAAACATAGGGATGACAATAATGTATCGCTGCCAGTTTCGGCTACTTTAGCTTTCCAAGTTGGCAGATGCTTAACATCAAGAAACGACTTTTCAGCCAACGAGGAAGGACAACTCTAAAGAGATCAAAGTAAATGGGCATGGGCTTTGTTGGCGGGCAGGGGAATCCATCTGAAATGGGAGCTAATAGATAGATGGCATTCAATGTGAAGAAATGACCTGGATACTGTCTCAAGTGCGTTCTGAGAAACGCTGCTCTCTGGCCGCAGAATCTCAGTGAATGGAGACTAGAACACAGGTTGGTTGGCTTTTCCATTTTTGTCACTAATAATTCTTCAAGCTCTGACAAATGGACTCCTTCATGCAGCTGGTTTTCTATTTTCTGTGGTGTGAGAGGAGGAGGCGGCGGCCATGAGGTTGCCCGTCAAGTAGATGAACAGAAATATCAGGAAAATATCAAGATGGTACTTGAGGTAGGGATCCTCAGAGAAGGACTCAGCCTCCCTACCCCCACTCACCCTCCGCCTCCTTTGGTGGAATTGGAATGTGAACCCCTCGTCTGGCTGGAAAGGTGAGATGGGGGTGTGGGTGCAACATCAGGCTGGAGAGAAGAATAGAGGTTTAGTAGATGCTTTTTCCTAGGAAGAATTAGTGAGCAAAGGTTTAAGATGTAAGAGATTTTCAAAAAACGAGAGGGAATGAAGGAAAACATGGAAAAAAGAAACTGGGTCAGGGTAGGAAAAGCTGCGGGAGTAGTTGCTGGAAAAATTTTCACCTTCTTGGGACTGGAAGATGATTACCACTATCACCACCATCACCATCCTCCCCACCATGGAAAATATTGGCAAGCCATTTCAAGAGCTGTTCACAAGTCAGAAAAATAGCCAGCTGCATCTTCCTTGAGAAAGAGCTTACCCTGAAAGCATTTGAAACCATGAACTTTTCATTTTTCAGGACTTTTGGAGCAATTAATATTTATTTTCTTTTACTTGAGTAGTTTCTGAGTCTGTCTGGCATGAGCACTTTTTCATAGAATCACAAGTCAGAGAGTGAAAGGACTATTCCAAGATCATAGGTACAGACGGTCACTGGAGGAACCAGGGCTGCTAACACCTGTGATAGGATATTATTACAAGGTACTGATGTATGTTTCCCATGTGGTTAGAGCCTGTATCAGGGCTTCTCTATATCCTCTGATGCCAGTGCCCAGTGATTATGAATAAGAAATTATGAGGAGATGTCAGCAAGACAGCTCTGCATGTGCTACTTGCACATGGCTTGGGGTTCTAATTCAGTCTTTTGGTCTTCAATTGATAGAGTTTTCAAATCAGAGTTGATGTCTCTAAGATAGGACAGGAGCTTTTAGGATGAGTTGTTTTATTATTAATAGAAAAACAAAAGTTTCAGCTAATTTGTTGATAACACTAGAAATTAATAATAGGAAATTTGTGGGAGTTAAATTCCTAAGAAATACCAATGCAAAGTAATTCAATTTATACACATGGAAATTCAGTGATGTCCATGTGCATGTGCATGTGAAATCATGGTGGAAGGACAGAAGAGAGCAGATGTATAAGAAATATACATTATGCGAGAAAGATAAATATCACATGAGTTCACTCATTTTTTTGGAATCTAATGAACAAAATAAACCAATGAACAAAATAGATCCAGAGACATAGAAACATGGAACAGACTGTCCAATCTCAGAGGGAAGGCAGGGGTGGTTGGGTGGGTGGGAAGAGTATGTATATATTCATAACCCATGGACAGAGACGATAGGGTGGTGGAGGCCTGGGGTAGGGGGTGCTGGCTGGCTAGAAGAAGTCAAAGGGGGAAAGAGAGGGACATATATGATACTTTCAACAATAAAGACTTAAAAAAAGAAATATACATTTTCCTATTCAAAGTCACAAACTGCATATAGTTTCTCATGTATTGGAAAACTATCTTTTTATGTGGGGAAAATTCATGTTATTTCACTCACACCAAGTTGAATATTTTACTATCGCAACCTTACAATCAATTCTTGTAGCATTTGGACCATGCTGCATTTGTCAAATGTCGCCCCTAGTTATATGCAGATCTCACACACAGATGACTGAATTCTCCTTAACTGCCCACAAGCTTCAGCAGCCTTAGAGATAAGTATCTTTGATTTTCCTGCCTATAGCAATTTTTCAAAGATTTACTTTTTTCACATATCATATCACCCAAAACTATGCAAATAGGAAAAATAAACTGAAGTTAAAACATAAGAATTATCTTTTGGATTGGCCCTGGATAAGTGGCTAATCTGTTCCGCTTCCTGATAAAAAATAAGCCTCTTAAAAAATAGTCACAGCAGAGCTAAAATGCAGAAGCAAAAAGAGCCATGTGATAGAAAATCTAAATTACATCTGTTGTTAATTATTTTAATCCTCATGTCATACTTTTAGCATATCCTAGTAGGCATTTCCTATACAAAAGTATTACACTTTGGGGGCCAAATATTTTTTTTTATGATATTGTACTTTTTCCTGATTTAGAATTGGTGATTAATAGGGCTGGTGCTAGCTTAGTAAATCCTTTTATCATAGAGGAAACTATCAAGAAGATTGTAAAGTGGATGATTAACATTCTGAAATCCAAGCAGATACAAAGGACAAAGCTATTGGAAGGGAAAAAGTGAAATGTCTGACATTGGTTGTGTTTATGTGGTGGGATTACTTGTAATTTCCTCTTATTTTCCTATTTTTATAGAATGTGTTTATATTATTTTATGATGAAAACACATCTTTAGGAAAACAAAATACTCAGAATTTTCTGGGCACCTTTATGTATCCTAGAACTGTCCAGTTATTTGCAAACAACTGAAATAAGCACTGAGAATTATTCTGATCTATCACAGCATTTTTTTCTTACTCTACCTCATATGGTTGAAAATATTATTTTTCTAAAAAAAAATAAACACACTCACTTTCTCCCAATGGATATTAGTTTGAGAAGAACACTGTACAGATCTAAATCCACATGAAACACGTTTTAAAGAGTGCTACCACCTTAGCCAAAAGTTAACTCATTGTAAAGATGTAGACAGAAGTGTTTTAAGTATGTGTCATCTTGGATCTCTTAGAAGTGTGAGTTCTAAGTTACAACATAGATTTGGGAAGTTTCAAAATGTGAAATTCAATACAGGAATGGATGTTGTTCAAGTAATGGAGAGCTTATGTGTGGTTCTGTGCCTTTATTAAGCAACCATGTTTTCAAATCTCATTTTAAAATTTCTATATATTTTTATATGCTTTTTGTTTCTAATTCTCACCAGAGGACATGTTTTTCATTTATTTCAGAGAAAGAGGAAGGTGGAGAGAGGGGGAGAGAAAGAGAGAGAGAGAGAGAGAGAGAGAGAGAGAGAGAGAGAGAGAAACAGTGATGTGAGAGAGAAACATCGATTGGTTGTCACTGTATGCACACAACCTAAGTATATGCCCTCACCAGGAATCGAACCTGAAACTTTATAGTGCAGAGGACAATGCTCCAACTCACTGAGCCACAGTACCCAGGGCTGTATTTTTTTAAAATATATTTTTATTGATTTCAGAGAGGAAGGGAAAGAGAAATATCAATGATGAGAGAGAATCATGGATCGGCTGCCTCCTGCACACCCTCCAGTGGGGATCAAGCCCGCAACCCAGGCATATGCCCTTGACTGGAATCAAACTTGGGACCCTTCAGTCTGCAAGCCAATGCTCTATCCACTGAGACAAACCAGCTAGGGCAGGGCTGTATTTTTTAATACAGTAAAATATTAATAGATGTATACATATTTTTGAGTCACCTCTTTTGATATTTGGTACAAAGACATTTCTAACTGATAGTTACCTAGCTAACTTACTAACTAGATTGATTTATTTATGATGGGAATTTTGTCCTACAGAATATTGTAATGTTTGTATAGTCAAAACCTATCAATCTTCTGTCATTAAATGTTGTCATTGATAGGCCTCCTTCACCTCAGAATCATAAGACTAATATACATTTTGTTTTAATACTTATGTGTTTCACAATTAGATTTTTTATCCATCTAGAATTCTTTTTTTTTAAACATTTTGTAATGCAGGAATTCAAGTTTATTTTATTCCAAATACTTACCCAATTGTCTCTTCCTCATTGTTTAGGTAATATGTGATTTCCAAACTGATTCATGCCACTTATATTTTACACATGTCCATATTTTAATTATCATCCACTGATGTGTCTGTTTATCCTAGATTACAGGGTCCTTTCTAAACCGGGTTTTGATCTAGCACTATCATTATAATAGGTCACTGAATGAAATGGCCATCTGGAAAATGCCGGCTAAAGAAAACGCAAGCCTAAACTGAACAAATTATCCCCAAATAGCTTTTTGCTGAGCTTATTTGGATGGTTGTTCATTTCTTACTTTTAAAATATATTAAATAGATCCTTGTTTTCTTAAAACGACTCTGTGAGAAAAGCATGTTTCTGCACGTCCCGACTGGCATGCTAAGCTTTGGGACATGTGACAATGACACTTCTTTCCATTGGCTATGCTTTGGGTGACGGATGGGCATGTCACAGAGTGTCACTGGTGGCTGTATTTGTCTATCATTTTGAAGTGCTGATTCTGCAGATTTAGAAGTGGAAGAACTGTCAGGTCAGGTGCAGAGGCTATGAGAGGACTTAAGCTATGGTGCCAATTTTGGGTAATGTGGGTATTTCTAAGATTTATTTCAAGAAAGGTGTAAATAAAAGTGACAACAAATTACCTTCGGATGTGGCTTTATTTCTAAGAGATAGAATATGTACCTTGGCATCTATATAGCTTGAATTTTTAAGTGGAAATGATTGATTACTTTACATTTAGATGCTTTAACTACAATACATTATTGATTCCTTGACTAGTGTTCTGATTCCTTCATAGAATGAAAAGATTGGTACTTTCTTTTGTGCGGGATTTCTTCGTATAACCCTGTACTTGCCACTCATTCTCTAATGAGCTGGGAATGTAATCCAATCTCCTGCACATCTCAGCTCTGCCTGCCATAGTTCTGATAAATGGGCTCCCTTACATGGGCATCATTCCTAGTGCCACGGAGGAAAGGGCTTTGCAGTAAACACTCGGTTTCTGTTAGAATACTTAAGACAATGAAATAGATGAGAATATATAAATAGACCACAAGAACAATGTAGAGTCCAGAAGCAGACTGAGATCCATGACACTTGATATATGACAACCCCTGCCCCCCACTGTCACCAAAGCAGCCACCGTGAAAGGCATAACCATCTTTCAAAGAAAAGACTGAAAGGCTCCGGAGCTATTCCCAAACAGAAAAAAACCAAAACAGAAATCTCCCGTCATTCTGCGCGAGCGTTACCATCCTAATCACAAACTGCTGAAAGGAACTTTACAGTAAATATGAGATATGCACAAGAGAAAACAATATTGGAGGCTACTCTCGTTTATGAGAAATTTTAAATAAAACAAATCAGATACAATAGCACATTAAAAATTATTACATCCTGAACATTTCATGTTTATCAAGGGAATACAAGTAATGGTCAGCATTAAGCAACCTGTTAAGATCATCAATACATTAATGGTGAGAAAAAAATTATGTATATAAAGGCTACGGCAAAAGTAGGTTTACAGTTGTGAGTACATGAAACCAGAGTTTATTCTTATATTATTGTTTATTAATTATTGTATTTTCCATATGAACAACTATAAACCTATTTTTGCCTACTCCTATAGGTACTATTAAATTACGCTGCCATTAAAAATCTCTTAGCAAACTATTGACGCAAACTTAAGTTGATAAGTGATATTTTTCAGAAACTAAAATTCGTATACATTCATAAACACCTAAAGCTTTATATTATAGAAAGCTCTCATATTTCTTGGTCTTCTTGCCCATGTATTGTACTGATGATTCTATATTTAATTTGAAATTTTTATGACTATATTTTCTTTCCCTTGGTCTTAACTAGTTAAGTTTTATTTCTTTTTCATTTACTAGTGAAATTCAATTATCTCAGCTATTTTTACATTTATTTATTTACTATTTATTTTTATTGAATTTATTGGGGGGACATCTATATATATAAAAGGCTAATGTGCTAAGTGTCCCTCTACCCGTCCATCTGGTCGCTATGATGTGCACTGACCACCAGGGGGTAGATGCCCCATGCAGGAGCTGCCGTGATGCACACTGGCCATTTACAGAGAAATGGCAGCACAGACCTGGCACCGACAAAGCAAACTCGGTTTCCCCAGGTGGGACACAGGCCCTGCCACCACCCCAGAGTGACAGCCCACCAAATCACAGCCAACTCTGCAGAGACCCCATGGCCAGCCTGGAAACGGTCGCCAGGTAATGATGTCACAGAGCAATGCCTGACTTCCTCTCCTTAGCCACTAGCCTCCTTGCAGTTTCTTCAGCCCAGGAACACAACTTGCTTTATAGCCAGGTAGAAACATTTACACTTTAACTAAATGTCGGTGAAGCGTTTTCCCATGCCTCATCTCATTTGATCCTCACAGAAATCCTGGAGTAGGTAGGTAGGAGACTCGGTGGAATCCTATTTTCTTTTCATTAGCAGGAAAATGGAGATTTAGAAAACGTAGCAACTTGACCCGACTGAAAAAAAGTAAGAAATGGTGGACCTTGAAAATGACTTCAGGTTTTCTCACTGAACAGAATATAGTCAAACACTGCTGCAGTTAAATATTTTACCCTTTGTTCTCCCTGTGTGATCTACAATAGTAATCTGCCTTGTGTTGGTATTTACTGCTGTGTTGCTGACAATTACCTGAAAGATAAGTTGGGGTGCTTTGCTGGGCTGAAAGAAATTTAGCTAAATCAGAAAGCAGGCCTAATTAAGCAAGTTTATTCTATATCTATAAAAGGCTAAATTGACTCATGCATATGTGATACATATAAAGCTCTCACTGGAGCCAATTGCAGGCATGTGTGTCCACCTGTCATTGTTGATCATGAATTTGGTTGACACTTCTATTACAGAGAAAGGGCAAATAGTGATATTAAAATATTTCTTCTAATTAATTTCCTTTCAATGTGCATGAATTTGTGCCCCGGGCCATTAGTTGATTAATAAAACCGTACAGGTTTCAAGTGTACAACTTAATAAAACATCATCTGCCTACCACCTCATGGGCTCACCACCCAAATTCAAGTCTCTTTCTGTCCCCATTTATCCACCCTTTGCCCACTTCCAACTCCTCCCAACGCCTTTCCCTCTGGCTATCACCACACTGTTGTCTGTGTCTATGTGTCATCCCTTCACCATTTTTCACCCAGTCCCCCCACCCCCGCATCGGACAACTGTCAGTCTATTCTATGCATCTATGCTTCTGTTTCTATTTTGTTTGTTAAATAATGTTGTTGATTAGATTCCACATGTGAGATAATATGGTATGCGTTTTCCTCTGACTGGCTTATTTCACTTAGCTTAACAATTTCCAGGTCCATCCATGCTGTCACAAAGGTAAGATTTTTCTTCCTTTTCATGCGACTTTTAAAAGCCCACAACAGATATTACCTAGATGTTTATTCATTTTAGCTTCCTATAGCTCCTGCAGCATTATTTCCCCTCTTTCTTAAATTCTTTATTCAAGACTATTTTACAAGTGGGTGTTTATGTGGTAGAATTTGAAGGCTTGTATGGCTGAGACTATTTGTTATCATTCCCTCTATTTGAATGACAGTTTGGCATTTATAAAATCCTTGCTTCAAATTCTTTATTTTCAATATTTTGAGATCATTACCCTTTTGTCCTCTTGCATCTAGTGTTCTGATTCCTTGGTGTGTGCTTGCTCTTTCATTCTTGAAATTAAGAGAACCCTAAATTTTGTCATTAATAGTCTTAAAGTTTCTACACTTTTCATGTGAGTTTTTTTTTTTAAGTTTTTTAGGCTCTGGCACTCTGTGGACCCATTAAATCTGGTTTTCATCTTTTACTAATTATAAAAAATTTTCTCTATCATTTTTTCAACTATTTCTCTCTACTTTTATATTCTCTCTTTCTGAATCTCTAACTTCTGGACACTAGCACTTTTGTTCTTTCTTCCTCATATTTTCATATTTTTTTTAATATCCTCCTTTTCTCTTTCCTTCATGTTTTCTTTTTGATGACTTCTACAGTTTTATCTTCCCATTGCTAATTTGCTCCTTATTTATAACATTTTACTATTTATCCTGTGTGTTATTTCAATAACATTGTTTTCATGCCAAATATTTCTACCTGATTTGGTTAAAATACAGGGGTGGACAAAAGTTGGTTAAAGTACCAGCCTTCATTACCTAAAAGACAAAGCATAAGTAAGCATAGGAAATAATAATAAGACAAATAATAAAAATAAATAATACAATAATAAATAACACTACAATAAACTCTGCTGCATGTACTCACAACTGTAAACCGACTTTTGTCCACCCCTGTATATTATTGTTGTTCATAACTTTAATATCCATTTTTATCATTTTTAGCATGCTTAATGAACTTATTTTATATTCTGGTACACCTGTCCTAATTTTAGACTTTCATGAATCTCTAATCTAGTTTATGGTTTTTATTTCAAAATAGCTGTTCCTTCAAAGGTCTAAGCTTTTAGATTTGTAAGCCTATTTTCTCCTGTCTTCGTTTCCAAAATCTGATCTTTCTATTAATCAGTTCTATATGTGCTAGGCTCCTGCTGTTCCTCTTTAGTTCTATTTCTCATTTCTTACTTGTTTCTTTTCCTCCTCTCCCAAAATTCTTTGGTTCCCATTTCATTCTTTGCTCGTTCTTCTTGGCTATTGACCAGTAGCTATTGACCCCTAATCTCTAACCTACTTTTTTTTTTACAAGATTAATCAATGTTTTGCATCAAAATTTTACTTGGCTGAGGAGTCCCTTTAGAGGTAAAATCAAAATTTCGTTTATCATTTCATCTCTACTTCTTTAATGCCTATCAAAATGCTTTAGATTTAGTAGATGACTCATACAGACTTCCTAGAAAACAAAAGAATGAATTAATGCAAAAAAGATATGTATGGAAAGAAAGAAATGAGGACCTTTCAAATAAACTTCATATACGTGATCATTTTCCTTGTTTCATCTAGTTTCTAAGTATTTTTCTCCCATCCATAACACCCACTGTTGAATCATTCTGTCAAGTATCCATAAATTGATGAAAATGATCTGTACTTTCAGGCCTTCTGGTTATCTCTCACTACTTATACTGTTCTATGTGACTTTTTTCAATTTTGGTAATAGCTCTGTATTCTATTCTAAGAGAGACACACAGAATGTGTGCTGTGGTAGATACAATGAAATAAGATCTTTGGATGTGGTTAAGAAATTCCTACCATCAGAGATAACACGTCAGTCCCCAGGGAGAACAGATTCTTTTGCCTCCTAACTCTGATATGCATTGGCTGTCAGGTTTTTTTAGTGCTTATTTTAGTTAATGTATGATGTTCTGCAGACTGCCAGCTTGTTCTGTACTCTGTGGAACAGTTGATCTTGAAAGATGTCATTTTTTTTCTCATTTTCTGACTTGTTTTGTTACATCAGCGTTGATTTATTTTGCACTTTTGACAATATGAATTTTTAAAAAAACGATCACATCTCAGAAACTTTGAATTAACAAATCAGATGCTGTAAGCAGAGGGAAACAATAACATATGAGTATCCCCATTTTCTCTTCTTTTCTGACCTAGTCTTTTTCTTCCTCCCTTCCTCTCAAAGCATAAACAGCTGTATCTATATCCCAACCACCTCAAATGCAAATGCTCACAAAAGTAAATGATTTAAAATAGCTAATTCTATGTCTTCAATTAATATCCACTGTGGCAAGTGTTCCATTTCCAGGACAGGATTGTGTGCTTTCTTTGAGCCTAGTGAAGATGGATTAGGACCAGCAAAATTAGGGGTGTGATCACTGTGACCTCCTCAAGTGTAGCTGTAGTTTTAGGCGTGTTTCCTGTAACTTGAATGTACATCCAGTCACACCTTCTGTGTAATATCATCTTCCCATCAAAGGAAAATGGTTAATTAAACTTAAAGGACATTGCAGAGCATTAGTCACTGAGCAGGCCTGTGATTTCAAAGAGCTAGCCAGAAGTGAGATGTAAAATCAGTGTTTGGCACACAAATTCTCAGTTGGATAAGCCTGTGCTTGATTCAGGTTCCACTGCTGGGTTGCTGGTTGAGCTTGGGTTAATTGGTATGAGTCTGAGCTTCGGGTTTTTATTTATTTTTAAAAAATCTTTACTATAGAGGTAGAAATACCTCAGAAGTTTTATGAATATTGCACTACAGGTATATAGACATCTATATGTTTATATGCCTATACATACACATACACATATACACATATACATACATATATACATGTAGGTAAAGTCTCAATATGGGGCAGCTTTGATTATTTTTGTTGTTTGAATGGTTTATCATTATTATATAGTTGGCTTTTAGTGTCCACTGAATACTAAATAAGCATGAGCACTAACTAAGATCCAGACCCAAGTTTATTGAAGGGAAAAAATTAGAGAACTTTGTATCAGATAATACTCGCCTTCCACTATATCAATCATTTTTTAGTTATTCTAGTGTGAACAATGGTCTTCATGGAAAAGCATAGTAGATGAAAATTCATCTCGGCTAGAAGAATATGAAAGTAGAAATGTTAGGAGCCATAAATAATTTACCTTTACATGTTGTATTTCATGTAATTTTGAAATAATTTCATTAAAATATCCACAGAGAAGCAGAAACATGGAAACTAGGTTGCAGGGGGATGAATTTTTTATTAATTTTCATTTGCCTCATACTTTCTCTTTTTCCCACTGCTCCCAATTACAGGAAAATCTATATTTTTAGATGTTTATTTTAACAATTTTATTGATGGAGATCAATAAGATTTTGACTAGATTAGATATATTATCATTTTACTATTTAAGGCTAATAAGATCAGTAAGGAATTTTTATTGAATAATTGGAAGATAGCTCGATAGCTTGACTAGAAAATGTCCAATGATAGATTATTTATTATGAGGGTTTTTTTTTTTGGTTATTTTTCAAGGATCTTTAAACTCACTGATTTTGGAAAAATATAGGCAATCTTATTGTCTGTCATCTGCTTGTCATTTGTTACTTCTCAGTTTCATAAGCAAAAAGAAGAAAATTCTACCACACAATTAAAAAACATTAAAAATTTTTGTGTGACTATCCTTTCTTTCAATCTTTTTTTTTCCAAAATGCAAACTAGAGTTTCAAGTTAGAATCAATTTTATTTATTTATTTATTGGCTATAAGATGCAGATGAGACTAGAGTGAAATAATACTATTTTGTAGTTTCAGAATTGTGAATAAACTGTAAGTGTTGTTTTATAGTCTGAGTTATTCAGCCAACAATATATCATGAACATCTTGAAAGTCATTATACTTATATTCTCCTCAGACACCATTATTAATGGCCTTGATAGTAGTCTATTGCATGACTATATCATAATTCATTTAACCAATACAGTTGGTACATTCTTGATGCAGTAATATTGGGGATATAGTAAATGGAGTCATTTGAGATAATTCATTCATATCTGGATTTCCGCTATGTTTCTCAATTTTATTTATTTGCAGTCCTGAGAAATGGAACACATTTTGTTTTGCTCTGAAGGCATCGAGCTTAAACTTATACTCAAGCCTGAAATAATGTGTGTGTGTGTGTGTGTGTGTGTGTGTGTGTGTGTGTGTGTCCGCGCACACGAGTGCGTGCACTCGTGCTCCAATATGTACACATGTATAGAGTGTGGTAGAGTAGAGGTTGGGAGCCACTTCTGATCATAATCAGAGCTGATAAGAATAAGCTCAGGATTATTTTTATTTTAATACTTTCCAAGATTCTAATTGCATCACAGTTTCAGGTTGAAATCTTGCCGTGAAATATCAAAATTGCTTGGCTATGGCTTTTTGTCACGAAGACTTTTTAGAAAGGCAAGAGAAAAAAAGTAAAGAAGCTCTGAATTATAGAGTAACTACTGGGAAAGTCTTTATTTTTGTGGAAAGGGAAATGCTATTCAGCCCCTGAATCATTCTGCCCTATGAAAATGTGGGAACTGTGCTTGGTCTCCTCTGTTTGAAATGCACGGGCATAGCACTGGCTTACCTTCTGGAGTCTGTTAACAACCAGAGGCATAATCTCTATATAAACACAGCAAATGCTATAGATGCCACAGCTCTTTTCTTTGGCATTTTCATCACATTTTTCTCTTTGGCATCGAAACATTATCACAAATGAAAGAAAAAAATGTACATGTTCTCCTTTTCCTTTCTTTTCTTCTTCTTCTTTTAGATCCGCTTCAAAAAATAAATCAGAGAGAAAAAGTTGGTTTGTTCTTAGATACAATGGCATCCAAGAGTGCACAACTTTTCTCCTCTAAGCACCCTTTTTTTTCTCTGAATGTTCGTGGCGAACATTCCCAGCAAAGAGCCTCTGCTTGCTCATCATCCTCTAAGCCGCGAGCAACAATCAGTGTGTACTCATGTGGCAAAGCCCTGGCCTTCCCTATCAATTCTCTTGACAAGAATGTTGCCCAGTCTCCTTTATTCTTTTCTGAGCTGATGGACTTATTTCAGGAGGCTGGTAGTTAAATTTAGCATCTGTCTGTGATGGGACGGTGAGCCTTGAGGCTCTGTATCTTCTTTGGTTTAAGAAGGGCCTTTGCAGCGATTATGTGAGATGTGCTTTGATGATGGCAGGCACAGGGTACCCATTCTCCACCGTCCAAGTAGTGCAGAAAGACCCTTTTGTGTGTGGTGAAGGGGCCTTAGGATGCATGCATGACGACTTCTGTTCCCTAGTTTCTCTTGCCTTCTTCTTCTTTGGGGGCAGGGGGTGTTGTTGGTGGTGAGAGGATAACCACGGAAAAGAGAGATTTTTTTTGAGTGTGTCAATGGGTAGATGGCCACTGCTACCACTGGATAAATGGTCACCATGCCGCTAGGTGACATATCACAATATCACAGGTTCTCCAGCTTGTCTTGGACTGAAACTTCCTAAAATGCTGGCTAAATTGCAGATCCCAATGGTGGTAATTCAACTAGTTCCGTCAACAAGCTTTTATGCAGTGATGTCCATATGCTAGAAACCATTTTAGGTGAGTAAGAGTCTACATTCAGTGGTTTCTAGCCTTGTCCAGTTTGGTAAAGGAGAAAGACAAAATACCAGGTAATCTTGGTGTACAGGGGTGAGTACTATGATGAAGGAATAATGGAGGAGGGGTACTCAATCCAACTTGGAGATTAAAGACATTCTAAAGGTTATATGGTCTTCCATGTTGTTTCTGCGATTTTTTTAATTTTGGTGTAAGAATCTGCGTTCTAAATTTGGTATGGCTATACTGCATTTAAATGTTTATATGGGGAACACAGCATATGTGGTCAAAAGAAACCTGTAAGTGGGCAACAGAAGTGGTTGGTTGGAAAGCAGTTTGTGTTATGGAGAGCACATACTTTAATTTCAGGAATCCTCACTATCTTATTAGCTCTGTGACCTCGGCAACTTAACTAACCTCTCTCATTCTCATTTTCCTCACATGTTAGCTGGGAATAATGTCCCTTCTACAAAGAGCTATGTGGTACAGATGAATCTCCTAGAAGAGTGTTTTCCTATTTGGGGAAATTCTTAACATCGCTTTATTTTCTAGGTGTGAAGGGAAGAGTTATCCCTTGAATTTCAGGTGAGTGATACCTGTATATCCATGTTATATGTTCAGGTTCATTTCTTCATCTCTTATTGTTTTCATCATTTAACACACCCACTTTAGAATCTTTTCTGTATCTCAGGTTCCATTCTGTTTTCTCATCTTACATTCAAGAAGTAGAGTGCTGACTATACTCCTTCTTTATAGCTGGCATAAGGGTAGCAATTATAGGGAAAAAATCCCACTAGGCCACCAGCAGCAATAGTTTAACCAGCCGTGACACTACCTACCTAGGTCTAAATTTCATTTTATGCAATATTCACAATAGCATCTGGATAAATGAATTTAGACTTCAACCATCACTTCTGCAGGAAGTATCCACTTATACCGAGTTCCTAATACAATGGAAGATGAGAATAAAGTTCCAAAAGAATGAGGATATTGAATGGGCATGGAGGTCAGTCAGATAGACCCAGCAGGAACCCTATCTTTGCTGCATACTAACTGTCTCTTTGGAAAAATACAAATGTTTTTGCTTAGTAATATGTGTCAATGAGAGTTGTATTTACAATTAAAGTGACACCTGAAAAATCATGTGCTTATTGCTGCTTCTTAGATTACTTCTTTGTCTTTACAGTGTCTAATGCAGACTCTACGCAGCAAAGGGACTTTGTCTCATCAGCACTGCTCTGCCACTTGGTTTCCCATCTGGATCCTTTCCACATCGCATTTTATGTGTAGATTCCTGATTTTATGTGTGGGCTAAGGCATTTGTAATACCATTGATTACATGTTAATTAATCCTATTTTGAATCCAATGTGTATATTTACACAAATCAAACGCTTACCAGGGCAGCCCTGATTCAAGTAAACACAAACAAAACCATAGTCAGTGCCAATCTTGCTCTTTATCCCAATTTAATGCCATTCCGGGCCCTAGGTTTTTGATCTTACTATTTTCAATTCCGAGGCAATAGTGGCTAAAGATCACAGTTCACTTTTAAATGCCTTTTTAATGTGTCGATAAGACATATTCATTGACTTGCACTGTCCTTTCTGTGAACTTTAACAATTCATTACAGAGATAATTATTTGGTATTTATTCTAGCCTACCTACATCATCTGATTTTCTCTTTACCTTTACTAGGGGTTGGGAGTAAGAAAAAAATTCAGCATTTATTTAAAACCCCACGAATATTGTTAAAATGCTGTCTGACTAATAAAGAAACTTAAAAAAATCAAATGATTGCTCTTCCTTCCTCTCCTAAAAGGAAAAATAGAAACAGAATAAAAGACAAGGATGGAGAATGAGAGAAAAAGAAAAGAAAATTTTTCTTTTGGCCCCTGGGAACTTTAGGAATTGGATATAAAGAAGAGTCATGATCCATTTGATTTCTTTTCTGATTTAAAATAAAATCATATTCTCCAGATTCATTTCATTCCTTTATTCCTTCCCTTATTTTCCTAATAAACATAACTAAAGCTTTAAAAATAAATGTATACTCCTGTCCAGATAGCTCAGTTGGTTAGAGCATCATCCCTATACTCCGAGGTGGTGGGTTCAATCTCTAGTCAGAGTACATACAAGAATCAACCAATGAATGCATAAATAATAATAACAATCTTTTAAAAATTTATAAAAAAACATGTGACCTGAAATCCTGAGATAGTGTCTAAAGTACATGTCATCTAATATACAGTTTTTAGGGTATCTGAATACTTCTGTATACTTGTCAAAAGTATTGACAATACAGTGCAATACTCCTGTATTGTCAGTGTAATTTCCTTTCTAGTATGCCTCACTTCAAAACTGGGCATTGAAGCAGTTACCGCTTTGTTGGAACATCAACAACTACATGTGAGTAGGGTTGTCAGGCAGGAAGTACACTGGAAACTTCAGTATGACCTGAAGCTATTTTAAATAAGTAATAATGCTTTAAAATGCAAAATATAAATAGGTATTATAAAGAAAATCTATAAACTTTAAAATCATACTAATCCATGTTAAAGTTCTAGCTCTGGTAATTCCTTGTGTAGATTTGAGCATGTCACAAATTCTCTAAGCCTCAGTTTGCTTTTCTGTAAAGGACAAAAGATGTTTCCTCAATGGGTTACTTTAAGGATTAAAAGTAACATACTTTGCTAAGCACACTATAAACAGTTTAAATTTGGTTAGTGGTAGTATTAATTATCTGGTAATCATTACTGCTATTAAGTAATTGGATTTTTTTTTAATCCTCACCATAGGACATATTTTTGTTGGTTTTTAGAGAGAGAGGAAGGGGGAGAAAGAGAGACAGAGAAATATAGATTGGTTGCCTCTACCAGGATGGAACCCACAACCTAGGTGTACGCTCTAATCAGGAGACAAGCCCACAACTTTTACTTTTTGGTGAATGGAATAATGCTCCAACCAACTGAGCCACCAGGTGAGGGCAAGGAATTGGACTCTTTGAGTTAAAAAAGAAAGAAAAAAAAGCCCTACAGAGAACTGACCATCATTAGTAATAAAATCTGTTCATATGGAATCAACTGAAGCTTGGAGGAGCCTTAAGCAGGTTTAATTTTAAGAAGCTTACTCAAATAGTCCGGTAAAGATATCCACATTTCTTAATCCTAAATGTCCTAGTCTCTTAACAAATCCTGACTTTTGACTACAACAAACTGAATTATATTAGTGGCCTTTAAAATACATATAATTTCTTATCACTGCCTTTCTTTGCCATACAACATATCCCATAACATTGGAAATGACTATCCATCAATATTACTCCTTCTAAGACCTGGAAAAGACTTGCAGAGTGAAGAAGTATTTTGTTCCATGTTTCCATGAAGGAATTAAGGGCAAAAAAATTAAGTGTACATTCTGTTCATCTTTGATCATTTCAGTTATTATTAAGAACTTGTTTTCAGCCCTGATCAGTGTGGCTCAGTTGGTTGAGCACAGTCCCATGCACCAAAAAGTCACCTTTTGATTCCAGATCAGGGCACATGCCTGGGCTGTGGGCTGGATAGCCAGTAGGGGGTGTGCAGAAGGCAGCTGATTGATGTTCCAGGCTCACATCTATGCTTCTCTCTCTCCCTTCCTCTGTCTAAAATCAATGAAAACATATTTCTTTAAAAAAGAACTTGTTTTCAGATATTCTTAAGGAAGTAAAAACAACAATAAAAAGTGGTACTGATCTAAAAAATGTGGCAAATAGAATCTAGAGTAGTTGCTTGTAGTAATTCTATCTGGTACTGGAGATAGTCTAGCTTCCTCCATCCCTGCCTATCTGTCTGCCATCTGTCTATGTGGAAATGTGTCTACACGTCAGACTTTATTTAAGGTTCAGGAGGTACTGTGATGATGAACAGTCAGTGTACTTGCCCTAAAGAAGATCATCCTGTTTTGGGGAAACAGAAGGTTATAAGATCCTTATCCTACACTGTAGATAGTTGGTTGATACAATCAGTGAATTAAGGAAATAATACATAGGTCAGAACGAGACTGTAGAAATGAAGACAAGATTGGGAGTTTACATGCATATTACCAAGGGAGTTTGGTAGACCAAGAATCCAGTTAGAGTTTGATCAAATTGTGCCTATAATAGAATTTAAACTGAGTTCACAAACTGTGTGGTGATAGGACCCCTTTATAGTTTTTTAAAAAATAATGACCTAAATAATGTATTTACAAAGAAAACAGTCATCAGAGAGGAGAAGCATATGATCTGACCATCTCTGCCTTCAGGTAAAGTCTGAAGGACTTCAGGATAGGATTCTGCATTAGGCAAAGGATGAACGCACAGGAGAAGGGTTGTAGTGTGTCTAGGAGTTTGGAGATTTTATGTAGACCTTATAGTGTCTCCCACTGCCAGAGTATCCATACAGAATTGCTGTACCGATATTGCCTCATCTCTTCTACTTACTGCCAGTTGGTGCATGGAAAGAGGCCCCAAGACTGAGCAACAGTATAATAGAATCTCCTGGTGTAAAGATTTTTTGTAACTGGTTTGGGTTGCAAACTATTGTAGTAATTTTCTATTTCCTTGGCCCCTTTCTTCCATCAAAAAGACTATGGCACAACCAAAAACGTTAGGGGAAGGAGAAAGCGTTGTCAAAGCACTACGCATTGAATTTTCATTGCCTTTCTAATTGTTCAAAATAAGTTTCAAATGTCAACTTCACCTGCAGAGCTTTATAATCCTTTTGCACTCAAAACTAATCTTGCTTTTCTATGAAATCCCCTCACATTTTACCCAGGACTCCTCTATCACATTTCTCACTTTCTCTGCTGTATCCTGCTTTTCTTCCACTCACAGATTGCTGATTCATGGACAGCAGAGACCATGCCTTATCTCCTGGCTATCATCCAGTGCAGTGTTTGTATGTATGCAGTTAACACTGATATTTAATGTAGTTCATCTGCCCCTCTATCAAACCTCCAGTGGGCCCATCTGCCACAAAACCCAAACTATATTTTATTTTCTGGCTAAGTCAGAAACATTGTCTCCCACCGTTTGTGGAACTTGTTATGGGGAAGTGAGATAACTAAATCAAAGTAAAATTTCAGTTCTGATTCAATTTGGGTTTCCTCTCTGCTTATAGACTCAGTTAAAATTCATTCTGTATACCATTTCCTCAAAAAAAAATTGGACTTGATTTAACACATTCTAAAGTAAGAGAGGCAAAAACTGCAATTTCTCATCACTGAGGAAAACACAAACCAGTGAAGACTTGATAATTTGCCCCGCGCAAAGAAGATGCCTGTTATGGAAACCAAAACAAAGTGTGAAAAATCTAACATTTAATTTCTTAAAGGAAGGCTATACTTGCCATTGCTGGCAAAATTATCCAGACATGAGGAGTTGTGACATGTTGCATCAAAATGTATATTAACGCCCTTTTATATTCATACACAAAGGCATTTAAATGAAGTCATTCATTGAAAAGGAAGATTCATGGCAGAACTCATATATTTCTATTATTTTTGCATTAAAAATTAGGAATTTTTTGGCTTAATTGAAACACTTTTTTTGTTGTTGCATTTTGATGCTTCTAGCAACATAATTCCACTGTAAAATCTGAATCAGGGGTTCTTAAAATTTCAGGAACAAAGGCTTCAAGAGGAATGCTTATTAAAAATGCAAGTTTCCAGATCACACTTGAAATATTCCACATCTGCCCAGGAAATGACACTTTTTAAATAATCACTGCAGGTGATTCAGCTGCATGTTGTCCAGGAACCAAGAGGCAGACTAAATTTACTATAATACATGTGCGTAAATTTAAGACCACTGGATTTAATGAAAAATGATCACCCTTTATTAAATATCTGATCTCTCCTCAGTTACTGTAGTGGCATCTATTTAAAGTGACCTCCTGAAAGTGGAATAGAAATGTAGTTTTCTAGAAACCTCTTTAACTTCCATTAGAAAAGAATCCAAATGGGCAAGTAGGTTCCTATTATTGATCTTTGCACCAAACATTTAATGTTGGTTTGATCAGATCCATTTTTTCTTAATTTATTTAAAATAAACTCTCCTATATAAAAAATGTTACTAGCCACAATTTGTTTGAAAAGATGTAATAGCATGGTCACCAACTAATTTTTATTTTGTTCAAAATTATAAATTATTTGGCTACTTCATAATTTGATTTATTTTCAATTTTTGTAGCTTTTCTTCATCTCTCCCTTATCCTTTGAGACAACATGGATGATCTGGAGAGTATTATGCTAAGCAAAATAAGCCTGTCAGAGAAAGATAATTATCACATGACCTCACTTATAAGTGGAATTTAATGAACAAAATAGACCCAGAGACACAGAAGCATGGAACAGACTGATGAATTTCCGAGGGAAGGCAGGTGTGGAGAGTGATTAACCAGGGGACTTATATGCATATATGCGTAGGCCATGGACACAGACAATAGAGTGGTGAAGGCCTGGAAGGGGCGAGTGTGGGGTGGGAGGGTGGAGTGGAGGGAGTCAATGGGAAAAAGCAAACAAAGAAACAAACAAAACAATTACTATAACATCTGTAATAGTTTCAACAATAAAGATAAATGTAAAAATAAAATAAGATGGAAAGGAAATAAATAAATCAATCCTGGCATTTAATTTTCTGCTTTCATTTATATAGACATATAAATTATGTTGCTAAAAGTGTGTATCAAAAGTATATTACCAGGGTGCCATCAGTTCTTATTTCTTGATGTTATGATTAAGTTCCTTGCCATATTTTCGTTTTGTATGTGGTAAATTGGCTTCAACGCTAAAACATAAAACGGAACATGAGATCCTAGATTAAGTTATTTTTTTCTAAAAGTAAATGTGTACAAACAAAATTAATAATACTTTGCCAATAAAGTGAGAAGAAAAAAATGTTTCTCTAAAAACCTAAATTTAAGATATCTAAAAAGTGAAACAAAACTGAAAGAAATATTTATTGTAAGTGACAGGTGCTATGGTGAATAGAAATAACCAGGTTAAATGCCTCATTGTATTTGGAAGTTAGAAGAGAGACTAGTTGAGCCCAGCTGGCCAGTGGGCTCAGTGGTTGAGCATTGACCTATGAACCAGGAGGTCATGGTTCAATTCCCTGTCAGGGCACATGCCCAGGATACATGCTCAATCCTCAACAGGGGGAGTGCAGGAGGCAGCTAATCAATAATTGTCTCTTATCATTGATGTTTTTATCTTCCCCTCTCCTTTCCTCTTTGAAATCAATAAAATATATAAAAAAAGAAGAGAGACTCGTTGAGACTATAATTATGCACCATGCTTGGCATTACTAAACCCATGCCATTTAATCCTCACAATCATAGCATGTATAACATGATCTCATTTATGTAATAAAAGATATATATGTTTAAGTATACCTTATTAATGTATTTCCAACATATGATTATATATACATATATATAAACATATATATACATATATATGTTGGCAGTTATATTATGGTCTGAAGTTCTCTGAGATTGGAGCTATTCTACTTTGGTCTGCGTCTTGATTTCACTGGTTATCTGCTTCATGTCTTTGGACAAGTTTATTTAATCTCTCCATGTCTAACTTTCTTCACTGGCAAAATGGAGATATTAATAGTTTATATTTTACAGAGGAGTTATGAGAGCCAATGAGCTAGTCCAAGTAAAACACACAGCCAGGCGCTCTGCATGAAGCAAACACTCCCTGTCATGGTCTTAATATTATTTTGTGACTACATAGGAACCTACTCTGAGAAGATTCACATAAATTTATTAGCAGTAGTTTGCCCAGGGAAGAGGCATATAATAAGTAGAAAAGGATGAGGAATTTGAAGAACACTTTTATTTATCAATCTTTAATGTCTCTGTTTAGTAACATGAGTGTGTTTTTTTTGCGGCTTAATAACTGTAAAATATTTATTTTCAAATTCAAGAACATTATGGTTAATAATGATCTAAACATATAATAAATTAGGCTTCATAAGATTATATTTGTGTTAAAATACACCGAAGCTTTTCTGTACGTCTCTAAATTCTAATTAGTGAGATTAATGTTGGATTTACCTTTTGGCGTTTATTTCTAAGAGTAGATTATAAATTCCTTTTGGACATAGGTAATATATGTATATCTATACATAATAGATACTTTGTGAAAACTGTGGACCAATACTAGTTTACTGGTTCTAAGGATTTATCTTTTAACATCTCTGCTATTTTATTTGAAATTCCTTAAATAATGATCTCACTTATATGTGGAATCTCATGAATAAAATAAACTGATGAACAAAACAGACCCAGAGACATGGAAGCATAGAACAGATGGAAAAATCGCAGAGGGAAAGAGTAAGGGTGGGGGAAATTAACCAAATAGCTTATATACATAACCCAGGGACACAGACAATAGTGGAGTGAAAGTCTGGGGGGGCGGGTGGTGGTTGGTGGGAGTGGAGTGGAAGGGGGCCAAAGGGGGGGGGAAGGGAACATCTGTAATACTTTCAACAATAAAGATAAATTTTTAAAAATTATGTATTTTAAAATTTTGACATGGTTCCAAAATTTGCTTCTAAATTTTTTCCTGCTCGTGTGTGTGTGTGTGTGTGTGTGTGTGTGTGTGTGTGTGTGTGTGTTAAGATGATGGAAATCATGGGAAGGGCAAAGTATCAACTTAATTTATACTAAAGAGACAATAACTCCATCATCTATGCTAATGTATTCAAAACGGTTATATAATGAGACTAGAGAAAAACATGGGAATATATTAATAACAATGAAATGCATCAATAAAATTTCAGTGATGTAATACAGGTGACATAAAAACAATGCATAGTTGCCATATGAGTGGAAAGAAAAGAAAGCAGGACAGGTATTCAGAGGAGTGAAATTCCACTGGACACAGGTTACGGCTTCTAGTTGGATTCTGATGTACGGGTAATTGATGAATAAATATGGAGAAACTAGGAAGGCCTTCTCTAAAGAGAATGATGAGGACATAGATGCAAATAAAGAGAGAGACAAAGTATGCCTACTATTTCTTTCTCTTTTATCCTACTCTCCACTATCCACATCAGAGTCAACTAGGGGTATTTGTTCAAAATGCACAGTCCTGGGTAACACTGCCAATCTACTGAATCAGTCTTTTCGGAACTTGTATTGAACTTTATAATTCCATCCTATAGTAATCATATGCAGACTTAATTTTGAGAACCTCCAATGCCCTAATGATTTTTTAATGAGTATAAAGTGTGATGACCATTAAGTTAAACATTTCAGAGAGAGTATATACTGAAAAATGTCTACACCCTTCATGGATACCATTTCTCAATGAATGGTATGACTCTATTTTAAAAATATTCATACTCCCTCTTCCTCACTATCTCCCAACATTGCCACATATCTTTGGAGAAGAGCTCTCTGGTTTCTACTAAGAGGCAAATGCCATTAGGCTAGCATCTGTGTGTATGCAGGGTAGTGTTTGGGCAGGAGTCTCCCAGCTTTTCAGTGGACAGCCTCATTACTACCAATATGGATTTTGCCTCCATAGTTGTTCATAGCTACTCTACAAGTCTGCTGGCCACAGGGCACTGAGAGAAATGGTGACTTTCCCCTTTAATTAAGTTTTTTCATGTGCATATTCTGAGCTTTTTGTTTTTTTCTATTGTGGCATATCTTTAAAATGTTGCCATCCTGCAATTTATCTTCTAGACATTGGTCAATCTCTTATCTGCTATGGTACTCATCTCCATTGCTATTATCATTATACTAGAGGCCCGGTGCACAAAATTCGTGCACTGGTGGGGGGGGGGGTAGGAAGGGGGGTCCTCAGCCCGGCATGTGCCCTCTTGCAGTCCGGGACCCCTAGGGGATGTAGCAGTGTGCCAAGTGGCAGGCAGCCAGGGAGGATCCCGAATCGGAAATGGGTGCCGCTCATGCTCATCCTGGCCTGCTGCGCCTGCTGCCACGGAGCGGAGTCAGGAGAGGCTCATACCATGGCAACTGTGCTCACCAGCCAAGAGCCTGGCTTCTGGATGAGCGGTGCTCCCCCTGTGGGAGCACACTGACCACCAGGGTGCAGCTCCTGTGTTTAGCATCTGCCCCCTGGTGGTCAGTGCGCATCATAGTGACCCGTCATGCTGGTCGTTCTGCCATAACAGTTGCTTAGGCTTTTATTATATAGGATAGAGGCCTGGTGCACGAATTCGTGCACCAGTGGGGTTCTTGGCTAGGCCTGCGAGATTGGGCTGAAACTGGCTCTCCGACATCCTCCGAGGGGTCCTGGATTGTGAGAGAGCACAGGCCAGGCTGGGGAGGAACGCAGGAGGTTGCCATCCAGGGAGGGACCGCAGGAGGGTTCCAGGGCAGGTCCGCCCATCTCAGTCAGTCCCGATTGGCTGGACCCCAGCAGCAAGATAACCTACCGGTTGGAGTATCTACCCCCTGGTGGTCGGTGCGCATCATAGTGACTGGTCAACTGGTTGACTGTCTGCCACCTGGTGGTCAGTGCATGTCATAGCAAGTGGTGAGCAACCTTAGCATATCATTAGCATATTGTGCTTTGATTGATTGAACAGCCGACCAGTTGACCAGACACTTAGCATATTAGGCTTTTATTATATAGGATATCCGTGTCTGTACATCTCAACTCTAATTTCAATGGGATTTTGGCTAAGAGGATAGACAATTGTATGCACTCAATTGTGAACTTGAATCTTAAACAATTCTAACTTTTACTAATTTGATGAATGTCAAGTAGAATCTCATTATGGATTAAATTCACGAGGCTTTGATTACTAGGAAGGCTGAACATTTTTTATTACCTTAGTCTTTCCATATATGTATCCAACTGTGGGAGAGGCAGATTAGCTTCATGGCTGATTCAGGCAAAGCAGCTGTTCACAGCTACACAAAAATGTGTTGCCAAGCTCAGGTTTCAGAGAGCCTTTCTTGAAGGATTTCTATTCAGACAAAAACCTTCCTGTATGAAGGGCTACTTCTAAAAACAAAAAAGAGCTTCTTTTCCAAGTTAATTTAATGTTCCCCTCTACCCTTCCTAAAACTTTGTAAGCAGTGTCAATATTCTTTGCAAATCTTTATAGAGGATCTCTGGCCAGTCTAATCATCATGGTTTATTATAAATTCTGAATTTGTTGAGCCTGGATGAATAGATTTTTAATGAACAGCCCCAGATACGTACGTATCATTCTACTAGTATTATGCTTGTTTTTGTCATGTAGATACTGAAAGCAAATCTTCCAGAATCAAGTAAATGGCAGCCACATCCTTCCAAGGTACAAGGACAAAAGCCTTGATATCATCCTTAAATCCTCATTCCCCAACATCTTCCATCCAATCTATCAGAAAGTTCTACCATCCAAATATATCCCCCAACTCATCCTTATCACCTCTCCACGGATTCTACCTGCTTCTAAGCTTCTATTTATCCAGATTAGAGTAATTGGGGTAATTCTCTCCTAACTGGCCTTTTTACTTCTACTCAACTCTCCAAATAGCAGCCAGAGTAAAACTTAAAATATAAGTCAAATCGTCTTCTAACACAGAGCCCTGTTCCTCATTACAAGAAGAACACAACGGTCTAAATAATTCTACAGGATCTGGTACCCTAGTCCCCCTTCTTCCCTCATTCTCCTTTAGCCACTCTTTACTCTCCCTTGAATATGACAGGAATGTTCCTTTTACAGGAATTTTGCATTGGTCGTTTAACCTCAAGGTGGTCAGACCTTACCATTCTTTAAAACAAAACAAAACAAAACAAAACAACCATCTCCTAAGCCCCTCCCTGAGACTATCCAAGTCGCTAACTCTTCTATTCTCCATGTCCACCTTGTCACTTTATCATTTTCAAGTGAGTGTAGGAATTTTAGGTTATTTTGTTCCTAAATGTATCCCAATTACTTGGAATAGGGTCTGGCAGGTAAGTATTCCATAAATACTCGTATAAATCTGGAACCAGATCACCTGATGTATAGCCCACAATAACCAAATACCTTTGCTAGATAAGATGCATATGAAAACATTTATTTCTTGGAAAGAAGAGATGTATTGTTATTTTATGGATCTCAACTGAACTTCTATTTTTCAGAAAATCAAAGTATTTGCCTGACCAATGTTGCTTTATAGCATTGACGTGCCTTTCCATTGAAAAATGCTAAAAAATGGTGGATTTTGGATACATTTTATCGAAATTATGAAATTTCATGTGAAAATAGTATTTTTGAGTAAATACAAATTGAATTAACTTTATTCTAATACATGTAAAATACATATTGTAACGTCTTGGGTAAATAGCTTCTATTAACCTATATGAAATATTAGTCAAAGTATAGTAATACAGGGAAAGCAAGATTGTTCCTTTTGATGAAAACAGAGGAATAATTTATTTCCATCTTTCAACTCAGATTATGTAATTCAAACAAAAAGGCTAGTGTACAAAATATAAAGAAGTGAGTATATGTTTAACATTTGGGTAGACAGATTCTTGAAGCTAGAATTATATTTGGTAGTCGCATGCCCTTGATTTGTATTCAAGTAGACTAAATGGCAGTTAAGCACTTGGATTTCAAGATTCGATTTGTAGTTTTGTTGAAAAACTTCCACATGTGTGTTTGTGTGTTCCTCCCCTGCTTCTGTAAATTCTCATTCTACTACTCCATCAAAAGTTTTTCAATTAATAAACAGAACCGACTCCTAAAATATGTATATGACAATGATGCCACTATAACTCGCTAAGGTCTCATGTCAGAATAGAATATTGCTTTCTGCCAGTTTTCAGTTCTCTTTCTCCATATTTATACCAACAGAACAACCCTATCTGACCATATCATGCATTTATGTAAAATCCAACAAACATTTTTTTTTTATTTTAAGGAATGCCACCTAGTTTGAAGAAAGATTAATACAGGATACATCAGAATAAATGATATGTCCATTTAAAGACATCTTTACTAAAATGTACTATTTACCAGACTCAAGTGAAAATTTCTCTTTTACTGGTAGGTCTTAACCTTCAAAAACAGTATTTAGAGCACACAGCTGCTAGGAAATTACACTCTACCAAAAATATTCTTGTGACATGCCGTCTCAGGACATCACAGAAGTGTGGCTGGGCTGAGAAAACACATTCTTGTTCAGTGTGAAAAGGTCTTTTATGACCATAATACTGTCTGGGTGTCATGCTCACAAGATGCCATAGAGATTAGCTTTTTATTCCATGATTTCATTGAAAACTTCCATTTTCAGTTTAAAAATCTTGCCAGAGGAAAGTGAATATGGCTGAATTGAGGGATTGGTTCTGCCATTCATTCACTGTGGGCTTGCATTCAGAACTTAAAAAGAGCGGGGGGGGGGGGGGAAGGAAGCGGATGGTTGACTATGATTCCCTTTGATGGAGCTGGGAGGCACCTTTATCGGCAAGCAACCATTTAACTCTAGATTGAGGCTTGTGGTGCTTTAGCAAGAGGGGCAAAAAATGCTAGTTGATTCTGAATAGCTTTATTTTCATTCTATTTCTGTGTTGATACTATATCCACCACCTATCATATTTTCAATCATATATTGTATTTTGCTTTTATCTTTCTTTTTCTTGTCTCCAATCTGTCTCTTAACCTTTCTAAACTTCTCTTTCATCACCTGTACAATCACCTTCTCTAACTTATTTCTGTACTGTCCATCTTTTTCTAGTCTTAACTCTCTACATTTTTTCTCCAGCTCTCAGGTCAACCTCCATTTTCTATTATTCACCACAATTGCTTGGGATGAGCTTTGGTGTCTCCCTATCCCACTTCCCACATCCAATTATCTGCCAAGTCCAGTACAATCTATCTCTAATGTCTCCCACTCTATTCTCTTCTTGCCGTCCCTTTTGGTGGTTCTAATTTATATAATCATTACCATTAGCTGAGAATGATACAATAGCTTCTCAGAATGCCTTTCTGTCTCTTATTGTTTTTGCCCAAAACAAACTAGAATCAATAAAATAAAATAAAATAAAATAAAATAAAATAAAATAAAATAAAATAAAATCTTTCACTTGATTAATGAATACCTATTAGCCACTTTACAAGAGACAAACAACATATCTTTAAGTTTTTCTACTCCTTTTCTCTCTAATTGAACTCCTTGCTTTCCCCAAATAAATATATTTGAACTCACACATCATGATAGTCTGTTTGTTCCTAAGTCAAATTTATACTCTTCCTTCTAAGGCCTGCCTCAAGTAATACATTTTAATTATCTGCCATAAATATGGACTCTTCCTTCTTCCATCTCTCATGATACTTGTGGTGCCTCTTGGAAGGCATAGGTGAGGTTTTACTTTGCCTTATAACTCTTTCATCTCTTGCCCAAACCCTCTATTGGAGTAAACGGTTTGAAGTCAGGCACTGCCAACTGTGATTTTTACCTCCTTTCACTTAGCATGAGGAGAGAGTCCCTAATGGCTCACAAGCACAGAACCACTGAGTGAGGTGTCCACTCAGGTGCGCCTTGGGCTAGGTGTCGCTGCTGGGGCAGCTTTAAGCCCTAACAGGGCACGGAGTTCCACTGTGTGTTAGATCCATCCTGCCAAGTCCAGGAATGTTGTATATCCTGGGAGATATAGAGAGTTCAATGACATCTGTGGTACACAGGATTGCTATAGGTTTCAGTAGCAAATGTCAAAAATTTAAAGGTGTGTTCTTCTGGGGTCAATATTTGTTGTTATTCTTCCAGATACTTTGTAAAGCACTGTCTTTCTCATTTAACAAAAAAACCCCTTGATTTCACTGTATACCCACTGATATTTGACCTTTTAACTTGGACTACATAATCATCAACATGTATAGATCACATATATCTACATGGCAATAAAAGTAAAAAAATGGCACAAAAATTAAATGGAATTCTGAAACAGGCAGGCATTGCAGTAAAAGTCAAATGTTACAAATTGAAGTAGCAATGAATACATGAAAAATTAAGAACTGTGTCACTTAAAAAGTAAAAGAAAAACAAAGGACAATTTATTTTTCTCACATTTGACTAATTACTTGTCAATCATACACCTTATTATACTTAAATCTGATGTTAGACCTGTATATAACAAGACATTTGATTGACAGGGCAGTTCTTTTACACATGGATATGATGTTATACTCATGTTTAATTAGGTATTTGATTGACATAAAAAAGACCAATATATCCTATATTTCCATCTAAAAGTTGATATTATCCAAAAACAAAATGAAGATGGGTTAGCAGGCATTTGATTATGCATTAATATCTTAGTTTTCTTTTTTATGGTTTATATATAATGGCCATGAAATTAATTTTACTTTAGGATTTATGTTAGAGTATCATCTTACAGCATCATATATGAGAACTATTCTTAACCACTGAAGTTTATATGCCACAAACCTTGATCCCGATCTCATTCTTAGATATACTATAAAATCCCATTTAATACAACTTTGTTACTATATAGATTCAGATGCAGTAAAAATAAAACTCTGTGCTGAAGTACAGCAGTCCTAAATTGAAAACAATATATGAGACTGAGACATTCCAATAATAGTGTTATTCAAGGTGACCATATTTCTTTATGGTTCTAATTATTTTAAATTGTATTTCAAATGCTAATCAGTAAATAAATCATATAAATTATGCTCGTCTTGAGTAAAATTCTGAGTGTTTTCACTTAAACTTGGGCATTTTCAAATTATTTTCTAAAGCAGCAATGGATATCCTGAAACATGTCAGTAAGTATTATATCAAAGAGTGTGCTCTGCCTACTACATGTTGACTTAAACAAAACTGAACAAGTGTCCTTAGTGCTGGACTTCTCAGCGTCTTTGAAATGCTAGTATGAGCTGTGAATACTGAAGTGTGGGAAATAATGACATGTTCCCCAAACTTCTTTGAACCAAACTCTTCTCCTGGGCACTATGGATTGAGGGCAGAGGAATCTATCCATCATCTTCAGGAAATACTGCTCTGAGCAATTGTTCCTTGTTATGATAACTATATGAGGATTGGATAACTCTATAAGTATTACTAGGTAAATAGTGTAGTTTGGGGAAATGTATTAAAAGCCTTAAAACATGATTCATTAAAAAAAAACAAAACCATACAGGATTTCACTTTTATTAAAAAGTGGAACTAATGAAGAATGCTTGTTTATGGCCATATTTTTTAAAAATATATTTTATTGATTTTTTACAGAGAGGAAGGGAGAAGGATAGAGAGTTAGAAACATCGATGAGAGAGAGAGACATCGATCAGCTGCCTCCTGCACATTCCCTACTGGGGATGTGCCCTCAACCAAGGTACATGCCCTTGACTGGAATTGAACCTGGGACCCTTGAATCCGCAGGCCGACGCTCTATCCACTGAGCTAAACTGGTTAGGGCTGTTTATGGCCATATTGACCATAGCTCCATTTAAAAAAAGTACAGAACAGTTCAATAAATTAAGGCTCATTCATAATATGCAGCATAGAATAGCATGCAGAGACTAAAATCAATATGGCAGAATTACATTTATTGACATGAAAAGATATTCCCAAAATATTAATGACACAGGCAGGTTACAAAATAGTGTCTACAAATTTTTTTTTCGGGGGGGGGGGATAAAAATATACCTAAATATGCATAGAAAAATGAGAAACACATATCAAATTGATCATGGTGGAATTTTAAAAGTGACATTAAATTTCTCTTTTATGTTTGTATTTTATAATTTATTTGAAATAACTTGTATGGCATCAAATAAAGAAGAAATAAAAGTTTAAAAAATAACATTATCCCAAACTTTAAGCTTCCAGAGCACAGGACACTTCCAAGTTTTACATCATCACCAGGGAGAGAGCTCAAAACCCTCATGTTGAACTAGACTAAACTGTATGTTCTTAGACCACAGCCCTCCTGATCTAAAATAAATTAAAAAATAGAAATGTTTCTCTTTTTGGATTATGAAATTTATCCAAATATCTAAAAAGACCATTAAACACTGATCGTATTTGACAGGCCATGGTTTTCTCACTTCTCTAATCTATAATAATAAAAACATAATATGCTAATTAGACCAGATGTCCTTCCAGACAACCTTCAGGACAAAGCCGGGGCTGCAAGGGAAGCCCAGGTCCCGGGTGCCAGAGGAAGCCGCTGCTGGCATCTGGGGGAAGGAAGGCCTACTCTTGCACGAGTTTCGTGCATTGGGCTTCTAGTATCCGATCAGTCTTTAACTTTGAAAAGAAAGAAGAAGGAAATGCCTTAAGAATGGAAGAGCCTGGGTCTGTGTGGCTCTGTGGTTAGAATGTCAGCTCCTGCATGGAAGAGTCTAGGGTTTGATTCCTGGTCAAGGGCATGTACCTGGGTTGCAGGTTTGAATCTTGGCTCTGGTCGGGCCACATGGGGGAGGCAACCAATGGATATGTCTCTTTCACATCAATGTTTCTTTCCTCTCTCTTCCCCCCTCTCCTACTCTCTCCCTCTCTCCCATTCTCTCTAAAAGTCAATGGGAAAATATCCTTGGGTGAAGATTAACAACAAAAAAATAAAGGAAAATTTTATGAGCAAGTGGTTTGTGTGGGTCCATTAGAAATTTTTAAGCAGATTTATTGAGATATAATTGAGGTTTTTGCATATCAATTATGTGCAAAAATTTTACATGTTTAACATGTACAATTTGCTGAGTTTGAACATATATATATGTATATTTAACATGTACAATTTGCTGAGTTTGAACATATATATATGTATATGTATACATATATATACTGTACATATACATATGTGTATATATATTCATGATACCATCGATATGTTAAAGAGAAGTCACAGGTTCAAAGTGGTCTCAATTGTGCTAAGCTTATAATACCAAACCTAGATTAAATATCTGACCTAACTGCTGCTTCAGTGGAATTTTCTGGTCAAGCACCAGTAAGATCATCTGTCACATGTGCCCTCTTCATCCCCTACCCTCTTAGAAAGAAAAGTCAATCTACATGATGCAACCCTTGCTGTTCCCTTTCCCCCAAAGAAGATGTCCTGGTTTAAAAATAATCCAGTATTTTCTTTTGCTAAAATAGCTCTTTAGCCCCACCCTTTTTCCTATAAAAAGCTTTCATTTTTTAGAAAAATGTATTTTTATTGATTTCAGAGAGGGAAGGAGAGGGAGAAAGAGATAGAAAAATCAATTATAAGAGAGAATCATTGATCGGCTGCCTCCTGCATGCCCCCTACTGGGGATCAAGCCTGCAAACTCAGGACCCTTCAGTTCACAGGCTGACACTGTATCCACTGAGCCAAACCAGTTAGGGCTAAAAGCTTCCAGTTTGTACCACCCCTCAGAGTGCCCCTCTAGTTGCCTGATTCATGAATCCTTAATAACGCCGATTAGATCTACAAATGTTTTAGGTTAAATTTTGCTTTTTTTTTTTCTTAACACCACAACAAAGGTAATAAACATATCCTTTGCCTTCAAAAGTTTCCTTGTATCCCATAGAAAAATCCATAGAAAAAATTAACCTACAAGTCATGTTGTATTACAAAAGTAATTTGCAAAGATTTGAGTATTTAGATATTCACAACTCCTATTAATGCTATATTCTTAAACAGTTGTGCCTTTGAAATTCATTGGTAAAATTTCATATCAATCCAAATGTATAGTCTTTCATGTCATACACCAAACTTTTTTCTCAAAGTTTCTATTCCTTTTAGATTTTAGTATCAAAGAACTAGAACAGATACATAGAATTCCTGCCTCCAGATAGGATTATATAAAATTAATCCTGACAGAAATAAACCTAACACTGATTCCCAATTGGTTTATTCCCCCAAGTGAAGTTTCTGTCCTCATGCTCATCCCTGATGAATTCCATTCTGTGCATTTCTGATCATCTTCTCTAAACCTCATGACCAGATTATGGTATCAAGGTCACTGATGACAACTTTAAACATCTTGATCCCAAGCCTAACCCTGTAACACACTATATCTGCAATTCTCTCCTTTCCCCTATGACCAAGATTGGCTTTGCTCTGTTTATAAACACATTTGAGCAAGATTAGGAATAGGTGATTCCACTAATCAAAATGAACAAATTCTCATTATACTGCTATAATGAGGAAGGGAGAGGGAGAGAGAAATAGAAACATCAATGATGAGAGGGAATCATTGATTGGCTGCCTCCTGCATGCCCCACACTGGGGACCAAACACGAGCAACCTGGGCATGTGCCCTTGATCAGAATCTGACCTTGGACCCTTCAGTCCACAGGCCGATGCTCTATCCACTGAGCCAAACCGGCTAGGGTGAAAGGGAAATTTTAAAAAATTCTATGTATAATAGCATCAAAAGGAATAAAATTCTTAAAAATAAACTTATACGCTTTGGTGTCCCCATCTTTGGCCACATGCAGTTTGCCTTCAACCTCATTGGCCTCCTGATCCTATGGAGGCTGCCTATGCCCCATAAGACAGACAAAGACCAGTGACCTTGCCCCTGGGCACAGACCAGCAATAAATTCCCTTAGGACCAAAAGAAAAAAAAAACTTATATGAGGTATCCCCAGTCTTAATTATCCTACATTCTCCTTACTTCAGCCAGCACAGTTGTTTGCCTAATAGCAGACCTTCATCCAAGAGAGAAACACCTTAGTTATTGTGTTATTTGGGGCAACTATTTTTTGAAAATGCCTCTTTAAAGTTATGCCAAGGCATGGAAGCACCTTGAGTCACCATAATATGTTTCCTGAGTTTGAGACATATTTCCCCCAACTCAAGGCTTCAAACTGCAGTCAGCCCTTAAGCAAAGGGAAGCAGATGATGGCAGTTACAACTTGGATGGCATAGAGTGAAATATAAGATCCAGGGAATATGGGCAGGGTACTGGTGTTATTTGCTACTAGAGGCCTGGTGCACGAGATTTGTGCACTGGTGGGGGGTCCCTCAGCCTGGCCTGCGCCCTCTCGCAGTTTGGGACCTCTCGGGGGATGTCCGCCTGCCGGCTTAGGCCCGACTCCCGCCACCACGCTGGGCTTGCCAGCTGTGAGCCTGGCTTCTGGCTGAGCAGTGCTCCACCTGTGGAAGCGCACTGACCACCAGGGGGTAGCTCCTGGGTTGAGCATCTGCCCCCTGGTGGCCAGTGCACGTCATAGCGACCTGTTGTTCCGCAGTTTGGTCAATTTTATTATATAGAATAACCTCTAACATTAGCATGGCTCTTTCAGACATCCTCTATTACTGTATTCTTGCAATCGCTTCTTACATGGTGTTCCAACTTCCACTATTATCTCCCTTCAAAATATAATATTCTCAGCACAACAGTGAGAAGGATGGTGGTAAAACTCAAGGCATATGAGTCTTTCTCCTGCTCAAAACTCTCTGCTGGCTTCCCGTCTTACATGAGGTAAAAGAAGAGTTCTTGGCACGAGATTGGAAGTCTCACAAGATCTGTCCCAAACTCCCTGACATCCTCACTAGCACCTCCTCCCCTCTCCATTTTGATCCAAATGAACTGGCCTCCTTACTCTCCAGATGCCTTAGGCCTTTGTAATTGCCACCTGCTCCGACTGGGAAACCCTTCCTCCGGAGAGTGGCATGCCTCCTTCCCTCACTTCTCCCTGATCTTGACTCCAGCATCCCCTCAGCAGGCCCTTTAAACTCATAGCCACCGCCTCGATCTCCATTTCCCCCTCTTTATTTTTAATCTTCATCCTTATCCCATGCTAACATTCTGCACATTCTCTTATTAATTTGTCTATTCTCTGTCCTCCCACTAGAATGCAAGCTTCACCAAGACAGCAGCTGGTCTGCTTTATTCACTTCTGTATCTCTGGCACACGAAAGCCTCTCAGTAAGTATTTATTTAAGAGTGATAGGAAGATGCAGCTTTAGAAACTTGTTACTGAACATGGCTCAGTTTATAAGCTCGCCTTTGGATTTCTTAACAGACAAGTTAACATTTTTTTAAGGAAATGGAAGGCCTGATTTAGTAAAAAGATGTTTTACTTTTTTTATATATATTTTATTGATTTTTTACAGAGAGGAAGGGAGAGAGTTAGAGAGTTAGAAACATCGATGGGAGAGAAACATCGATCAGCTGCCTCCTGCACATCTCCCACTGGGGATGTGCCCACAACCCAGGTACATGCCCTTGACTGGAATCGAATGCGGGACCTTTCAGTCCGCAGGCCGACGCTCCATCCACTGAGCCAAACCGGCTTCAGCAAGATGTTTTACTTTTAATATTCTTATATTATAGTATCCTCAAATATCACAATTTGTAGAATTTGTTGCATTAATCCCTGTATAGTTTGGTTAGGCTATTAGAGTACACATGCCATATTTGTTATTAATTAACTTTGAAAACCAGGACTATTTTTTTTAATTTTTATTTTTTCCCCATGGATCCTTCTATATACTATAAGTGTAAATATTTTCTAAATTAAATAGAAGAATTTGAGAGTGATCTCTTTGGCTCCATTTTTACAGAAGCTTGATTATACTAAATATATATATATATTTTTTCATTTAACATATCATCTATTTTGTAATATTTTTTGAAATTGCATTGAGATTCTGAATCAAATTCAAAAGAGTGAATTGCTCTAATGTTTACTAATTATATTTTAGCACATTTATTTTATTCTACATATTTCTCATTTATTTTCTTTTAACTTATTTTTCTTCCTGTTTTCAAAACACCTCAAGCCTGTTGTGAAAGGCAAACAATGTAGAAATGCATAAAATAAAAAGTAATAATTGCCCTTTTTCCTACTCCATAAAGAAAATGGTTAACCACTTAGTATGTATATTTTATTTACATATTTAGTTTACATAATTTTCTTCTAGACCCATACAAATATATGCTGTCAATGTTATTTTATATTTCATCATAAATATATGTACTTTGACATATATAGTGCTATTTATTTATTTATTTTCTTACTTATTGTGAACATTTAACATGAGATCTGCCCTCTGAAAACATTTTGAAGTGCACAATGCAGTAACATTAACTCCAGGCTCAATGTTGTATAGCAGGTCTCTGGTACTTATTCATCTTGTAAAACTTAAACTTTAGTAATATATAATTAAAAAAAATAAAAAATAATCACATTGAGGAGACTGAAGGTTCCTTTTACATAGATTATTATCAGAACTGGGTAATTTTCTAAAATGTGTAGACACTGATTTTCACTTATATATAATTTTGTATATAAAATATGAAACTACAGTTACACTTCTAGAACTGAGGGATAAATCCTAAACAGTAGCAGATATGTTGAAGGGCACTGCGATAACTGTGAAAAAAATAAGTTGTCCTATAGTATTTGAAACTTGACAACTGTGAAAACCGTGAAGACAGAAGAGAGATAGCTGGTCTAAAATATAAAGAATTTCTAACATCTCTTATAACAAGTGTCTTCATAAGATGAGTGAGAAGAAATAACCTACAAAAAATATAGCCATGAGCAAGTCGTCCCATCTTTTCTTTCATAAAGATAAATGTCATAATAGATCAGTGTTCTGCCTCTATTTTATATATTCAAACTATATTTTCCTCCTCTATTCTTTGGGACTGAAATTACTTTAGAGAGTAGTTAGAGAAAATTGAAAGTGTTTTGGAACGTGTAGGAATAAAAAGTTCAGACTGCAGTGAAACCTTTAATAACTTGTGAATTATGTCATCTGTGAAGTAACAATAGATGACAAACTCAGCTGTGAGCAGAATAAAAGCATCCTTTTCTTTAAAAATAAGCCAGTTTCCCTCTAGAATTATGATCAGCTTTAGATTTTCAATGTTCTTTGTGCAAAGTTTTTTTTAACTTTATTTATGACACTGTTACAGATACTCCTCATTCTCCTCCCCCCTCCCCCCTTGCCCACCTCCACTCAGCCCACCCTTCCTCCCCTCCAGCCATCACCACACCACTGTCTGCGTCCAGGAGCTATGCATATATGTTCTTTGTGCAAAGTTCTCATGCACCATAAAGTATATCTTAGCTACCATAAAGACATTATCTTTATTAGAGTCTGGGGTTCAAATATCAGTTTCTAAAGTATTAAACTTCCTTGGACTGTCTCATCTTGGAAAATAATCCAGCCTGTATGTACATACGTTGTTTTACTAAGAGACTGATTACCTCTGCCTTATGTAGACTAGATTTTTCTGATAAACAAAGAGGTTTCTTATCAGGAATTCACCATCTATAATTGCTAATACTGCCCACTTGATATTTAATTATTTCTTCTTGTATGTCTAATAAACATCTCATACTTGAGTTCTCCCAACACAGATTTCTTTATACCACAAATTACATTAGCAGCAGAATTCAGTGTACCTTTAATATTTTGTTTTCAGAAATGTTTCCCTTTGTGTTGAAAAGGCAGTTTAAATTTTAAAAGTCATATACAGGGTACAGTCATTGCTAAGAGATTCTCATCTTTTTTTAGATGTTAATTATCATAAACTTTAACTGCTTAAAATATGTTTCATTGGTTTTAGGTCTGTGCTCAATCTGGCAGCGAGGTTGCACATATCTGTTAGTAATACCCAGAGAATAAAACGTCTCAGTGAAATACCAGGTTAGAAGCCATTCAATTGCATCATGTAATGCAGTAAAAAATTAAACCGATATGTAGCAGAATTCAACATTGCGTTTGTTAAACATTTATCACAAACTTGTGTGAGCTTAAATTTTTTAAAAATCTCAACCCAAATGATCTGTTCTCTGTTTTAAACTCCATTTATTTTCTCCTTGAGAAAAATGACCCCCTTTCTTCTTCTTCCATGAAATATAAGAATTTAATAGTATCTGATTGGATTTACAGCTTCTACTTGATAATCTTATGATTAATTTTCCAAATTCAGTATTTCCTCCCTGTTTACCTTCAAGTAGTTGTCCATAAAATCTTACAGAACAGCCTATAAGGAGATATGTTATTTAGGAAATAGAGAAATTTCATCCATAATCCTAATCAACCAAACATGTAAAATAAATAATTACATTTATTTTTAAATATTCCCTTCTTGTTTTTTTATATGAATCTATTTTCATATTGTCACATCAGTATACTGAATTTTCACTTGGCAATATTTAATAAGCATTATACTATAATCTTTATAATAATCATTTAATTTTTTAATAATTTCCCTTTGACTTAGCATAATCAGTTTAAACATTTTCATTCCTGCTTAATATTCTATATAGTGGATGTGCCATATTTAAACTCCATTTATTTTCTCCTTGGGAAAAATTATTACAAAACTGATTCCATATTTAAGGAACTATTTTCCTGATGCTTATTTAGTTTTCTTCCAGTTTTCTCCATTATAAATTATGCCCTAATGAATAGCCTTTAGTATCTATGGAGACAGACAGACACAGTCAGAGAGAATGACAATGTGAAAAATGTTAGCATTTGGATAACTTGGGTGAGGTATACACAGGGATTCTTGAAACTATTTATGAAACTCTTCTATAACTCTGAAATTATCTCAAAATAACTTAAAAGAGTGCATTTGACTAAGTGGAATTATTAAATCAAATACTATGCATGTTTTGAAAGCTTTCTTTTCATATTGTCATTTTATAGCAATAAGTGGTACAGCAATATGTGAATATCTATTTCATTGCTCAATTAGCAAGTGATCTATGCATAATCCATGTAGAGAAGAGATTTCCTCTTTGCTAAATTCATCAGCAAGTTCTGAAGGCTGTGGGAATGTGAACAGTGTAGAGGTATTATGGGAACGAGGGAAGAAATATTGCATTTAGAGGACCAACCATTTCAAAAAATCTTCCGCAGTTATCTTTGGGAGTATTCACACAACAGCGTAAGAGTGGAAATGACAACAGATTGCTGTTTGTGGATCTGTTTTCCTCATCAGAGAGTTTCCGTCTGGCACAGATGCTCTGTGGAATAACTCACTCCATCATTGTTAGTAAGATTTGTAACATGGTACAGCTTTCCTCGCTGCTCAAAGGTAGAACATTCCTATAAAAACTTTGGTTAACTTGAAATGACATAAAGCTATGCCGTAATTTATATGGAAACATTCATGCGCTTTCCCAGACACGCACCCCCCCATCCAAAAAAAGCCACTACCGAGTCATAACAAATAACCCATATAAGACCTAAAATAACACTTACATATTGTAGAAGCCGAGTCCCTCTCGCTGCGTGGGGTGCATGGGCCTCACAAGGGCTGCTGCAAAAAACAAAAAAACCCCAAAAAACTCTGAGCGCTATTTCCGCTCTTCGCTTTGTCATAAAAGCAAAACTGCTCTTTGCATTTCTCCTGGTTTTCAAGATAACTGGTGCTAAAGCAGGTCTTTCGCAGAAGCCTGTTGGTGTAATGTGAACATTTTAAAAACAGAGGGTACCTGTGTATGCAGTCACAGAATCAAATATCTTAAAGCTGGAAGGAAACTTAGAGATTCCTCAATTTACATCTTGCAATTTTAGAGAAAAAAATATGGAGACCTAAGATTGAAAAGTATGGCTGGTTTACAAAATTGATCAGCAAGAAGCCATTTCTAGAACAAAGTCAAGTTTTTAAATATTCCTGGGTTTTCTCCAGAAACATTATAACCCCAGTAAGTCTGTAGAATGAACAGACCCTACCATTTTCGCATAATACTGACTGCAGTTACTTGGACAACCGTTTAGTTTTCAGTAGTCCTTAGACTTTTCTAAATCAGTGGACTAATCGCAATATCCAAGGCTCTTAAGATCAATATTTGAAGGCATTTAAGTGTAAAATTATTAGTACTGCTTATTATTTTGAAGAACAGTGTTGCTCACATCAGAAATATTTACAGTTAATGACCTTCATCAGAGGCACCCTACTCATTCTTCAGCAAATACGTACTGACGGGCTGTGTCACTTGTTCTTTTTTCTTGGTGCGAGGCTTTGGGATATAGCACTAAACAAAACAAAATCTAGCTTTTGTGGAATTTTACATTTTATTGAGAAATTTACATTCCGGTGTGTATCAGTTTAATATGAACTAGGTAAGTTGCTCTTGTATGTAGTTGAGATTAATTGTAAAGATAATTTCCATGATATTTGCCCCGATGAGAAAAACTACAAATCTATAGGAATCATAGTGCTTAGGATCAGCATTTATGAAAATATAAACCTGAGAAAGAGAAAGAGAAATAGCCTTTTGTGGTAAGCCAGCTGTTTTGAATTTTATAGCTTTAGGGTTACTAGTTCAGCACTAAAGAAGTGCTAATTCACTCATTAATTCACTCACTTTTAGCATTTTGAATGTTCCCTTTCAGTAGATGTTAGGAATGGGATGACTGTCTCCTAGCCCAGATAGGAGGATATCCTTATTTGAGATTCTTTTGGTGACTGATTGCTTCACCCCATCAGATTTAATCCTCTGCTTAATGACACCAAATTTATACTCATACATTTTCCACCTCGTGGTGACTTTTTGTAGAGCCCTCATTGGTATGCTACTATGAACAAATGCGGCAACTGACATTTTCATGCTCACATGTACAAGTATATTCACAGAGTAAATTCTTACAGGAAAGATTCTGACTTGAAATGTTGGTAAATTTTTAATTTAGTAGATAATGTCAACATGTTCTCCAAAGCAGTTGTACCGTTTTATATACTGACCAACAACATATAAACGTGCTAGTTTCTCCAGAAGCTTGCCAATACCGTTATGTGTTAAAACCTTGTTCTTCTTAGGAGTGGAGGGGTTTTGTAAGATTGTTTTACTTTATATTTGTATGATTATAAGGATTCAGGTCTTTCACTTGATATTTGAAGAGATCAAGATTTTATACTTTTGGATAGTGGGGCAAGTTCTGGAAAATGAAGTAATGCTTCTAGCTTCTAAATTTGGAGACTGCATTTCCATTTAGTTTAGCAAAAGAAACATTGTCAAAATTAAAAAAATGCAAAGTTATTTGATGTGAAGAGTACTTTCAGTCCATTTCTCTTCTTGTTGACAATAATGCTTATTTTGGATATGTGGATATTTCTATTGACTGGTGTCATGGAAGTATGTGGGTGTTTTCCTTCCATGAATAATAATGAGATGAGTCCATTTAAAAGTATTGAAAGAAGGATGGTGTCTTTCGTACACAAAGCCGCCAATCTTTTACTTTTCTTGATATTTTATGCTGATTCAATGCATCGAGGCTAGAAAACAATGCATTCAGCTTATCTCCTTGATATTTTCTGGGGGTACATATTTTCTGAGAGAATTGTATCCTGCTTGGCACATGGCTTATTTTGGGGAAGGGTGGCTTAGAATGCTTTTGACCTAGATAGTTGTCTTATTTTTGCAAAATTTGAAGCCTAAACTATAAGTAATCACATCTGTTTAATTTTACCATAACTTATCTTGGCAAAAAGCTAGTTAACTAGAAAGTAAGCTAAAAGGTATAGGATACAGACATTAAGGGTTAAATTGTAAATCTTTTAAGAAGACAATTACAATCACATCATCCTTAAAGATAAACATTTATGTCTAAAATGTACTGATTAGATATTATGACTCATTATGGATTTTATGAATTAATATAAAAAACATTACATTATTCATTAGCTTTGGATGACAACTGCATTATCAAGATTGCTTTTTAATAAAATTTAATGGAGATCATATAAAAATTCAGAGACCAAGAACTATTAAGATTAAAGGTAGCATTTTGATTGACAGCTGGAAATCAAGCTCAAGAGCCTAATTGTGGCACATGAAGTGGTCCACTCTGATTTTTAAAAAAAATATTTTTATTGATTTCAGAGAAGAAGGGAGAGGAAGAGAGAGATAGAAACATCAATGATGAGAGGGAATCATTGATTGGCCGCCTTCTGCACCCCCCCCCCATTGGGGACAGAGCCCACAACCCAGGCATGTGCCCTTGACTGGAATTGAACCCGAACCCAGGACCCTTCAGTCCGCAGGCCGATGCTCTATCCACTGAGCCAAACTGGCAAGGGCCCCACTCTTATATTTTGAAGTGTCATATGCATGGCATAGCATTTTGTTATACTATGAGTGATAGTAGAGGAAAACTATTTCTTTTGAACGAGGTGGCTTTGGGCTTATTTATTATTTGTTAATTCATGTCTACCTAATTAACACCTTTTTTTCCTCTTCTAGTCAATGCCCTCTCGTTAATGTTCTTTTTTTTCTTTTCTTTTTTTTTAAATATTTTTTTTATTGATTTCAGAGAGGAAGGGAGAGGGGGAGAGAGATACAAAATTGGCTGCTTCCTGTAAGCCCCGCCCTGAAGATCAAGCTCACAACCTGAGCATGTGCCCTGACTGGGAATGGAACTGTGACCTCCTGGTTCATAGGTCAACGCTGAACCATTGAACCATGCTGGCCGGGCTGATAATCAGGCATTTCAAAATCTACCTGCTAGCTGATATCTTTTTCTTTGAAAAAAGAAACATTGTTAAACCATAACATTTATTGAGTTCTTACAACATACAATACACAGTATTATCCTTAGCACTTAACTCATTTTGTAGCTAAGAAAACTAGGCCACAGAAAGTATAGGTAACTTGTAAATGACTCAGCAATTAAGTTGTGAAATCGTGATTTGAAATCATGACTATTGGACTTTAAAAGCCAGTCTCTTAACACTATGCTGTGTTACTTCAATCAGGCCCGCTAGTGAGGAGAGGGGCCAATTACCAGCTGTGGGAACAGATGAATTCCATGTCTAAACTTACTGCATCTTGCAATGCATTTCAGGAACCCACTGCTTTATAATTGAGGCTCAGATTCACAGTAATTGGCTGTTTTTTTAATCTTCTGTGCGATGATGTACTTGGAAATTTTTCACAAAGAAAAAGGGATTTGCATTTGAGGTTTTTCAGCATAATGGTCATGCTATTTATAATCACTTTTAAAAAAATTGCAAGTTTATTTTTGCCGATTGATATTTTGAAAAATTTTTATCTTTATTGTTGAAACTATTACAACTGTCCCTTTAAAAATCATATTTTAATCCTCATTTTAAGTCTGTGAAGTAAAGATGGAGATATTGAGGTTTAGCAGCTTCCCCAAGGATAAGTGGTCTAAGTTCAGATCTAAAATTCCGAGGTTCCCATCATGCTGATGCATGATGTTAGGTGAGCCACAATATAACCATTTTGTCCTACAGAGACAAACAGTACCTGTTGTCGTGCTTGTCCCAATTCTAAAACACAATAAAGTTTTAAGTGCCTGCTTGAAATTACAAAACTATAAGGTTTTCACTTATTTTCTATATTTGAAGACATTTTATGTCCATTTTGAGTCCTCAAATGGGAAGAAAAATGTGGCTTTTTTTTCTGGAACCTTAAGATTTGAGGAAATACAGAAGCAATGATCTTATGACTCTGCCTTTTCCCACCAGAGTAGACCTACTTTTCAGAACCAAAATATCATTATTTTACCAGTGGGAGATTTGGGGAAATGTTTTGGGTAGCTGAATAGCCTATTTTGACGCATGTCTCCATCATTTCATTTTAGATATGCCTCAGGTCAACGCATTCTTGAAACACTCTCTCTCAAATAAGAGCCCTTTGTAGAATAATATAAGAAGTAATTGATGTCATTTTCCCCTAAAACTAATACCCAGGAGACGTTATATCCTGCATAGAATATGTGTTAGTGAGTTGAAATGGGCCGAAACCAGGTCTGGCTTGAACATTAACCATGTTATTTTAAGAATTACCAAGAACTATAAGCAAAGGAACTTAAAATCCTCAGAAGGTTTGAGTGTGAGCTTAATTTAGTTTTACGAATTTAAAAGAGTTATTTGAAGATTAATTTTTAGAGCTCGTTATTCATCTATAATAATACAAGTGTAATATGCTAATTAGACCAGATGTCCTTCCGGATGACCTTCGGAGGAAGCTGAGGCTGCAACTGTGGCTGCAAGGGAGGGATGCAGGCAGCCGCCACAGCTGCTAAGGCCTCCTCTTGCATGAATTTCCTGCATCAGGCCTCTATTGTTAAAATAATTAAACAATCCAGTTCAACATTGTAGGCCTCAGAGATGAGAATCATGGCCTTTCTGACACTTAGTACTGAACTATCTACAATAAATGCAGCTTTCTCTGTACAGCCTCAGCTTTTCCTGTGATAATTGCCCAGGTATTCTGATGTGTTTGGGAAGTGTGCTTTATTTACAGCATTTGTGACACATTGTCTCAGAGCTGGGACAACCACTCAGAAGCGTTCTTCTGTCATAAGATTGATGAGTTTTAAATCCTCTACATTCTTTTCTTAATGGGAATGTTGTACATGGAGAAATAAAAACTAGGAAGTAAAGACTTTTGACGGATGTCAATTTAACATGTCCTATGTGGTTAAGAATTTAATTAACTGACGATTTTAGTATTAAATGTTCTTTACCATCCAGGCTAACCGAATTAGAAAACTCATGTCTGTCCTTTCTTACAAAAGAAACAGGCCCTTCAATCAGCACTTTACATGACTTATTTAACTTCTTCCTTAAACAGATACCATGAGATAGGAACTGTTATCCCGCTTACAAATGAGCAAGCTGAGGCTTAGAGAAATTCAGTAACTTGCACAAGGTCAAAAACAGGTAGCAGAGTTAGAATTCCAAAATACTGAATAAATGCTTAGTGAAATTAATGGCTAAACAAAAATGTTGGGTCATGCTTATCCTATACTACATCCAAATGTAGGACAAAAGTTTATGTTATGCAATGGTATAAGATGTAACCCGAAGATCTTCATTCAGTGTAAGCAAATGCAAACTTAGAGACGAGAGACAAAGCCCATGACTTAGCTTATTCTCTATTTTTAATGGTAGCTCAGTAAAGACCTGGCTTAGCCGATTTGGGTTAGTTTAGTAGAATGAGGCTTAGCTCCAGAGGTCTTCCTCAGAACACCCCCCACCTCCCTTACCACTTCTGTTCTAGATTTGGGAGCTTCCGTGGTTGCATAGATTCTCCCTGGGCCCTGGTTCCTATAAATGTGTGAAGTTTTCAATGGGCAGGACCCCCCTCAATGGGAAAGCATCCAGCCCAGTTATGCTCATTTTTGCACATATCTCTGTGCAATAGTGAGGGATTGGGAGAATCAAGTGTACTCTGTTAGATTTTTGTTTATAAATTTTTACCCAATAAATATCTATATATATAAAAGGCTAATATGCTAAGTGTTCCACTGTCTGACCAGTTGCTATGATGTGCACTGATCACCAGGGGATGGATGCTCAACGCAGGAGCTGCCAAGCTGCAGTGACTTGGCAGCGGTGGTTCTCGGGTGACACACCCCAAAACCAGAGAGGAGGGAGCCCCATTCCTTGTGGGGCCATGTCATTCCACCTTCAGTGGTGGGTTATGTTGTTGCTGGGGCACTGTCGGCCCCAAATCTGGTTTACTGCACACTTGTGTTTGTGTTTCACACCCTTTACAACAGCAACTTTGCAGAGTGCTATCTTGTACTCTGGAACCCCTTGGGGGATGTCAAAGAGCCAGTTTTGGCCCGACCCCCACAGGGCAGACCAAGGGACCCCACCTGCAGGAGGGACCCTGCTTACTCTGCAGATGCCGGGGAGGGACCATGGGAGGTTGGCTCCAGGGCATGTCCGGCCCATGTCACCGAGTCCTACCCCACTGGCCACCTTCTAATTAATTTCTTTTCAATGTGCATGAATTTGTGCACTGGGTCACTAGTTATTTATTATTTACACAGGTAGCATAAGTGTCTGCATTCTCTTTGCACACTAGAATATCCTGTATCATTTAAAAGAAAGCTAATAGCCCTAGCCAGTTTGGCTCAGTGGATAGAGCATCGGCCTGGGGACTGAAGGGTCCCAAGTTCAATTCCTATCAAGGGCATATGTCCGGGTTGCAGGCTTGATCCCCAGTAGGGGGCGTGCAGGAGGCAGCTGATCAATGATTCTCTCTCATAATCGATGTTTCAATCTCTCTCTCCCTCTCCTTTCCTCTCTGAAATCAATAAAAATATATACAGATATATAAAAGAAAGATAATGGCAGGTAAATCTTTGTTCATTTCATATGAGATCACCTCAGGTGAGCATTTTTTGAAGCTGAACTGTTTGGCATATTCTATCATCATTCGTTCTCATTTTAGCATTTTGTATTATGCTGCTTTATACCTGATAATCCCCCAAATGTGAATCCCCATATACTCAGGTATTCAGGGATCAGCTTCACCAAAATCAACCCAAAATTCAGAAGAAAATGTTATACACTAGGATTATTCAGCATGAATCTTCTATGTCAGGAAGAAACATTTTTCTGTAAGTGAAGGGAATCCCACGAGGAAATGAAAATAGGCCATTTCACACCAGTGTGTTTTTCTCTCCCTCCCTTTTCTTCACTCTATTGACATCTCTCCCTCTTCCTCTCGCTCTCATGACCCTTCTTTCTCCTTGACTCTGCATTCTTCAGTGAATATGCCATCCAAAGAAGTACAAATGAACAATAAAAATGTATTTCCTAAAATCAATATAATAAAAGTCCTTTTCAGTACATCCCTTGGTATGATAAAATGTATTTCTTATTGTAAGTTCATTTAACTATCCTTAGTGACTGTCATTTTTCCTTTCCAAGAGAAATATTCAATTTTCCAAAAGTTCAATATTTGGGGTTCTTATATAATTACATGCTGATTTGTGGAGGAAGATGTAGAAAAGACACAATTCATAATAGGAGGAAAGTCTATCTTCTTTCATTTAATTTCAAAGGAATCTCAATCTTTTTCATTTTTTAAATTTTCAAATATCATATTGGGGGAAAACCACAATTAATCCATGAAACATAGAATGATAATTTAAAATTAATGAACAAACCTGGTGCACTATCTGGTATTATTATTTCAACTATGTCCAAAGCCTCAAACTTCTGCCATTTATTATTCATTATTGCATAGTAATGTCTTAATCAGTTAAACAAGAGTTTGCAAGGTTAATAATATTAGTTCTGGAGAGGAAAGAAGGCCTTCCCTACACTGTTGGTGAAACTGCGACCTGATGAAACCTATTCTCAAATGAAATCTGGCAATAGTTAACGGAATGTGAAATATACACAGTAAAGTGCACCAGGATAAAGGTACACTAATGTGCTGATAGCTTTCTTTGTAAGAACAAACACAATCACAATAAATCATTACAAATAAGGTACTTGTTAACTGCATTACAGAATGTCCACATGATATAGACACTGCTGAAATGTTGTAGATATGTATATGTTGGTTCGAATAATAACCTTCAAGATACATTATTAAATGAAAAGTATGGTATAGGAAACTGAGTATAGCATGATCTCCTTAGATGTTTTAAATTGTATACATATGTACAGCTATACACATGGAAACCATTTCTGGATTTATAGACTGTTAACAGTGGGTCCCTCTGAGAAGAGAACTCAGAGGTGTGGTGTCGTGGGAGGCTTTTACTTCTCATTATGTATGTCTCTGAGCATTGATCATATCTGATTATGTATATGTATATTTTTTATTATTTTTTAAATGTCAAGAGTCTAGTGAAATTATAGGCCATGTTGGCATTAAAATACACCAAGAAATATAACTTGGAAAATATTAACTGGTGGCTGACACTAGTTAAACGTTGCAATATAAATCCAGAACTTACTATGTATTCTCTATAGAAAGTAATTCTGATTTTAAACTAGATGCTCAAGATTTCTGGAACAAGTTTAGAATGACTGACTAGAATCACTTATGTAGCGTTCAGAAAAATAGCTTGGCGACAGGAAAGAATGAGCAATTACTGGCGTGTGTTTGCTCAGGCCACAGCAGCCCCGGCAACTTACCCAGGCGCATGGGATAATGGAGAGAAGCAATCTTCTGTTCTCCAGGCAGAGCAATCAATGGTCCCTTGGTCACACAGGGGTGTCCACTCTCCCTTCTTTGATGCTCTGATGCTCACTGTATTGATGTGTGTATCTATTCTCACTGCATTGTGGGCCCTGGTCTTGGCCAGTTTGTAGCACCCAAACCAGTATGTTTATCCATTCAGCTGTTGTCTATTCACCTCTTGGTGGCCATTTGGATTGCTACCAGTTTTTTGGCTATTACAAATTAAACTGCTGTAAACATTAGTGAAAAGTCTTCTGGGTATATTCTTTTTTTGTCTTGTGTTAATATTTAGAAATATAATGGCTGGATCATATGTCAGGTGAATATTTACTTTTTAAAGAAACTATCAAGCTATTCTCAAACTGGTTGCACCATTTTGCATCCTTTACCATCGTGAATAGGGGTTCCAGTTCATCCATGACCTCACTAAAAGATGAGATATGGTCACATTGATATGGTCAGTCTTTCTAATTTTAGCCTTCTAATAAGTGAGTAGTGAAAACTTATGGTTTCATGTCTAATTTAAAAGTAAATAAAAGAGAGCTATTCTTCTGATTAGCAAATAATTTCCCATAGAACTCAGGATATAAAAAACTAAACAGAAACAAGAGTACAAAAGATACATGCAGAATATTTACACATTTAAATTTTTTTGTTTTTCTTTAAAGACAGTTTTAGGGGAAGAGTTGAAGTGCTTATTTTTTAAAAGTAAATTTTAAAGATTACAATGGATCACATATTCACTTAGAATCCAAGCAGCATAGCAAACCAACCATTTTACTTGACTGTAGCTCCTAATAACACCAAACCAAACCAAACCAAAACAAACCAAACCAAACCAAACCAAACCAAACCAAACCAAACCAAACCAAACCAAACCTGTCCATAGTAGCATTAAATATAGTAAAGTCTCGCAGAAATCACTGACTGACTTAATACTAAAATTTACTCTTCTTAACTTCTAAACTAGTGTCACACTACTTCTCATATATTGGGTATTGGTGTATTATATAAATTGTTCTGCATTTAATATGCAGATAAGAAATTTTGAGTGTATAATGAAAGTATACAGATTTGTTGCCTAAAAGGTAATTGGGCTTGTAACCTGGATTTGTATCATTGGAGTAAAGTCACATTATCTATTAGACAAAGAAAGGCTGTAAGAGCACATTCTAGGTAGAATTGTGGAAATAAGATAGCAAACTTCACAGGAAGTAGAGGGGGAAGGAAAACAAAGTGAGAAGAGCAAGAGTTGCAAAAATGCTGTATAGAGATGGCTCTTGCAGGGGGAAAGCGATTATAGCCATATGGTCAGATAATTAGCTTCACGTCCACAGAGGTGAAGATATGAGAGCCACGGAGATCATTCCAGATGCATGAATGGAACAAAATCATAAGAATAAGAAGCTCAAAGTAGAAGACTCTGTCACTCACTAGATGTTGAAATACCAAGGGTGATGGTATAGAACATGGATAAAGAGAAGAATGTAAAACTTGAGATGCCAAATAATAGGAGATATATGAAGAGTAGTTCAAATGAAGGACTGAACAAAATAATAAAAAGAAATCCAAGGTTCTAGATATAGAATTGTAGAGTACAAGAGGATAACCTGTAGGGAGTTTGCTTATCCATGAACTGTCTGCATCCCTGGGCTTCTAGCAATAGTAGGTAATAAGAAAATATGAAGGACTTATGTTTAATTCACAAAATATTATAAAATACTTAACATTTATGTGAGAAAATATATTATCACAAGGATTGACTTTTGGAGGGAATACATAGTTTTTATAATATTTTATCTCAATGATGGTTGTACCAAATTAATCAGCACCAAGAAATGATGATTGGTAGGGGAGGCCAGGGGATTGTCAAGGGCGGGGAAAAAAAGGAGACATATGTAATACCCTTTGTAATACTTTAAGCAATAAAGAAAAGAAAAGAAATGATGATTCATTGATGTTATTCATAATAATAAGCCAGGTTTATGAAAACCCAACTAACTAACAGAAATAAATATAAAGTCCTGCACATCAAAAGATCAAATATAGGAAAAGGCTTAGGAGCAACCTACATGAAAAAGTGACTTTAGGAGAGAAGGAGAGGGAGAGAGAGAGGGGGGAGAGAGAGAGGGGAGAGAGAGAGAGAGAGAGAGAGAGAGAGAGAGAAGAGTAAGAGAGAGAAACATTGATGTGAGAGAGACATATTGATTGCCTTCCATATGTGCCCTTACCAGGCTGGGGATTGAACCTACAACCCAGGTACATGCCCTTGACTGGGAATCGAACCTGAAACCCTTTGATGCCCAGGTTCACTCTCTAACCATTGAGATACACTGGCCAGGGCTATAATCATTTTTATTTGTGATCCAAATTCAAATTAAGGGAAAGCAGGAAAATTGAAAGTAATTATTGACCTTTCTACATCACTGATTTTCAGGCTTTCCATTTAAATGGGAATTTCAAAATAATGGTTTAGTATAGATTCCAGTTGGGTCATGCTTTCCTAGTAACACCCGGAGAGGGATGGGTGTTTTTCTAATATCGATCCAAATTTTGCTTAAAAAGTTCACATCTATCACTAAATCACGGGAGGGTTTAGTGTGAGCCACTACCTCAGATACACTGGCATAGCTATTAATTCAGTCCTTCCACTTGTCAGGAATGTTGACAGCGCTCAGCTTTGATGCATGTGGCTCTCGCCTCGCAGGGGAGAGAGAGCCCAGTTAGCTGCTGACTGGGGCTGGTCCGTCTCCATCACAAAGCACAGACTCTCATTCCCTTTTGACTTTGACTCTCATCCTGGTAATTAAGACTCCTTTGATTTTGTTTGGCAACTCACCATCTGCAGAAAAGGAGGGCAAGCCCAGAAACCTGGCACCTTCACAATTTCACCGGGTCCTTGATTAAGCTCCGTTTAATTCTGAGAATCTTAATCAAGGTAATTATCTCACTCTGGGTGTCGGTGCCTGCACTTGCTCCTCTCGTGGGTTCCTCCAACAGCTGGAAGGAGTTTGCATGTGGCAGCTCTCCACAATGGCCCCACGGTGGAGGAGCAGTGCGAGCGTGTGGGCAGCCCTATTTAGCATAGTCCTGTGTGTACGGCTATATTGATTTGTTTGTAAAACCTTCCAAATGTGTACAAAGCAGGCTGCTAAATTTGTGCCAAAAGACTAGATTAGCTAATTTGTGATGATGCTGAATTCAGCCCTTTAATATATTTCTCTGTAATTCTGATAATTCTCACACCAAAGTCCACTAATTACTTATCTAGTGGACTTACGACCTTTCCCAAAATACAACAGAAAGTTCAACCCCGAGAAAGTCCAAAAGGCATACTCCATTCATCACTCATTTTATGCCATTTTAGCTTTACCAGATGCTAACTCGTTTATCTTGAACTAACCAACACTGCAGAAAATGCACATAAGATGCATTATAATATTAGAAATGTTGCTATCTGGGAAATTTAAAGTTTTGTTAGTCCAAATAGTTTTGAGAACTGGTTAACTACGAAGCTTAGCATTCTGTTGTGTTATCATGTTTTGTACAAGAAAGTTCATCTGGGGTTGGGGGTGCAGAGATTTTCTTAAAAACAATGCAGACTGTTCCCTTTGATTTATGCCTCATGGGTGAATCGATCCACCAAAGCTATTATATATCTTCCTTTTCCATTTCTTTCCGTCAAGGCCTTCCATTAGTGGGCGGAGGAAAGATGAGAATCTCCCAGTCAAGGCATTTCAGAACACAGAGGCCTTGGAGGCACTCCAATCCAGTATTTCTCACCTGCTGTGTTTTCTTGTTTTTGTTTTTTAACTTGCTAAATTATTTCACAATAACATAAAAATCTAGTGAACAACTATAAAAATTTCTCATTAACTTAAACTGTTGGAATGGCTGATATAGCTTAGAAGCCAAATATCTTATTTCAACTCAGTATAGTATTTAATTACACAAAATTAATTTAATACAATGTCCAACATATTCAAAACATATATTGTATCTTCTGTTTATTAATATATATTAAATAAGTATGTAAAAAAAGCATTTTTGCTGACAAACAAAAGGGCTATATTTTATATTGTGTGTGCCTAGACTAAACAAGTTTTTATCAAAATAGATAAAAATTGCTTTCATATCGTCATGTTTGAAATTTTTTGACAATTTAAAAAAATATAATATCCATATGTTACCTTAGATAATGAAATAAGAGAGACCAGGTTAGGTACTTTTATAAGCACTTCTCCTCTCATAATATGTTGTCAATTTGAATAATTTTGAAATCTAACTTTTTATTTTATTTCTAACTAGAGGCCCGATGCACTAAATTTATGCAAGAGTAGGCCTCTCTTCACCTGGCTGCCATCACTGGCTTCCCTCTGGCACCCAGGACTCGGGCTTCCCTCGCAGCTCCGACTTTGTCTGAAAGGTCATCCGGAAGGATGTCTGGTCTAATTAGCATATTATGCTTTTATTATTATAGATTATTATAGATGTATTTATTGCTTATAAATTAAAACTCCACCAGAATAGAAATGTTGCTGTGTACTTTTTTAAACATTAAAGTCTCTTGATGTGCCATATAGAAATTTACAAAGATGAATTCAATTTATGGATCTGGCAAATTCATGGACATGAATTTCGGGCAGAATGTCTTGCCCACATTTTTCTCTAACTGCTTGCTTTCAATACCAGCATTCCTCATGATGCCTTTTTTAAAATGGTTATCCATTTTCAGTACAAAAATATATTAGTAAAATTTTTCAAAATTATGTAATAGATTTAAAAACAAAGTGGAAAGATAGATGATATTCATGATGGCAGTAGCAGGAAGATAGGAAAGTGGCTAAGGGTAAGGGGACTCTTGAGGATAATATTTTACTTCAAATTTTTTAAGAAATTCAAGCAAATATTATAAAATTTTAGCTATAATCAATTCTGCCTGGCCCATAAAAAATCTCTAACAAAATACTTTGCTGATTTGCTTTGCTTTGAAAATCTACCCAATAGCTTTCTGTCACTACTGACTGGTCATATTACTCAACATTTCTGTGTTTCAACTTATCTCTCTGCTTTATAGGATGATTGTAAAGATTAAATAAGGTTATTTTTGGAAGGTGCCTACCATAGTGCCTGGACCAAATAGCAAATCAGTGTATTAGTTCCTTATCTTCCTCCTCTTCGTATCTCCTTTTATGATTGTATTTATAAAATTTTCTAAATCTCTAAGGGTTTTTTTTATCCTTTAATTTCTCCTATGACTTTTCATCTCCCTATTACTAATCCATAGATCATTCCAGGTGCGTGCTAATTATCTCCCCCAGAACCTTGACCATCTTTTCCCACTGAGGACTTCAATGGTGACCATAAAACTCCCCTTCTCTATACGCAGTTGTGAATCAGAATACTTTGAAGACTGGCATATTTTTTTGTCCAATAATAAAAAACTACAATTGAGAAGTTGATTTTTATAAGTTCAAAACCAATAATTTTTTCAAATGTCCACCCATTTAATGTGTCTTTTTTATTGTTCCACAACAGAGAGCATTGGTAATGCTTGGAGAACTAAACAGGAAAATATGAGAATGCTAATGGACTAATGGGAGCTTTAATCAGAAAGTCAATGTAACACCAGAATAATTTTTTTACTATTAAAAGGCATGTATTTTGTAATTATTTTAAAATAAGCCAGTATACTCTAATCAGTCCCATTTTTATTAAAATTATATTTAACAAAAAAAAGAAGAAAAGAGAGAATTCTTGGACATGGAGAACAGTGTGGTGATTGTGGGAGGTGGGGAAGAAGAGTGGGGGTGAAAGGGGGCACAGTGAGGATGAATGATGATGCACACATTTTAAATTAAATTAAATTTATAAAAAAGAAAATGATATTTAAAAAAATCTGTTTTTAGTTCAGATTACTAGAAGTACTCATGTTTCATTGACGATCTCAGAAAAGGTATTTTTCCTTCTCTCATATTGTAGATTTTCAAATTTTCTATAATTGAGCCTGTGTTACTTTGTATAAGAAAAACGAGGTGAATATTTACAATAAGAAATGGAGTGTTTTAGGTGACTTGTACTTAAGCACATTTGTGCACTCTGTGAGAGGAGGTATCACTCATGAAAAACAGTGGGAAGACTTAGTACATTGAATAGAGATGAACGTGGGTGCCACCGGCAGCAGTTTTTGGTAGAGTCTCTCCAGAAACCTCTGAGGCATACAATGAGGTTCTTAGAACAAGCAAACTAGGTCATGTCAGCAAGTAGCTACCTCACAAACACCTCCAGGATGTCTTTGAAGGCTGAAGGCTGTTGGTCAAAGCAAAGTCTCTTGTGAGACTTCAGAGATATTTGAGCAGGACATTAAAACAAAACAAGGGAACTGACATCAATTTAACTCCCCAGCCTGAGGTGGCTTGTCCTATTGTCACCCAGCCTTTCATATTATGCATACGCAGGGATTTAGAAGGCAATGCATGACTCTTGCCATAGCAAAAACAGCACCATGTTGACCAGCACTAACTTCTCTTCAAGGGGCAAAATGAAATTGATAGTTACCTAGATAGAAACTGTGTTTGTCCCTAAGGAAGGCCGAGGACAGGTCATACAGAGGAACTACAGATTTAACTCTGCTCTGTATCCGTTTTGCACACAGGGTCAAACAGGAGATCCCAATTGCTCATCCCTACCTTGGCCTTGGGAAGAAAATGGATCACTCTGTGTTAACTGGAAGTGCTCAGCAAAGCAGAAAGATAATGATTTTAGAAATCAAAGTCTTAAAACAATCTAATGAATAGATTTGTAAGGGTAAAAAACACTTTCCAATATATATTCCACTGGAAATATTTAAAGTATTAAGAAATTCTATAAACAGCCCTAGCCAGTGGCTCAGGTGGTTGGAGTGTTGTACCTTCCACCAAAAGTTTACAGGTTTGAGTCTAGGTCAGGCACATAAGCTAGGTTGCAGGGTGAATCCTCAGGTTGGGGTGTGTGTGGGAGGCAACTGACTCATGTCTCTCTCTCTCTCTCTCTCTCGCTCTAAAATCAATAAACATGTCCCTGGGTGAGGATTAAAAAAAGAAAGAAATTTTATAAACAGAGCTTTGTAATGTATAGGTACACATTACAAAGTTCTAACCAATTCATAGCATTTTTAGACTAGAACACAGAATATATTTGAAGAACACTCAAAACTTTAATGAGTTATTTAAAAACTCATAATAAAATGTTTAGTTTTAAAATTCTAATTTTTGTACCTCTTCCCTCACCATGTATTTGTTTCCCTGAACAAAAGGATTAACTCAAGCCTTCACTAAAAGATAAAAATACTGTTACCATATTTTTATGGACATACACATACATAGCATACTTACATAAGACAGGTGAAGGGGGAAACCATATCCACATGCTCTCTCTCTCTCTCTCTCTCTCTCTCTCTCTCTCTCTCTCTCACACACACACACACACACACACACACACACATTTTTGCATACCAGAGGATCTGATATAGCTTTCCTTCCTTTTGGTCCCTTTTATTCTTCAATGTATGGGGACAGAATCAGAAGGAATTGTTTTCCAGGTAATCCTGAAGGAAAATTGGACATTGTCTCAACCATATGGACCTGAGGGGAGTACAAGAGTGTAGTTGTAGCTCCTTACGCCTCCTGACCTAGAATTCGGTGGGATTGTCTGTGATTTAGTGAAATCCAGTCTATTTTAACTGGATAGAGGAAAGAAGAAAACACAAAGTAGAAGAAATTCATCAAACCTGGTGGTCTTTGTTAATAGTGTATACACCAATGTAAGAAACTGGATTAAAGTTTGAGTTGTCCTTAGTGTTCATGTCCAGTAACCACCACGTCCCGTTGATATTTTCACTGTGATTGTAAATCCAACACTCTTCTTGATTTGGCCTCAACCTATATTTGCACGCATCACACTCAACTTGTCATGCTTTTCCTATAGTGGAATGTATGCTCTCAAATCTGCCCTGCACTTGCTTGCTTCTGAATCTTTGCCTATTAGTTCATGTTCACTCCGCCTGGAATCACAAGACAGTTCCATCCCTGCCTGAAAGATTTGGAGCAATTTTCAATGTCCCCAGTGGAGAGTGAAAAAATGTGGAAATCATCTCAATGCATACAGGTTTTTCTTAAATTGAGTTCTATATAGCTTAACTGTAAACTTCTCCAGAGCCAGAACCATTTATTACTAGAAAAATTAAGAGAATGAATCCTAGAATCACATAAACCAAAGATGATACCCAGTCTTTTTAACCTAGAAACTATTTGGATCAAAATTCTTACACACTCTGAGCCTCAGTTTCCTAATTTGTAGTTCAAGGATATATCTGATGTGGTTGTGGCGGGGGGGGGGGGGTTATACATGATGATGAATTTAAAACCCTTAGCACAGTGGCTGGCACATACCAGACAATAAGTACTATTACTATCCTTTTCATCCCAGAGTACCTAGCACAGGGTTAGCCCATACTGAATCCTCAAAAATAGGTATTAATTATTTAATGAATGAATGAACAAAAATGTCTTCTTCGTAAAATAGTTGGAGTTTCTTACTTTATTTTTTTTTTTAAATTTGTGAGAACTAAAGGGAAGTAACCAAGAAAGTGAGTTCTGTGTCCGACAAAATAAATCTGCTGAAACATCCATAAACCAATTGGGGAGCACTATAATTGGTGAGCTGAGCGAATTTCCTCCTCCAGGCAGTTCCTTGGAACAACAAGGAAATGCAAAGATATGCAAAGAGTATTATCCAGCTGAGACAAGCTTATTAGTGTTCTCATTGACTCTACCAGGAAGCCCACCTGCTAAAGCTCTGCCTGGGAACCCTGAGGGACCCAGTGGCCTCAGATGTGCAGTAACAGCCAGTGTGCACAGCAAACCAGGTCATCAGCTTGGGGACGGCTCTCATTCAGCCAGCCTGTCCTGGTTTGGGCTGTGGTGCCGTGTTCTGAGAAAGAAAAATCTTGGCTTTCTATATGGAGAAAAAAGATTTACTTCTGCCCATGGAAATGTATTTTTACAGTAATCCAAGTAAACTGGAACAGGAATTGTCCATCCAAAGTAAACTGATTTTACCATAGATTTAAAAACATTTAAACGTATTCGTGTTTATTACTCTTAACTTTAAAAGTATTCATGCAATTTTCTACTATAACTGAAGTAAGCACCCTAGTATTTCTTGAGCTGGACATAGTGCTCTGTTCCATTGTTAAAACTGGATAATATAATCCCCCCCTTTTCTCAATCTATAGCTGAGAAAACACGGTCAATTTAACTTACAATAAAATGCCAGTGTCCATTGGGAACTGCCTTCCTCTTGAGATTTAGAAAAGATTATTTGAACCACAATTCCAGCACGGAAGGCCCAATCCAAGGTTTCTGAGACGACCTGGGATTATAATCTGTTGATCACTTCTATTTCTGGGCTCTTGCTGTGTGTGTGTGTGTGTGTGTGTGTGTGTGTGTGTGTGTGTTGGGGAGGGGAGGGGGAGGGGGAGGGAAGTATCGGGGATTGTCCTCTGTGAAATCTGTTCTGTGCATTAACCCAGATGTGAAAGTCTGCTCTCTTGCTATTTTTGACAAGACTTTGTGAGTTTGGATTTACTGTGGATTTGAAGGTCATGAGAAGAGACCACAATATGCAGTGATCAGCAAGAGAATGTAACACTTCATGGTACACACTCCTCTTCTTAAAAACCCTTCCAGGACCCCTACCGCCAAGAAAAGCAGAGCCCATGCCTCACTATCCTCCAGCTGTTTGCCATCCCTCTGCTTACTTTCTCTCCCTGCTTTATATTTTTTCTATTTCCCCCTTTCTTTTCCTAGAACAAATAACAAGCAAACAAAAAACAACAGACACCTAAGAAATTGTTCTTTCTCAGATAAAGTCCGCATTATATGCTGGTTGAGGAATGGACTGTGGATTGCGGCTTCTTTGGTTCAAATCCCAGCCCTATCACTTATAGTTGTGTGACGATGGATAAGTCACTTAGACTCTATACCTCCATTCCATCATCTAGAAAATGGAGGAGAAAAGAATTCATGCTTTCTAAGAATAGTTATGATGACTGAATAATTTAATATGCAGAAGTACTAAGAACAGTTCTTGGAACAGAGTAGGCAACAAAGATGTTTATTTAAACATGTTGTTCTTGTTTGGATTCCCTCAGCACCTTATCTTCGCTCTCCAGCGACTGATCAAGAGAGTTTCCAGCAAAATATCCTTTTCTTCCTAAATGGAATTCTGGTGCCAGATGTTCTGAGAACACTGGTTTCATGTTTTTAGAAATGTTTTGTCATAGAAATTATTTGTAAAATATGAGTGTTTGCTATTTTCTTCTATCAATGCTAAAATACTGCAAAGAATAGTTATTTACTGATAAGCTGACAACCAATTTAGGAACTTTATCATCTTAAATCTGTGAAACATGATCCCATAGGATTTCTATGATCTGAGAATAGTTATTGTATCATCTCTTTCTAAAAATGTTTATTAGAAGGAACAAAGCTTTTCAAGTTCAAAGGCAACACCAGGGGAAAAAAAGTTTGTTAAACAGTAGTGCATAAACATTATTACCCAGGGCAAAAATTGTTTCATGTGATGCTGAAAGGAAGCTGTTTATAATTTCAGCAATCTGTGGGGCAATGACCAAGACCCACGGGCCATTTAAACTTGCCTCTATATGGGAGTGTTTCCTTCGGTGAAATGATAAGCAGAACTATGTAAGGCCATCTCTTGGGTAAAGGTATAGCATGTGAACAGCAGCTTCCAGGACATTTTAAAATAAAAACTGAAGTAAAGGGAGTTGTTGTTAAAAGTAAAGCAGAGTCATGAGAAGAAAGAAAACTGATTAGCCAAAGATTAGTGCCAAGTTATCTAAGGACCCAGGCAACTTAAACTGGGAAAGAAGACCTCTAGCGGTTCCAATTGGCCATTTGTGTCACCAGGGACCTTGTTGGAAATGCAAATTCTGGACGCCTCCCCTGCATACTCAGTCATACTTAGAATCTTTGTGAGAGGGACCCAGGAATCTGTGTTTTAACAAGTTCCCCTAGTGATTCTTATCCATGCTGAAGTTTGAGAAGCTCTGGGAAATACACATTTAGTCGCCCATATTTTCTAAAATAATTTAATTTTAAAAAATCAGAAAGAGAGAGAGAGAGAAAGAGAGAGAGAGAGAGAGGGAGAAAGAGAGAGAGAGAGAACTTAATTTGGCATTTTCTTTTTTTTTTTTTTCTTTAAGCTTTTTTTAATTTTTTTTATTTTTCGCTTAAAGTATTACAAAGGGTATTACATAAGTGTCCTTTTTTTCCCCCCCGCCCTTGACAAACCCCTACCCTCCCTTACCCCCCAGTGTCTTATGTCCATTAGTTATGCTTATATGCATGCATACAAGTCCTTCGGTTGATCTCTTACTCCCCTCCCTCCTGCCCCCCAACTCTCTCTGGCCTTCCCACTGCAGTTTGGCAATCAGTTTGAGGCAGCTCTGCCTCTGTATCTATTATTGTTCAAAAGTTTGTAATGGTCTTTATTATCCATGAATGAGTGAGATCATGTGGTATTTTTCCTTCATTGACTGGCTTGTTTCACTTAGCATAATGCTCTCCAGTTCCATCCATGATGTTGCAAATGGTAGGAGTTCCTTCTTTTTAACAGCAGCATAGTATTCCACCGTGTAGATGTACCACAGTTTTCTAATCCATTCATCTACTGATGGGCACTTAGGCTGTTTCCAGATCTTAGCTATGGTGAATTGTGCTGCTACGAACATCTGGTTACATATATCCTTTCTGATAGGTGTTTCTGGTTTCTTGGGATATATTCCTAGTAGTGGGATCACAGGGTCAAATGGGAGTTCCATTTCCAATTTTTTGAGGAACCTCCATACTGCCTTCCATAGTGGCTGCACCAGTCTGCATTCCCACCAGCAGTGCACAAGTGTTCCTTTTTCTCCACATCCTCTCCAGCACTTGTCGTTTGTTGATTTGTTGATGATGGCCATTCTAACAGGTGTGAGATGGTACCTCATTGTTGTTTTGATTTGCATC